>NC_138747.1:22938253-23290753 GCF_965113295.1 Leuciscus leuciscus | reverse complement strand
AGAGAGAGAGAGAGAGAGAGAGAGAGAGAGAGCTGTCAGTTTTGAAGGTATTGTAAAACCCCCAGATGGCATTTCAGCCTCATTTGCAAATATGAGGGAAAATAAACTGAAAATAAAAAATGAAAAACAGCTGATAAGGGATGAAGAAAAGGAGAATATGACATTTCTCTGTCAAAGTAAGAGGTTACATTTTACTTTTTTGTTGCCACTGCAGCAGACAGTAAAGTGTCTTGATAAAAGAACCAGAAGACCCGCATATGTACTGAAACCTGAATAAATTATATTTGTAGATCAATCATAACAATTTCTGCGTCAAAGAATATAAATTTTATAGAATATCTGATAAGAGTAAGCCATCAAAACTTGAAATTAAATCGAGGACGATGGAGGAAGTTGAAAGAATACCGCAGCGGACAATTGCCAATATTTATCCACTAAAGATTACGACAGTCAGCTTTGAAACTTTCATAAGAGAACAGACAGCAGAAAATCACACCTCCTGCCTCTCTCCGTCAGATGCTGCAGTGAGGATATGTGTCTTGACTAATCACTTGAAATCGGAAATAAATGTTCGCTCGGTAAATGTAGCGTGAAAAAGAAACAGCTTTTTTTCCCCCTCAGTGAGGAGCTTGTGGGATGTTAATTGATGGGAGTTTGTGGCGGCTGCTAGTAGCACTGAGGGATCATTATCACTGGGGCTGAACGACTGAATCTACCGCCACAGTTTGTTCTCTCCCAAAACCTGCAAAGAGACGCGAACAGCGCCGGAGAACTGCCGGGGAACGACCGTCACTCAACACAAGACATTCCTAAAACCTGCAACAAAATTACTTGACTTAAAACAACAACAAACAAACAACAACAAAAATTACTTTTCTCTGGGCCCGTGGCCTAGCAGTTAGCACACGTGCATTGAGTTATGGTGCTCATACGGGACATACGAGTTCAAATAAAGCCTGCAGCGTGATCCAGTTCCACAAAAAGAAAATGTTTATGTCAATAAAAAAGTGGCAAAAGTAAAAAAAAAAAACAGGAAAATACCACATAACAAACTTGCTCAACAGCTCGCCATAAAAAAAAATCACTTTTAGGGGTGTAACGATACCCTCATGTCACGATTCTATACATATCACGATACTGAACTCACGATACGATATTATTGCGATAATCCAAGACATATGATAAAAGGTTAATTACTGTTAATAAATACTGTTGATTAAAATGCAAAGTTTGGTATTACATTGTGGATGTAAATGAATAGGCTTGGTGCTGATAACCCAATGCACAGGACAATGGTGACACCAGAATATTCATGATTCTGAAGCTGTAAATACAGAATTTTTTTAGATTAATATTCTTGCACTCTGTCACTGATTAAATATATGAAATATATGAAATAATACTTTTTACTGGTAACATATGACATTTGGCATTATCAGAACCCACACATATTAACCCATTGCATTATTATACATCATATTCAACAGTAGTTTAATGTAGTACTGACACTAAAACTCTGTCTCACACAGTAATTTTTATTTGGTTGAAATATGCTGTCACTATCCACAATACATATTGTTACATTTTTGTAGTGTGATATATTGTGACATGATATATTGTTACACCCCTATTCAATTTTAATGCAAACTGATCCTATTACCTTAATAATATCTCCTCTCTAATGTCCCACTTAAAAAAGTGGCAAAAAGTCCAAAAATGAAAGTCCATGAAAAACAAACTACCCTAAAAAAGATTTACTTTTCTTTCAGAGCCGTAGCCAAGCAGTAAACACATATGTGCCATAAAGTGGTGCTCACATGGGAGTCGTAGGTTTGAATCCAGCCTGCAGTGTGATTCCAATCCCTTGATAAAATTCCCTCTCTGGTGCGTCTGTCCAATAAATAAAAAAATAAAAAAGGCAAAAAGCCCACAAATAAAATGTTTCAAATTTTTGGATTTGATAAAATATCAAATCCTTCAGAGAATTTAACCCCCCCCCCCAAAAAAAAAAAAAATATATGTATGTATATATATATATATATATATATATATATATATATATATATATATATATATAATAATCATCCCAAGGCATTTTACATTCTAGAATTGGTTAGTAAGATGGAAGCTGGAGCCAGAAGTTTGGGTTAAAAGATTTAGGTCATGTTCTAACTGAAACACAAAAGTGTGGGTGATCCAGAAAACCTGACATGGAACTTCTGGGTTAGCAAAAGGCACATTAGCCCACATGTAAGAGTGCCAGCATTCCTGCATCCTAACCGTCTTAACTCACAGTCCTGACCTACATTTCGGCAGCGTGTCTGTCAAACGGAGGAAAGAGGAGAGAGAGTCTGCTCTTGCTCTGGTGTAAGCAAACTCAGCCCTGTGTTTATGCTGAACGTCAGTCCTGAATACGCTGCTATTTAAGCATTTATCCTTGCTGTTGTGCAGGAACCCCACTTTAGATGTTAAAGGCAGCCTTTTCTCAAGTCAAAAGCACTCAAAAATGTGTAGGGCTGCCAATATAACATAGTTAGAACAATCAAATATATATAAAAACTACTTTTCAAAAATCAAGGTTTTAAAAATGTGTCTTGACCAGTTTGTACATTCCATAACATAGGAAGTACCACCTTTTTGCCAGACTGAAGTCAACATTCATCATCAAAATCACCCTTACTGTGGGCAGGCAGTGCAAAATGAGTGAAGAACCGTTCACATAGGACACGTCCATGCACTCAGACAGCTAGAAACACTCCGACTCTGTCTTAAAACCATGCAAGTATGATGCATCCTAACAGCCAAAGACGTCATGGGAAAATATTGCAGACAAAACACAAAAAATGTAAACAGCTTATGTCTTTTGCAAACTGCCTCTATGTTTACGTCAAACAAATTGGTAAATTTGATTTCAAGAATGGACTGCTGTGGACTGTAGGTCAGCTTATTGTTCAATGATATTGAAACAAAACAAAGAATATTTTAACTTATTAAAAAGCTTCGATTGACAGCTCTATAAAACTTAAATATCCACCTTGACATAGGTCTTCCCAGCCGTCAGTTACACGTTTTTTTATTTTTTTATTTTTTATGAATAATGCTAAATGTGTTGTGTGTAGGTTGCGATAAGGTGAAAAGATGGATCTATTTGCATTAGTATCAGATTTATTCAACAAAACAAAACAAAACAAAACAAAACACTCTTCTTTAGAAACAAGGAACAGAACAGGCAGTAAAAGCACGATGAGGACTGACCAAGGAAGGACTGACCGAGGAAAGAAACACGTGCGTTAAATACACTGAACAAACTGATTAACGAAACAAGAAAAACTTGACCAAACTAATCAAAAAATGAGAAATGAAGCTAACTGATGAACACAGGAGAATGACTGAAAACAGAGACACTGAAATAAAACACAAAACCCACCCCAAACAGAACAGAACTCAGACTACCCGTTACAAAATGTGTTTTTTTTAAAAGGTTAAGAAAATACACATAATTCAACACTGATAATTTAACAAGATCGTTGAAACGACAACAAAGATTTTTCTTGCAAAATCAAAACAAAATTCAGCAGTGATTTAACCTTGATCAATGACGTCGATTCACCCATAAATAAGCATTTAAATGCCAACTGGGTTGTGAATGTTTGGCGTCTTCTACAATTCACAAAAAAATTTAGTTGCTAAATGGTTTAGCAATAACCATGACAAACACATGGTGAAGTGGTATAGTCAGCACAATCATTTTATGTTTGTCGAGTTCAAAGATGTCCATGCTGGGAACGGCTGGGAAATGTTGTTTAGATGACTGTCATCCAACATTACAGAACACCACAGCAAAAGGAAATGAAAATGAGAAACAGAACAAAACAAAAAAAGCCAAACCCCAGAATCTAAGGAACCAACTGTTTTCAAACACACAAACAACTGCCTCTTTAGATTCATCTTTCAGTGGGAGTCCCTTGTTTAGCTGAATTACATGGAACGTTTTGCCTTAAATGGTTAAAAGTTGAACAAAAGGACGCAAAACCCAACATCTTTAGCACAATCGAGGTGAATCTATCATATTCCCATTTCCACAAAATTAAAATGGGCATCATTTGGCAATCATTCCACTCTCTTTGTTAAAAACCTATTGAGCTGCCTACCTAGACTGAATTTTTAGGCGTCAGCATGCAACCATTGTGAAACAAAGTTCCAAAAGATAAGCAGAAACATTGTACTTCTAAGATATCTCATTCTAAAATAGCTTTGCATGTGTCCTTCATGAATTAGGCAATCTGTGAATGCAATACAATGACCTCAGTGAAATAATTATTAATCCAAGATGGTAAGATTGCATTAAATACTGTATTAAACCCAGTATTTAATCAAACATTTGCAAGTGTATTTTTGTGAGCTTAGCAACCCACTAACGTAAAACTATAACTGTAAAAATGTATACGGAGGAAAAACTTGAATAGACATGTTGTGTAATTTTATAGTAAAATACTGTTAAATGCACAATTTTTTAGGTAAAAAAAAGAACAAATCATCTTATAATTTACAATGAAAAGCCATAAACATTCCCGGAATTTCCTGTGTAACACTTCACATTTGATGTTTTCTTAAATTCTATTAATTAAGCTCTAAGCTCCGCACTATGGGGGGATCGAGCCTTCTGCTCAGCCGCGCCACGTCTTTAGAATTCCCTTCCAGAAAACCTAAGGTCTCCTCAAGCCATAGACTCTTTTAAGAAAGGACTAAAAACCTTTCTTTTTAAGCAAGCATTTTTTACTTTTTGCTAACTTTTTCTTTTTTCTTTCCGGTTTTTAACTTTGTTTATACTCTGTAGCACTTTGGGATTGTTTTTAACTATGAAAAGTGCTTTACAAATAAAATATAATATTATTATTATTAATTATAGCCGCTTTTCCACCATCGGGCCAAACCGTTCTCTTTGCTTTCCCATTCTGAGCCGATCCAGGCCAGCCGGTACGGATATGGTTTTATTTTCCACTGTAGGGCTAATAACGGAGCTCTTTTGAAAGTAATACAAATGCATCAGTCATTCCCTTAACGCAAGAGTTAACAGACGATACAAGATGTAAATAGCGACCTTGTTATGGAGGGTGATCAGATATTTCTTTAAATTGTATTATTAATTTGTGTTTACATCGCTCAAATAGAGCTGTTAGCCAGCTACAGAGAAACTGGTAGCTAAGCAACAGACAGGTGACCAATCCTGAGTTGTGATTTCACTACACGCATTGTTTAGTGCCATGTATGTTACCATAATGGTGTTTTGTATTTGTGTGCATGAAACTTTTCTTCTATATATTAGTATTTACTTCGGCTGGTGGAAAAGGCTTTTAACTCTTTTGGTGTTAAAAAACTACTGTCAGGATTTACTAAAGACACGATGTGAAAAATTACAGCACTGTTAGATAACCCTATAAGTGTAAATAAGAATAAGAATAAAATAAGAATAAAATAAAAAAAGCCTTTACATGGTCAAGAGGTAAAAAAATATATATATATAAGACTCAAGTCTCATGGTGGTATAAACATTAGATTTTTCCTCCATCAGGTTGGCTTCTAGCAGGTGAGGGCACTCAAATGTGGAGTGTATACTGTGTATCAGCATAAGTGGGATAAAAATGTGTACTGATTGAGGAGAGAAGGTGAGAACAGACCTCTAGCAGCCAGGGCTTGAGCTTGCGGTCGAGGATTATGTCAAAACCCAGCACCTCGAAGCAGACGCTGGCGCTCCCTGGTGGCTGTCCGGGACGGCACATACGGTAGGCGTGGAGTACGTGTGGCTCGGCCACTATCAGGGTCTTCACCACCAGCTCCTACGAACACATGCACAAAACACGCTTTCTTTATAAAAGACGACACACAACAAACTTAAACAACTCCAAACAGTACATTCAAAGGTGGACGTTTGTGAATTGAACTGGACTAATCGCAAGATATGCAATACATTGTGACATCTTTCGGTGAGGACATGCTCGTGAAATCTCATTGCATGTGCAAACAGCCCGTATGAGGGACTCATTAACATCCTAGCTCCCTGAAGAGACATGATAGGTCAAAGACTGACAGCACGCTACGGGAAGACAGGGGCAGATCGTAGGAAGACAGGAACAGACGGCCTGTATCAGCTCCTGTACTCGCTTATCAGAGGTCTGGCAGGCCGGCGGTCTCCCTGCATGATTAAACAGAGCCTGTGTTGAAGTATGAGGGGCAGATAACCGGCGGGACGTTTGCTGAGCGTCCCGCGGACCCCAAACGTGCAGTTCCGGAGAAGCAGGTTAGATCCCAGCGTGCATCCTCCACAGAGAACAGAAAGAATTGTGTGTGTGTGTGTGTGTCCTCAGCTAGATTAGTTATTAGTTATCAGTCGTGCCTTCTGACCGACTTCTACATCTGAGAAATTACTTCAATAAAATAGAACAACTTGTGACGAGAGAATGGGTTACAGAGAAGGAGCATGCTGGGTAAATTGTGACACTTCTGAATGCTTGGCAAAGGAGTCAACAGATGCAGACGTGCAGTGAGTGGATGAGCTCTCAATTTAAAAGATGGAAGAATTACAATTAGATCAAAAGAGAGAAGTGGGCAGCAAGGAGAAAGAAGCAGTGCAAACAGAAGCAGGGGAAAGATAAGGGCAGAGCTGTCACACTGGTAACACACTGACAGGAAACAGATTCCTTTTTGAAAGGAACATTTGATGCAATTGAGAAACCTGAGCCAGGAGGCTGATTAAAGTAGAGCTGCATGATCTATCGAATTCTGAAAAATACTGCAAATCTCGATAAGCTTATCATCAGGGTTGTGATATGCATTGCGATATGAAATTAAAGCCATTAATCTGTTAAGTTAATGGGAATGTGGATAAAAATCTGGGTGAGCCATGTCTTCTGACGTGTGTGAAGCGATGACATCATATGCATAATTTGTAGAACTTCTTTTAACTTGACAGTGCCTTAAAAAGACATTGCTAGTGGTGCAAAAAGCTAAAAAGTAAGTGAAATACACAGCAACTGTCCATCTAGTGCAAGTTTACATAGATAATAAAAAAATAGCACATGAAAAATTTATGAAAAAGCATGACCTTTGTGAAAGGCTCTAATTGTGTTAGCTTGTTAAAAGGAGTTGCAAAAAGAAGAACTATAAGATCTGAAGATCTTCATTAAGTCCAAGCACAATATGCTATATGACTAATGGTTAGGGATGGGCGGATTGATCCTAAAGTATTAATACTGATGTTGTAACGAAAGGATTGATCCTCAGGCAAAAATATAGATCCTAAGGTGTGTTTTTAACCAGTAATTTTAAATTCAGTGCATAAAAATAAGCTTCTAAGTGGAAAAATAAACTATGTTAGCAAATAATTGTGTAGGTTACAACTATTTCTCCTACTCATCTGAATATACGCAGTTATTCCGAGAGCTATTTCACAATAAACAAATTAAAAGTGTACACATTTTAAAGGTTTGACGTCAGTAAGATTTTTTTTTTTTATGATTCAGCAACTGTGTTACTGTTAAAACAGTCACTTTGTTAACGGACTTATTCAAACCGGTCAATGGACCGTTCGATCACTGAGCGAGTTCTTCTGTGTCTGTCATTATAACTGTCTATGTTGCTAAGCCATCTGCTTAGACGGGGTCATGTGCGAATCGATTATTATTTATCTATTATTTATTTCAGTGCTTAACTCCATGAATGAGAGTGGCATGTTTTATCTAAATGTGTATATCAGATGTATAACAGAGTTTAAATAGAGTTTTCTGTTTAATTCAGTACTTCGCTCACTCCAGTAAAAGTATGCGTACACACAGTTATTTAAATTGATAGTTAAAAGTTCAAATGGATCATGTTATGTTCTGTAAATTGTTGTTAATAAATCTGTCAAAAAATGTGCAAAAGTTTGACCTTTGGGGGTACAACAACAGCATGTCACTGGCATGCCTTTACACAAATTAACCATTGGTTTTACTACAGTAATTACAGTGTGACTTTTGTATTTGTAGTAAAACTCCAGTGACCAGAAATTTACCATGGTTACCAATACAGGAACAATATTTTATCCATGATATTTGTAGTAAAACCATGGTAATAATAAAAAAACATGGTTACTAAAATTTTACTTGTGTAACACCATGGTTATTTTTCATAAGGTATCCTCAAAGGTACACCTCTTATCTTATCTTAAAGGGTGCATACTTGAATCATTTTGTCAGGGTCCTGTCCTGGGAGCCTTGTCTGTTTTGTCTCTGTTTAATGTTTCTTTGTTTGTCTTGCGCTTGAGAACATGGCACTGTCTTTGTTTGTGTTGGCCATGTGCTCCTCTCGTCCCACCTCCTTATTTCCCGTTACCATGCCCCCTTTTTTAGTCCTTGTCTAGTTCTCGTTTTCTTGATTGTGTTCACCTGTTCTTCATGGTCTCTGCTCCCTTTATATTGTGCTCCTTTCCCTCATGTCTTTGCTGGTTTGTTTTGTGTGCCTTGTCTGCGTTCTTTGTATGCATTTTAGCTTGCCTGTGTCTACGGGTCTTATTAGACACCGCTACATTTAGTCTTTCCTGCCAGTCTAGTTTTGCATTTATTTTATTTTGATGTTTAAATTTTTCTTACTCTAGTCAAGCTCCAGTCTTTGTTTTAGCTCTAGTTCTCCCAAGCCTTATTTTTTAGTTCTCTCTTGATTTCGTTGCTATCTAGTCTTTTATTTTATTTTCTCTCTAGTTCCCTGAAAGATTGCAGTCTCGTTTTGTTTTATTCTTTTGTTTGCAGTTCCAGTTTGTTTATTTATTTATTTAGTATTATTTATTTTGTTTATTACTTTTTTTTCTTTTTTTTTGCAAGCTTATATTTTTAGTTTCTTTATTTTGTTTTCTCAAGTCATATCTATTGGCAGTGTTTGTGTTTTTTATCGTGTTTTTTTTTTTTTTAGGACCACTCTGTTTGATTACGATTATTGTAGAGGCTCTAAATGTTATTTGCCGTCAGGCTTTGCTCTGAAGTGTTCAGCTTGAGGGTTTGTCCACAAGCAAACCTAGCTGAGGTTTGAACCCCCCGGAGCCTAAGGCAATTAACCAGAATTTTTATAAGCGCCAGTTACATAATTCCATGCGGAAGTACTGTAATACAAGTACTGTAATGAGATTGGACAAGATTGAGCAATCATGTGCCTGCATGAGGAGGAGTTAGGGATGGAGGATGGAGGATGGAGGATGGGGAAGCATGTCTGTGTGACAGACTGAAGTGTCTGTCTGTGCGAACTGAAATCTGGCATAACGCATTTCTGTGCGACAGACTAAAGCAAATGAGTGTATGGATGAACTTCTGCCTTGATTAACTGGTAGTGGGAGAAGTTACGGATGAGCTGATAGCTGTCTGTCACGCCATGGTCTGCCTGAATTACGCTTGAGCTCCATTCAGTACTCTTTTTTTTCTTGTCTTGCATGTGTGTCTCATGTTGATTCCTGCCCTGCTTCCTCCATGGTCGCTGATTCTCCCGGCCTGGCAGCTAGTCTTGGTGCTACTGTATATCAGTCTGGTGCTATTGTACATCAATTCTCATCACCAAGTGTCAAGCCTCCGGTTCTCTCAGCCGCTGCCTAGTCTCCATCACTGGTCATCGTGTCTGGTTCAGTCTCACCCCCGACCAGCCTGTTTCCCAGTGTGTGGGCTGTCCCAACTGTTTGGACTGTTTCATTCCTCAGTTACATCTTGTGCCTTGTCTACTGTAATGTCAATAAATCTTGTCATCGCTCATTTCTGCATTCGGGTCCTCTCTCACTAACAACCATGACACTTATGCTACTAATATGCATCCTTTTAGAGATAGAGAAGGTCGACCTTTGAGGTTACTGTCCCAGTGAGAAGCTAAAAGTACAATTCTAGAACATTTTATTTCTGACAGTGTAAACAAAAGCATAATCTAATAAACGGAGCAATTCCAACAGGCTCCTCACACCATCGGAGCACAGGCCCTAATAATTCACAGTTTAGGCCTATTGGATGTTAAAACATGGCTTTCAAATATAATATTAAGTGGGTATAAATTCCCATTTTATTCTTAAAATAATTTAAGAGTTTAGTTTAGAGGTATTGGTATCGATACTGGCCTTGAAGGTATCAGATTAAAAATAACAAATGGTATAGCCCATTTCTAGTAATGGTTAAACATACTTGAAAATCAATTAAATTGAATAAGTATGACGGTATGACGTCAGAACCTGGAAGACTAATTCGCCGCTGGTTCCTTCAAGATTTTCCTATGGGGTTTTATAATGGGGTTTTCTTTTTTTCGATTTATATGTAAAATAAAGCCTTTGATAACCATAACCTGATGATGATTTGATGTTTTATTCTACAACGTAAATGACAGACACCCATAGTGAAAACGCAAATTTTGAAGTAGTTATGTTCATTTCTGAAAATGTACTTTTTAATAAGCAACTAGATTAGACAGCTTGGGGTGAGAGTGTGTACAGTGTATGTTGTAGAACAAAACGTCAAAGTATAGTCAAGACAAATTATATTTACCACAGGCTTTATTTTACTCATTATTTGAAAAACCCCATTATAAAACCCAATAAGAAAATCTCGAAAGAACCAGCGGCGAATTAGACATCCAGGTTCTGACGTCATTCCTGCACCACTCTATTATCAAACAAGTTATATTGTACATCACATTTCTCCATTGTATCATGCAGCCCTAAATTTAAAAGATAACAAAGAGAAGCAATAAAATAAAAACAACTCACTGATACATCGCCCCAGAATTTGGCCACGTCGTAATCGTTGGTTCGAAGGAACTCTGTGAACCACCCAATAGACCGCTTGCTGCCTTTGTCCACCGTTTCGTCTCGCTCAAAGTTCTCATTGTGTTTGTTTACAGAGTAGTTGGTCAAGTGCATGTACAGCTGGTTCTGAGGGTATTAAAAAATAAAAGTGTATCAGAGCATAGATGCCAATTTTTATTTATTTTTTTGTGGAAAAAAAAGCATAATGTCAGTGTTTTGGCAGCTGAAAGAAGTAAATCTATGTAAATAAAGCCAATATTATATAAATTGTTCTCTTATTCAACAATTCTCTTACAACAATTCACAGAATGGTTTTTAAAAAAATATTGGCAATACAATAATATTTTATTAATATATGTAATGCCAAATTTTTTAATGCAACATGTTTTAATGAAGATCCTACAATATGACAGTTAAAAAAAAAAAAAAGAAAAAAAAAAGGTTTTACAGATGGTTACATTTCAACCATTTACATTAGAACAGTTTTAGGAAGATTTTCAATATGTCATTTGCACATACTTTACAATGTGTGAACTTGTTTAGAAATCTCATTGTCATCACATTAAATATGGTGTTTACTCTAATGAATCTGTTACCTTGTATAAGAGTGTTAAAGTCAATATGAAACAGCATTTGCAGCATACTGTATACTTTTAGCTATGAAGAATTGCTTTTATCTATCAGGATTGGCGTGATGGTGAAAAGTGTCTATTTGAGTAGTATGGAGTAGAGGGTTTTGACCATTAAAGGGTTAGTTCACCCAAAAATTATGTCAGTAATTACTCACCCTCATGTTGTTCCAACCCCGTAAGACCTTCGTTCATCTTCGGAACACAAATTAAGATAGTTTTTATTAAATCTGAGAGCTGATCACTCCTCCATAGGCTTTTAAGTGATTGAAACTTGCTGGCCCAGAAAAGTTATTAAAGAGATCGTTAATATAGTCCAAGTGACTACAGTGGCTCAATCTTAAGTTTATCAAGCAACGAGAATACTTTTGTGCGCAAAAAACAAACAAAAATAACGACTTTATTCCACTATTCATTTCCTTCTCTCTGGGCCTCGTAGTGCGTCTGTGTTGCACGTCACCACGCATCACACACATGACAAGCGTCGACCAATAGTGAGCCTACGTGGTGACGTGTAACACAGACGCGCAGCGCAAAAACACTACGTAAACTAACTCGAGGCCCAGAGAGAAGGAAATGAATAGTGGAATAAAGTCGTTATTTTTGTTTGTTTTTGCGCACAAAAAGTATTCTCGTCGCTTTATAAACTTAAGATTGAGCCACTGTAGTCACTTGGACTATATTAACGATCTCTTTAATAACTTTTCTGGGCCAGCAAGTTTCAATCACTTAGAAGCCTATGGAGGAGTGATCAGCTCTCAGATTTAATAAAAAATATCTTCATTTGTGTTCCAAAGATGAACGAAGGTCTTACGGGGTTGGAACAACATGAGGGTGAGTAATTACAGACAGAATTGTCATTTTTGGGTGAACTAACCCTTTAATGAAGTAAATTTTGATGACTTTTTATTAGTTCATTTACAATTAATTCATTTACTACATAGAATTCAAATGTTCACATCGCTTTAATGATGTCATAAGCCAACCTACCAGGTTGGACTCGTTTGGGGTGTGGTACTTCTCTGTACCCATTCGAACCAGGCCGTCATTGTAGAGGAAGACACGCAGTGGATCACAGGAAGTAACAAGAATGTAGAATCTCAGGTCAAACTTGTAGCCCTCCATGAGGAAAGGCTTGTCCAAGTATTCCTGCACAATGAAGTGGTCCTGGACCGGGATCTTTTCGCAGTTTCGAATCAGAGATATCCTGGGAGAAAATGGATAAGATTCAATCAGAGCACATCCCTAAAATGTGGTGCATATTTTATTGTTGGTTAAGAATCCAAACCTCTGAAGCATATCAGAGAGAGCGAGTTTAATAAGGCGTTGTCTCTATCGCTGGCCCCTGGGCCCTGACTAGGCCCAGGTTAATAAGACCAGACGTATTGGTCTGTTTTAAGCCCTGCCATCATTTATTTCCTTTGATTTTGATGTTGAACAGATCTCCAGCTCTTGGCTGTTCTAGAATACAGACAACGATGTGTTCACCAGTACCAAACACATGAAAAAAGTGAGGTTTGGATGTTTAACAAACAAAGGGGCCTTAGAAAAACAATTTTGACGGTAAAATATATACGACCATTGGTCTGCATTGACTTAATTGGATACATGTTTCTCTTCGTCCGGTTTCCATGGCCTCAACAATTACCTGAGACGTCAACTTTCCAAGGACCACAAGCTGCTGAAAGAGGGCTTGATCACCACAGTTCATTTGTTAGCTATGTCAGCTGATAAATATTGCAAAAGAATTTGTCTGCTTGTTCTTGGTGCAATTCAATGTAGAGGTTCAGCACTATTAAAACACAGCTGAACGTTCTCATGAGTTGTGATGTTACGAAAGATTCTCTAGTGACTCATGATACATTTGACTCATTTACGGTTGTTTGTTTAGTACAAGCATAACATTGCAGAAAATGACCAAACAGGAACATGGGCTGCAAAAAGACCTGCGTAACATTGAGACGCTCCATTCTCTCAATTAAAACAATTAAAAATGATTTACTGCGATTGAGTCTCTAGCGTAATAAGTGGCTCTTGAGGGATTTCTAGGATTTATTACACTTCAAATGCATTCTGTTTTCAATAAGAAATGCCACATCCATAGCTGCTTATCGTTGAAAGGTGTTTTTTTTAATAAATAAAAAATGTATTTATAATTAAAAATTAAATATTAATTGTTTCTGCTTTGCAAAGGGTGTTCTGAGAACTTGAATTTGATGCTCAGCCAAAAGCAGCGCACTGGCCAATCTTCCTTATCTCCACCGTTTTGGCACACAGTCTCTAGTCCTGCGCTTGGCGTCCGTTGGCTCAGGTGTGTGTTTAGCGTCCAGTAGCTTGTGTTGTGTTATGTTGTAGAGGATAATGGGGTTGTTTGAATTGCATGACATGATTGATGAGGGCTGATGGCAGGTAATCAAAACCCACTTTGGCTGACTGTTTAATTTGGCACCAGTGGGGATCTCGTCTTTTAGCCCGCCACAGTTTTTAACAAGCCTCTGCTTAGACGCAAACAATATTCATTTAGTTTTCGGCCTGAAAAATAAATTACGTAGGAAGATATAACTTAATTTCCTGCGTCACGCTATGCTTTTTCAAATTTAATCTCTAGCCTAGCAGACGATCTCCTTTCACTTGTTAAATGCAGCACAATAATTCAACCTTTGATGACTTCTCATTTTAATAAGTACTGGCTTGCTGTAGCGTATGACCATAGAAATATTAATTTACAAACGGATAAAAGAGAGTCATAAATAAATCAGGTGCCCCATCTGCGGCTGTACACTTTTAGCATAGGTATGAGGTTTCAGCATTAGGATAAAGGACTGGGGTTAGGTGTATTATTAGGGTTAGAGTTCAGTTTCAAGTTTGCCATTCGGATTAATGCGTGTGGTGGCACAATATTATTTAAGCCAAGTCAAGTCACCTTTATTCATATAGCACTTTATGCAACAGAGATTGTTTCAAAGCAGCTTTACAGGGATAAACAGGAAAATAATAATTCAATGATGCAAACAGAGTTCAATTCAGCTGTAAAGCAGCTCTAAAAAGAAAATAGTGTCATTGGTCAGCTGAGGTCAGTTCAGTATTTATTCAGTTTTGTTCAATAACTGTGTAAAGATCATACAAAAATAAATTAAAAAAATGAGTCCAATTCAGTTGTAAAGCAGCTCTGTAGAAAACAGTGATGTCATGATCCAGATCGGTTCAGATCTCATTTCAATTTTCTAAGAACAGGTAAATCAATAATACTGCTGAAAATTAAGTGTCCCCTAACTAAGGGGCTGTTTACACAACACCGTTTTCAACTAAAAACATAACACTTTTTATGCGTTTTGAAACTTTTTAAAACGGTCTCCGTGTAAAGAACAAAAACACAAATCTCTGAAAACGATGACATCATGCACATGCACACTAATGGCCTGGCAGCAGAATACAGCCTTTTTTGTTGTTTTTGCGGATCTGTGTGAATGGGGATCGGTTTGACAATGGTGTCGTCTGTACGCGGAAAACTCAAAGGAACAACTTCTCCGTTTTAAGCATATTGTTGTCGTGTAAACGTACCTAAGAAAGCCAAAAGGCAACAGAGGCAAGGAACCAAAACTCCATCGGTGACAGAAATGGAGAAAAAAAACCTTGGGAGAAACCAGGCTCGAGGGGGGGCAGTTCTCCTCTGGCCAATATAAGTAAAACATTGAGCGACACTCCTATCAGATCATCACAATCCTAACCCTAACCCAGCTATTCAGGATTACTTTTAACTTCCATCTGTGTTTTCATAATATCAGACGATTGTCACATTTCACCCCTAATGGCAGCAGCACTGAACTGTCAAATTGGACATAAACCAGCCATTACCCTCTGCTTATTAAATTATATATTTTTTAAAAATAGTTTACAGAAAAAAACATTTTAATAGAAAATATTGGTAATTCTCACCTCATGCTCAAAATTTTTATTAGAATACACACAACCAGCTGGGCGGTCACATAACCACAAAAGTTCAAATATTTCAACACAACGAAAGCTCAAATCTGATCCAAATATGCATATGGTCGGAACTTCATGCAGCTTCTTGCAGCCTATAACCCAACCCTATTCATAAGCGTAGTAGGTTTATTTAACAACGACTAATTAATCAGGATACTGTTCCAGAGCCAATAAAGTAGGCTATGCTGATCAGGGTATCCTACAAACTGTACTACTGCATGTTAAGATTCTCGGAGAATGCTAAGTTGAACAAATTGTTACTGTAAAATGTTTGCCACTTTTGTAGCAGTATGCTGTTCATAGGGAAAATGACAAATAATCTATATATTTAAAAAATAATAATACTCCACAGGATGCAAAACTTCCAGTTTGTTGTAACTTACCCATGGCCCATGGCTCCATTTGCAGGCTTAACGATAAATGTTTTCTGCTTGCGTTTTCTTTTCAACTCCTTTACATAGTTCTGGAACTGTGTGCACTCGGCTGGGAAGATCCAGGTTTTGGGGATGAAGCTATATTCCTGAGGCTGACTTTTAATCATTCTAAGGAAAAGAAGAGGGTATTAAAATGAATAAAAACAAAGAGTAAAGTCAATGTCTCTTGGCTGGAAGGCAGATGTAATCAGTCATGTATCTGATATGGTATCATGTTTTCAACTCACTTGGCCATGTTCCTTGCCAAGCAGTCTTTCCGACAGATCTCACCCATTCCTGGGAAATGGTTTATCCTCTGAGGAAAATAATCACACTGTTAGAGGACACTCGGTTATTCACCTCTTAGAGGAAAAACACAACATTAGAGCCCAAGTCTTGAACTGAGACTATAATATTTTGACATTTATGTCCAATTACAGACTCAAAACAAAAGGTGGTTGTCAGACCTTTCTTAACCCCTATTTAGTTCCCCACATTGTTTTTAATTTAAAACTAAAAAAGACGATCAATTTTGACTCTAAGGGCCAAGGTAATTGGTTCTGCATCAGAGCTCATGTAGTTGTAGGTACTGACAGATGAATGAATTGCTTTGAATGCAAAGAGGAAGGGATGGGGGCTGGTGAGTTTTTCTGTATTTGAGCAAATGAGGCTGAACAAGGCCATTAATTTGACTCATATGACCTGTAGCTTGGCAGCTAAGCCAATCACAGGAAAGTGTGAGGGGGTGAGTGGGGGGGTGCACACAACATGCTTTTCCCAAAAAAGAAAACAACACAGAACACAACTGTATGAAAAGTGTTTCATGGATCAAAGCATCAAAGCCAATTATTTATATTGTGTATATAATATTAGACCGACAAGCAGAGTTGATTTTTTCACACTAACACAATACACTATTGTTTCATACAGACCGTTTATGCCATATGAATTGGGTGTAAAGGTCATTTGTTTCAATATGAAAGACAAGAAAACATAAAACATTCCCTATTACTTTCCTTCTCCAGAAAACAAAAGGAGAAATTTTGAAGCTGCTCTTTTCCAAGTAAATGCAATTGGTTCTGATATGTAACCAAATGTGTAACTCCAGTGGTTTAATGAGGGGGAGTAAATTATGATTTATTTTTTTATTTTTAGGTGATGCATTCCTTTAAGGTTGTTTTAATTAAGATGCCTCCTAAGATACCTTAATTTTGCTAAATTTTAAGACAGAAAGCATATATCCTTTACACAGAAGACAATTCCAGAATGCAATGTAAGCTCAGTGAGAAATTAAATAAAAAATGTTGGACGATGTGAGAGAATGACTGATTGTTAACGTGTTTCACCTCTGAAATGGATTAGTAAAAATATTCAGTGTCATTTAAAACAGAATACCCATTATTGTTTGTGTGATATGCATAAAAACACATATTAGAGTATTGTGCTTTTAGCTTATCAAAATGTTAACGTCAAACTGCTTTGACCTCTGACAGCTTTGAATCTGATGCTAGTAAAAGTACTGACCACATAAACAGAGACCAAATCCTATAACTTTCTGCCAGGCTGCAATGTGTTTTTTGTGTGTGTGTGTGTGTGTGTGTGTTTTGAGAATAGCTATACAGCAGTGGGGATTTCTTTAAGACTGCAAGGGAAGCTTGGCTTCCCCTATAATGTCAAAAAAATGTATGGTCAAATATGTACTATTGTGTTAACATTTTATTGACTAAAAATGCGTTAGAAAACGTTCATCTCAAAGACGAGTTCGTTCAGAATCAGCTACATACGGCAGGTCGGCTGACTCGATTTCCTTCTCATACATTCCCGTAGTGTCACAGACAGTGCATTTCCCTGTTGAAGCCCAGCGTCCATTGACTTCAATGGGGCTGCTCTGAACAGTTTTTTTCAGCGCTTCGAAACTAGACGGTCATTGGATAAATGCTGCGATTATGTCCCGCCCACGGACGCTCAGCGTCTCTGGGGGTGAATGAGGAGTGGGCTGGCCCGGACTCCGGGCTTCCGCGTGATGATTGGAGGGGCTGCATCTCCTTTTGATTGACAGCGATTTCATACAATAAAAAGTCGCTGCCGCTGAAGCTATTGGAGCTCAGTCCCATCGCGGATTTTTCAAGTGATAGTCAAAAGACAAACTGCTGCTACCTCTTTCTTGGTATTTTCTTGTCGAAATTGCTAGCCATTTTTCATAATACATTTCACACAATTATACATTTATACCTTTATTCTATTATTACTTATCCTATTATATTTTTTATAATAGTATTAGTAATAATTAAAACAATAATTATTAAAATAATTAAAAATAGCCTAGGCCTATATATTATTAGTATTATTATTATACTTTATTATATTATTATTTATACCTTTATTATATTATTACATTTATACAATTATACCTAACTCTGCTGGCCATTGAGAGGACACTGGTCAAGTCACTGGAAAAGACGCCTAGTTGGAACGATATGGTCACAGAGCATTTTCTTGAAAAGGAACGTTGGGCAGAATTTACGTATAAATAAATTGACAATTTTTATGATGTAGGCCGAAAATGAGTTCCCCTCTTTGAAAGACCAGCAGCCGCCACTGCTATACAGATTGGACAAAAATGTATAATGAGAACAAGTGGACAACTCATAGCCTTTGGATAGGTGTAACGTGTGTGCTCTGTTTTGATTTAGTTTTCATTATTCTTTGTTCTGGTTTGCCTGTGTGACATTAGGTGTGTTAGACATCGGCTGCGGCTGTATGTAACCGATCGGCGAGAGTTGACGTGTGCAGGCGGGGAAACGGAGACGTGAAGACGGACACTTTCTGCATCCCGTAGTGACAGCTCACACTGTGTTTGCATACTTTACCATAGCTGGAGTGAAATAAATGCAACATTTGTCAAATACACAGACGTTTCAGATACGTTTCCATTTAATACTTTATGTACTGCTAAATACAGCGTCTGTTTGTACAAGAATAAAGTTCAACATAATACTATTATACTATTTATATATACACTATTTAAATACCAATGAAGTGGGGTCTACGTTTTTTTCAGTTTTATTTTGATAAACATGACACAGAATAACATCGCGACTATATGAAAAGAGCTTTTACTGTTATAAAAATGCAGATTTGTGAGCATTAGTTGAAGTCAAGGTGTTCGAATAACACGAAACGTCTCGATCACATATGGACAGCGCCCGTGCAGAAGTAATGGTGTTAAGTACCTCTGGGGGTAAGTCACCAAGAACCTCCGCGTCCTGTCCAGGGATCAGATTAGAGTCCTGCACGGGTTCGGGTACCCGCTCAAACGGGTGAAAAATATCCAACTGTGTCGGATACGGGTGCGGGTCGGGTCGGACACGGGGGAAACACGGGTCTAAACACGGGTTTAAAACAATCACATGCAAACGTAAAAATATATGCACATTTTTAGGAACACATCTACAAAAATATTCCTGTATTTCAAGTTGATAAAATAATTTAAAATCCACATCAGTTTATTTGTGCCCACGCGCCACGCCCTCCCAGGATCTATAACGTTACCTAGGCTACTACTTTCACTTTGAAAAATTCCTCATAACCGCGCGCGCGATCTGCTTGCAGTCGTCGAGATGGATGCTGAGGAGTTGAAGAAAAGAATAGCTAGTGGAGATTGTAAATTTGTTGACAATACGTCATCAAAAGGCAAGTCCAGTGTGTGGGAGAAATTTGGAGTTATCTGAAGAAAACAATATTGTGCTGCATGCATTTTCGTGTTGGATAGCCGCAAATGTGGAACTTCATCGCCGAGGAAGCACGCAGATAACTGTGGTAACAAACCAAGCAGTTCTATCGAACAGTATTTTTCAAATTTAACACTGTTCAGTATGTGTGGTGTGCAGGGCGTGTTTGAACCCGAAATTGTCAGATGTAGGCTAGACGAAATTGCGTGGCAGATATAGTGTTGTAGCCGCGTCTGTTACTCAGTTTTGTGGTAACGTTTGCCATGTTCTTCATGTACCGGCCTTTTGACAGCTTCGGCTGGAGTTGTCCTTGTGTTAATTGTCGTTTTAACTTCTGTATGACCTGGCAATAAACATTTTTGTAATTGTGTCTATAATGTGATTGGCTAAACTGATTTTATTTCAGGTGCGGGTCGGGTGTCGGTTCTATTTTAAGCGGGTCGGGTGCGGATTTTAATTAGTGCTGTTGACGGATAACGGGTCGGATGCGGTTTGAAGCACTGCGGGTACGGGCGGGTGCGGGTTTACAAAATCGGACCCGTGCAGGACTCTGGACCAGATATGGAGTTTCCAGAGGTCCGGACGCTGAGTCAGAAGGTCCTTCCTCAGAGGAATGGGCCAGGGAGGGACTGTCACGAGGAGCATGAGTTCTGGGAACCAGGTCCGGGTGGGCCAATAGGAAGCCACCAGAAGGACCTACTCCTCGTCCTCCCTGACTTTGCACAGGGTCTGCGCAAGTAGGTTCACTAGAGGAGACGCAAATTTGGAGGATGCATTCGAAAATGCGTTTCTGCGTGAGCATTTTGAACGGTAGCTTGTGGAGGCTCCGATTCAAAACTCGCAGGTCCAAGATCGGGCGTAACCCACCTCCTTTTTGGGGTACAATGAAGTAGGGACCAAAGGGACCGTAGGCGTACCCAGAGTGGGGCAGCGAGGTGGAACACAGGGACGCGGCTCGGGAGGCTCTCTCTGGGAGGAGGTGCAGGATTGAATTCTCAAACCACACACTCGCCGGCCTGCTGGCGATAGAAGAGGCGGATGAGAGTGGTGAGGATTCTCTCCCCCCACTGCTCTCCTCACTGCTCACCAGTGTGGACATCGCACGACCCACTGACCGCACGGTGACCTTCGCCGCACGAAGAACACTGGAGAACTTGTGGATTGTGACCACCCTCGTGCAGTTTCTTCAGTGCCTTGGCCTGATGGACCTGCAGCAACGCCATGGGTTGCATAGCAGAGGTGGCTTCCCCACAGGCCTTGTAAGCCTTGCCGGTTAAGTCCGACGAGTACTTACAGGCCTGGGAAGGGAGACACGGTTCTCCGCGACAAGTGGAGTTAGGACACAGCTGCATTGCAATGGCCAGCTCCACTGGCGGGATACGCGTGTATCCCTTAGCCATCCCCCCATCAAGGGTGGTGAGGGAGGAGAAGCCATCGGTTTCTGGCAGTAAAAGGTGCCATCCACGTTCCCCTGAGCACCTCGTGCACCTCCGGGAAGAAAGGCACTGGGGTGGGTTGCTAAGAACCAGCGCGCGCCACCCCGATATACCAATCATCCAGCCTCGAGGGCTCGGGACATGGTGGAGGGTTCCACATGAGCCCGGTCCTGTAGGCAGCCCAGGAAAGCATGGCCATCATCTCCGGGTGCAACTCGGGCACAGCTGGCACACCTGAAGGAGGCAGCGGCGCAGAGTCGTCGTCCACGGAGAGGTCTGACCCACCCTCTGATGCAGCGATCGACATCTGTTAATCGCGGGGAGCACCAAAGGAAACGACTGGTACACACCTCGAGGATGGTCCAACGCGTTCCGTTGGCGGCTCTACTGGCTGCGGAGTGTGAGAGGGATGAGGGTTCCTAGGGGGTTGGTTCCCCGAAGGAAGTACGCTCACCGTGATCCTCAGGTCTCCCGTGTCAGTGCCCAAAGCAACCCTCTAAGGAGGGTAAGATCGAGGCGCAGGCACGGGGCCTCCGCCCCTTTGCAGGAACGAGAGTCTCGACCGCAGCTCCGAGATGGTCATCTTCCCACAATGGGTACATGACTCATCCACGAAGGTTTGATGCAAATGATTCCACGCCAATGTGCATTGGCTCGTTTAGTTTCACTCAAAGTAGCCTTCTCTAGCTAGATTCCTATTCGTCAGAATGAACCAGCCGGCTGATCTCGCATCTTGCCATACTTGCCATACGTCACAGTCACATGGCGATGCGCTGTCTCAAGTTGACACAATTTCTAACCGGATGCACTGCTTCAAGTCAGCCACCAATCTCTAGTTTCATAGTGTGTGCCTGTTTGTTCCTGTGATTATGATTCTGTTCACTTGTAGTTCAAATAATTATCTCATTTAGTCTGATTATATCTACTCCATTTTGTTTGGTTCTTTGTCCCGTCTTGTTAATATAAGATGTGGTTGTGTTTTCTCCAACATTTCTCCTGAGTTTACCTTGTGGATTATGATAAAGACTGTTATTGTTATCTCTTTCGTCTTCATTGTGTGCTTCGTATAGCCACGCCGTAACAGATAGTATTGTCAGCTTTTTGTTTACTCTACAACATATATGCGCATAAGATGGACAGCCTGATTTTTTTTTTTTTTTTGGCCTGATTTAAGCTAAGTTTATGTTACCAGATTTTATTTCTGGTTTGACATATATTATTGAAACACAGGCTCCATTCAAATTGTAAAAAATTCTTCTTCTGCAGGCGGAGGTAGGAAGCCAACAAGGAATGTCCGAATCCAAAGATTGACACATCCCGTCAACCTTCATCTGATCGATTTTTGAAGGCAACATATATGTATCCTTCACTGCCTATGTTATTCTACTATCCTGGGGTGCGTTTCCCAAACGTAGGTCATGGGACCTACACAACTACACAAACATCGCAACTATGGTCGCAAGTTCCATTGAACTCTATTGCTAACGACAGAACTTGCGACCATAGTTGGCTTTAAGAAAAGCACCCCTGTGTGTTTGATCCCTTGAGTTGAACTAAAAAATATTTTTATCTCAAGCAAGAAATTAATATTGTCTTAAGTAAATATTCGCTTGGTTATCACAATAGTCTCTCTATTTTGTTGTAGATCACCTTTATGCCGCCTCAGAAGCCTGTCTGAAATCAGTTTAGGGTATGCCTGCAGCAAGGGAACAAGTTGAACGATTGCTAATCCTTCGAAAGCAGCCACAGTTCAATGGCTGCTGAATGAACTGACTTGCCCTAAAACGGACTTTGGTTCAAATCTGTTCCTGACCAATTTGCTGACCTCAGGTGACCTCAATTGATGCTTTACTACTCTATAGTACTTTAGCCATAAAGGTTATATACAGTACATTAGATGACTTCTGTTGATTAAACTGCAAATGCCTGTGAAGGATGATGGGGAAATGAGTATAAGCCATGGTAAAGGTCACATCTCTTAATCCAGGGAAAATAAGAGGAAACCATTGAGGAGTTAGTTTGTTTTTTGTTTTCATTCTTTGAACTGAAAGGAAAATCAGAGTACCTGGTAGTTCCTGAGCTCAGCGATTTTCTCATGTTGCACGGCAGAGTCGTTCCAGATGAGATTGGCCATCTCATCCTCATCTCTGGCTTTATGAAAGGTCATCTCCTCAATGACGATACGAACTGCAAATAAATCAAATTAGATTCCTTTGATATGCATTGACTCTGACAATACTGGATCATCTTTCTTTTTCAATGAGCACAAACAACTGACTTCATTAGTAGAATTCATCCACAGATATCTTGTTATTTACTTTAAATAAAAACTCATGCTTTAATAATGATTATGCATGACTTATGCATCAACCCAAGTGCTTTAAGAATGTTTTGTCTGCATTTCATTATCTTTCCAAAAAAAACATTACATAGCTGTAGCAATTGGCAATATTATAATCATGATGTTGTTTTTCCATAAATATCAGCATTACTGGATAAAACCAAATCGGTGTGGCTTAGACTGAAATCCGGTTAAACCAAAGCTAGAAATCTTGACATGCCTGTTAAGTAATTATATGACTGTTAATTGAGAGATTTACTGTAAAGAATTATACTTGTACTTGTGTTTCATAAATCATTATAAATAATTTAAAAACTGTGCAATTCCAGGCTGATGTAGAAAAACAAAAAAAATCTGTGTCAGAAGTCTGCTATTTTTTTTAGTTCCACTGACCTGCATCTCGCATTTTTAAATACCAAAACGCTTTGTGTGAATGTCCCCTTTCATCAACAAGTTTGACATAATGAACAAATCGTTTTTCCTACCGATCTCATATTTTGTTCCTGCAACGTTGGCTGTTATGAAACCCTTCTTCTTCTTCTTGGTGTGGACCTTCCTCTTTACTCCATTCTGATTGGATAGTGCCGGTGGTATGTTCATGGGGGACGTTCCTTGATCGTCTGTGGAACATGAAGAACATTTAGTGACTGACAGTTCACTAAGGTTTTTATGTTGGCTTGAGAAAGCCAACATACTGATATTCCATTTAAACTTTTTCTTCTAAAATTTCTGACTGTAATTCTTCCTAGAGCTTTAAAGTGACAACTACCAAACTCGGCACAGACCTTAAGGCTGATCTGACAAAAGGTGTGCATGTAAACAATGAATGGCGACTGCAGAAAGCAAAAGCCGAATCCCGGACATGTTGGACCATCTCGGCGGCCGGACAGGTCCAGGAAAAAGAGGATGGTAACCCCTACTACTCAGATTTCTCCTACTACTCAGCTTTCTCCACAGAACAATAGCCTGCTAGCTTAGCTTCCAAATTAAGACGGCTTGACACTGTGTGTAGTGTGTACATTCTGTGAGTGAGATCAGATCCCACCTCCTATGGGCGGGTTGAAAACATGCGGAACAGCTCCACCTACTGGCTGTAGTTTCTCGCCTCTGGCCAAAAAATCCTCAGATGACGCAAAATGACGATTTTTGCGTCATCGGAGGATTTTTTCCAGACAAAAAAATACATAAATATCTCGTCTCAGGGGGATATGAGGGTGGAAAGCACGGTAATTCGAAAATACTACAGGTTTTCCACTGATACAAAGCTTAATGCTAAATCCTGAAGTATCCCTTTAATTTTTTTTTTTTCTGGTAGACCGTATGCCCTTCAAAACCTTTAAACTTCAAACTTTAAAACTCCTTCAATTAAAAACCTTCAAATTTCAAGTTTTTAAAAGTACTTTACTTTTGGGCATTGGGCATAAAGGGTCTGCATGTATGCTCTGGTATTCTGGGTGAGCTTTTGGGGTCACAGTTGTAATTGTATCGAACTTACCTCCATCATTGGGGGGTGAGGGCATATCTCCAACAGCTGATCTCTTACTGCCTCAGAGACTTTTGAGGCACAGTTTGGCACCAATCTACTTCCTCTTCGCTGTCTTTGTGACAACAGTTTTAGGAGGTGGCAATATCATCTGTCCACTTAGATCATGAGGCAGGGGACGGGGTGAAGGTTGGTTGTAGACCGGATATCTATAAGGAAAGAGGTCAAGGCTTTTTCACACAACCACAGATGGGCATATAGACAAGGTGTCTGAGGAAGAGAGAGAGAGAAAGCGGAAGATTGGTAATGTCAGACAAAGAAGAAAAGCGAGGGAACTGCACAGTCTGGCCAAACGTTTTCTGTGTCACTCAAACCTATCAGCGCCGTTGACAGCAGGTTTCACCTCACTGATCAGCTCTTGCTGCCTGACGGGGGCTTCAGCCGATGAGGGTCTGTCTGCTTCTTGTCAAGCAAACGCAACATTAGCACCACTGGATCATCAGCCTGTGAGATTTTCCATGTTTAACATTCTAATGTTCGCTTTACATGTCTGTAATCTGTCACGCAGCAAAGCACACGTCTAACAGCACAACATGCTCTATATTAACATCAAACTCAAAAACAAGGCAATACTTTCTTTTGACACAAGGATGACAAACAACAGTGGTGGATGTAGTACAGTATATCCGAATTTCATACATACTACCCATATTCATAATATTTAGAGAGTAGCCTACTTTTTGAATGGTTGCAAAGTAAATTCAAATGTAGTACCTACTTAGACAGTACGCGATTAAGTACGCAATAGGATGGTTGTGTATACACATAATTATGTTCAAAGACAATCTAAAAGTGAATTTTGCATAATAGGTCCCATTTAAAAATGATGAATCTGAATAAAAATTTTAGTAGGTGGGTGAAATGCATATAGGAAATGCATAAATGCATCCTGATAGCTTAGAGGAAATGCATAAAGATTTTTCACAAATATATTGACAATATTCAACATACAGTTGTTATTCAACCCCCATTGCAAATCAGGGTTTTTTTTGGCAAAATTGATAGTCTTTCAGCTGTTTGCAATGAACAAATCAGACAAAAGTCAAGTCAAGTCAAGTCAAGTTTATTTGTATAGCGCTTTTCACAATACAGATTGTATCAAAGCAGCTTCACAGTATTAAATTAAAATAATACAACAAAGTTTGTTTCAAGAGGAATTTATTGATTGATAAAATTAAATTAAATATCCCCAAAATATCCCCAACTGAGCAAGCCAAAGGCAACAGTGGCAAGGAACCGAAAAACTCCATCAAGAGACCTAATGGTGTCCTAAAACTCCATCAGGTGACCTAATGGAGAAAAAAAAACCTTGGGAGAACCCAGGCTCAGTCGGGGGCCAGTTCTCCTCTGGCATTTATGAGCTAGAGGCCGGATTGTAGTTTGAACTGTAGGATTATATGAATGCCTGGCTGAAGAGATGAGACTTTAATCTAGTTTTAAACTGGGAGAGCGAGTCTGAGCAACGAACAGTATCAGGAAGACTATTCCAGAGTTTTGGAGCCAAATGTGAAAATGCTCTCCCTCCTTTGGTGGTTCTGGATATCCTAGGTATGACCAAAAGCCTTGAATTTAGTGATCTTAAAGAGCGCGATGGATTATAGGGTGATAGAAGATCCGTTAAATAGACTGGAGCTAAGCCGTTTAGGGCTTTATAAGTCAGTAGCAATACCTTGTAATTAATACGGAACTTTATAGGTAACCAATGCAGTGATGATAAAATCGGTGTTATATGATCATATTTTCTTGATCTCGTAAGAACTCTAGCGGCGGCATTTTGGACTAACTGTAGCTTGTTTATTGAGGATGCAGGACAACTAGCTAATAAAGCATTACAGTAATCCAGTCTCGAGGTCATGAATGCATGAACTAACTTTTCTGCATCAGAAACTGATAGCATATTACGTAGCTTAGCAATGTTTCTAAGGTGGAAAAAGGCTGTTTTTGTAACATATGAAATATGATTTTCAAAAGACAGGTTGCAATCGAGTATAACACCCAGGTCTTTTACTGTAGAGGATAAAGTAACAGGACATTGTGTTGTGCGAGGTTTTGTGGGCGGTTTTTTGAACCGATAAGTATTACCTCTGTCTTGTCTGGATTTAATAAAAGAAAATTACGCGTCATCCAAACTTTTATATCTTTAACACACTCTGTCAATTTGGAAAATTTAGCGTTTTCATCCGGCCGGGATGAAATATATATTTGAGTGTCATCAGCATAACAATGGAAACTAATTCCATGTTTCCTTATAATATTTCCAAGTGGCATCATATATATTGAAAATAACAGAGGGCCTAATACAGATCCCTGCGGCACTCCATAGTTTACTGGAGTTATGATCGATTTTTCTCCATTTAAATAGACAAAATGGTAGCGGTCAGATAGGTATGATTTGAACCAGCTTAGTGCTTGTCCTTGAACACCAGTATAATTTTGTAGTCGATCTAAGAGTAATGTATGATCTATAGTATCGAACGCAGCACTAAGATCAAGTAAAACTAGTATTGAGATACAGCCTTGGTCAGAAGCTAAAAGTAAATCATTTGTGATTTTAACGAGCGCAGTTTCAGTGCTATGATGCCGTCTGAATCCAGACTGAAACTTTTCATAGATATCATTTTGTTGCAAGAAAGAGCCCAGTTGAGCGGACACCACTTTTTCTAATATTTTAGACATAAATGGAAGATTTGAAATGGGTCTATAATTTGCTAGATTATTATGATCTAATTGTGGTTTCTTAATGAGAGGTTTTATAACTGCCAGTTTAAATGTTCTTGGAACATGACCTAAAGATAAAGACGAGTTAATAATATTGAGGAGAGGCTCTTCCACTACAGGTAACACTTCTTTCAGTAGTTTAGTTGGTATAGGATCTAATAAACATGTTGTTGTTTTAGATGAAGTGATACGTTTATTTAACTCTTTTTGTTCTATAGTTGTAAAGCACTGTAATTGTTCTTGCGGGGTGATAATTGAAGCTGAATTATAAGGCGCGATTGAAGATTGAACGTTTACAATTGTGGTTCTGACGCTTTCTATTTTCTCAGTGAAGAAGTTCATGAAATCATTACTACTGAACTGTAACGGGATATTTTGTTCGGGTGACGTCTGTTTATTTGTTAGTCTAGCCACGGTGTTAAATAAAAACCTTGGATTGTTTTGGTTGTTTTCTATTAGTTTGCGGAGGTGCTCAGCCCTGGCCGCTTTTAGGGCCTTTTTATTACGTGACATACTGTCTTTCCACGCGATTCTAAAGACCTCTAAATTAGTTTGTTTCCATTTACGCTCTAAAATACGGGTTTCTCTCTTTAGAACATGCGTAGTATTGTTGTACCATGGTGCTTTATTTTTCTCTCTGACCTTTTTTAATTTAATAGGTGCAACCACATCCAATGTTCTAGAGAGAATGGTGCTCATAGTGCTAGTTAGTTCTTCTAGTTCATCTGTTTGTTTGGGTTCAGGCGGCAGCTGAGACAGATTAGATAAGCAATTTGAGAAATTATCTATGGTGGATGGGAGGATTGTTCTGCCTGGTTGATGACGCGACGCCGCATGACATATTACAGCAGTACGTAATATGCAAGTTACCATGTAGTGATCAGTGACTTCATCACTTTGTGGAATGATATCTATATCGGTTGGATCGGTTCCATGTGATATAATTAAATCGAGTGTATGATTAAGACGATGTGTTGGTCCGGTGACGTTTTGCTTGACCCCAAATGAATTTAATAAATCTGTAAACGCAGCTCCTAACGCATCATTTGGATTATCTACGTGTATGTTAAAATCTCCAACAATTAATGCTTTATCGACATTGACTAATAGGTCTGAGAGAAAATCTGCAAACTCTTTTAGGAAATCAGCGTAAGGCCCTGGCGGTCTATATACGGTAGCCAAGGCTAGAGATAATAGGGATGTTTTTCTAACATCTAAGAGCGTAACATTTAGTACAAGTGCTTCAAATGAAATAAACTTATAACCCGTTTTCTGAGTAACATTTAGAATATCTCTATAAATGGTTGCAACACCTCCGCCACGACCAATCAGACGGGGCTCATGCTTATAACAGTATCCAGGAGGATATTACAAAAAGTAAATGAAATAGCTCAACACAACAAATGTTTCAAAAGGTTTCCCCAAATTCAACTGAAAATGCTACATTTAATGACTCCTGCAGTCTCAAAACTAATGAACCCCATCATGGCAAACATCTTTAGTACTTAGTAGAACACCCTTGTGC
The DNA here is from genome assembly GCF_965113295.1 of Leuciscus leuciscus. Lineage (NCBI taxonomy): Eukaryota > Metazoa > Chordata > Actinopteri > Cypriniformes > Leuciscidae > Leuciscus > Leuciscus leuciscus. The sequence continues at coordinate 23,261,629 of NC_138747.1, read as the reverse complement.
TGTTATGACCTGCTGCAAACGAGATGTATAACCAGACACCAGCTTCTGGAAACGTCTCTGAGGAATCTTAGCCCATCCCTCATGAGCAATGGCCTCTAGTTCAGTAATAAATCCAACCAGAGATTTTCTATGGGGTTCAAGTCAGGTGACTGTAGCCGCGTTTCCATTACCCTTCAAATTGCGCAAATTGAAATTGCGAATTGAAAATACGGCCAATGGAAACACGTACATTTCTCAAAAACTCCCATTTATCGCAAAAAAGTTTTTACGCTCACATGAGGTGGTTTTTCAGGCAATTCGAAAAAGAAATATTTCACAAAACTGCAATGGAAACAGTTTTTGTGCATTTACAGGTCACCTGACGTAGGTGACGTATGTTTGGACAGAATACGAGACAGAGTTCCTTTATTAAATTCATAAAAGACAGAAGAATTACAGGAATACTGGATTCTAAACCTAAAAGAAAAGCCACAATCAAGACCTCGAAGCAGAAATGAGTGAGAAACACCCAGAAACACCTCATATGTGCCACTCTCAAGTATCGGCTAAGGGTCGTTCCTTGCCATTAATGATTGGATAACACACATATGTCTCCTTTGATTAATAATAATGTCCAGTGTGGTGGCTGAGATACATAAACCTACCAATGTCCGTTGCTATGATTTTTGGAATGACTTATCGCGAGAGGAAAAACGTCTCGGTTACGACTGTAACCTTAGTTCCCCGAGAAGAGAAGGAGACGATGCATCGATGACGCTTTGGGAATGTCAACTAGTCCAATGGCGGGAGTGAGCGTCACAGGCGGGTGACGTCATGACCAGGAAAGGATAAAAGCACATCCGGTGCAACCGGCACTAGCTTCGAAATATGCCGAAGAAAGTCGATCACAGGGATGAAGGAAGTATGGCAGAGCGACGCATCGTCTCGTTCCCTTCTCGGGTAACTAAGGTTACAGTCGTAACCGAGACGTTCCCCATCAAGGAACTCGCGATGCGTCGATGACGCTTTGGGAATGAGAATACCCAAATCGTCATAATTTCAAGAACCTGAGTGTCAGCCCGTACAGAACTAGTACATCAAGCATTAAGAACCCGAGACCCTGGAGTAGCGTCCAGTTTTAGGCTATAAAATCTGACGAATGAGAGCGGTTAGGACCAGCCTGCCGCATCACAGACAACTCAAGAGGCTCCAGATAACAAGGCTTTAGAGGCCGCCATACGCCTAGTAGAGTGAGCTCTAACCTCCAGAGGACACGGAAGGTCAGATGACTCATAGGCAAGAGAGATAGCCTCGACTATCCATTTGCTCATAGTCTGCTTAGAAGCAGGAAGACCTTTCTTAGGTGATCCGAAACAGACAAATAATTGGTCGGACTTCCTCCAGGAAGAAGTCCGATGAACATAAGGATCCAATGCTCACACTGGACACAAAAAGTTCAACTTGTCCTGGTCCGAAGATGTAAATGGAGGAGGACAGAAAGCCTGTAGCATAATAGGCCTCGGAATATTGGTCGATACCTTAGGGACGTATCCCTGTTTAGGGAAGAGAAAAGCTTTGACCATCCCAGGTGCAAATTCAAGGCAGGTGGGAGAAACCGAGAGGGCCTGAAGGTCTCCGACACTTTAAGGGACGAAATAGCAAGAAGAAATATGGTCTTAAATGTGAGAAACTTCTCTGAGACCGAATCTAGGGGTTCAAATGGAGCCCTAGAAAGGCCTTCTAATACTATTGCAAGGTCCCAGGCCGGCACCCTAGTGCGTGTTGCAGGTCTCAACCTCAACGTGCCACGAAGAAAACAAGTAATAAGTGGGTCTCGACCCAGAGATGTACCCCCCACCGGGGCGTGGAAAGCCACAATGGCCGCCACGTAAACTTTTAAGGTGGAAGGACATAGACCTGATGAAAAACTCTTGTAAAATCTTGTAAAATCTCAATTACTGACCCAACAGAACAGTGGACGGGGTTGCACTGCTGCTGGTGACACCAAGTAGAAAAGACATTCCATTTGAGTAAATAAAGTTTCCTCGTAGCTGGAGCTCTGGAGCTAAGAATGGTCTCCACAACCTCGGTTGAGAGACCACTCTCTAAGAGTTGTGCCCCCTCAGGGGCCACGCCCACAACTTCCAAATCTCTGGCCGGGGGTGAAATATAGTGCCCCCGGCCTGAGACAGAAGGTCTCTCCTGATCAGGATCTCCAAGGGAGGGCCCTCGAGGAGATGAATCAGGTCCGCAAACCAGAATCGACTCGGCCAGCGTGGTGCTACTGGCAGTAGGCTTACTCCGTACAGGCGGACTCTCTCCAGAACTCCTGGGAGCAGAGCAACAGGAGGAAAAGCATACAGACGTAGCCTCGGCCATGTCTGCACCATAGCGTCCAGCCCCAGGGGGGCTGGGTGTGTAAGGGAGAGCCAAAGTGGACAGTGCGTCGTATGCTGAGACGCAAACAGACCCACTTCTGCCTGGCCGTAAAATTCCCAAATGATCTCCACCGCCTCGGGGTGGAGTCTCCATCCCCCTGGCCTCAGCCCCTGCCTCGACAGGGTGTCTGCTCCTATATTCTGAATCCCTGGTATATACACTGCCCTCAGAGAGTGTAATTTCCCCAGAGACCACAGGAGGATCTGGTGCGCCAGTTTGTATAGTGGACGTGAACGCAGCCCCCCCTGACAGTTGATGTAAGAGATCACCGATGTATTGTCTGTGCGGACAAGCACATGGGTCTGGGAGGAAGTGCCTCAACGCATTGAAGACAGCCATCATCTCCAGGCAATTTATATGCCGAGAGAGATGATGACTTTCCCACAGACCCTGAGCTGAGCGGCCTTCCATTACCGCTCCCCAGCCGGTAAGGGAAGCATCTGTCGATATCGCAACCTGATGGCAAAGAGCTCCCAGTACCGGACCCTGGGACAGGAACCAGTGCTCCCTCCATATAGCCAAGGCGCGGAGACACCACCGCGTGATCTTGAATGTATGAAGTGGGTTTCCCCTCGGGGAGAACCCTCTGGTTCTGAGCCACCACTGCAAAGGTCTCATGTACAGCACGCCAAAGGGTATCACATTGGACGCTGCTGCCATAAGGCCCAACAGTCTCTCAAACTGTTTCACAGTGCGTGACTGGCCTAGCTTTATCTCTTTCATGGCTGTGAGGATAGCGGCTACACGAGCGGGCGATAGAGCGGCTCACATCGTGGCCGAATCCCAGACTACTCCAAGAAAAGTGGTCCTCTGTACTGGAGACAGCACACTCTTCTTGGCATTGAGCCTCAACCCCAATTTCTGCATATGAGCGAGGACGACATCTCGATGCCGAACCGCCAACTGTTCTGATTCTACTAAAATCAGCCAGTCGTCTATGTAATTCAGAATGCGTATGCCCTGCAGCCTGAGCGGGGCCAGAGCTGCATCTATGCACTTCGTGAATGTGCGGGGTGATAGAGCTAGACCGAAAGGAAGCACCCGATGCTGGTATTCTTTGCCCCCGAAAGAGAACCTTAGGAACTTCCTGTGCTGAGGGAGGATGGAGACATGGAAGCAAGCGTCTTTTAGATCTATCGTGACAAGCCAGTCCTCGGACCTGATTTGAGTCACGATCTGTTTGAGTGTCAGCATTTTGAACTTGAGTTTCTGAACTCTACGATTCAAACGACGAAGATCTAAGATGGGACGCAACCCTCCATCCTTTTTTGGAACAATGAAATAACGGCTGTAAAAACCCGATTCTCTGTCGGGTGGATACACCTGCTCTATCGCTTCCTTTGCTAATAGAGCCTCCACTTCTTGCTCCATTACCAGAGCCTGCTCGGGCTGTACTAATGTGAGTAACACCCTTTTGTAGCGTGGTGGACGAGAACCAAATTGGATTCTGTAACCCTTCTCTACTAACTGCAGGACCCATAGAGATATATTCGGCAGATTCTTCCATTCTGTCAGAAATTCTACTAAGGGAACCAGCCTCTCGAGGCTGGCCTCTGGTGTAATTGGAACCCCCCTCAGAGGGTGCGAGCCTGACGCAGCGTCAACGAAAGATGTCTTTCAGTAGCTACCAGCGCTGCCATAGACCGCCCAATTGCTCTGGCGGTCTCTTTGGTAGCTCTGAGAGATAAATCAGTAGCGCGACGAAGTTCACGAATTTTGTCACTATTAACTCCCTCACTCTTATCTAAATCCCCCAGCAGGTCAGCCTGATATGCCTGAAGCAGTGCCATAGTGTGAAGGCACGCTAAAGCCTGACCTGCTGCCGTGTAAGCTTTACCCAATAACGTGGAAGTTGTTTTTAATAGTTTCGTGGGCAAAACTGGAGCCTTCATGGACGATGCTGAACCGGGCAACAGATAGCTCGCGAGCGTCTGTTCTGCCCGGGGCATTGATCCATAACCATACTCGTTCAAACCCTTTATATTTGAATATACATAAACTTGAGGGCTGAACAAACGTGAAGAGTATGGTTTGTTCCACGATCTAGACAGCTCACTGTGCAGATCGAGAAAGAAAGGCAGGCTCCATGATGGTGGTGAAATATTAGATGGCAGGAAACGCTCGTGTAATTTACTTTTAGGACGAGCGCCCTGTTTCTCTGCTGGCCATGATATGTGTAACTTTTCAACAGCTCTAGATATAACATCCACCAACTCCTCATGTGCTGGGAAAAGATGGCAATTCTCTTCCCCCCTGATTGTGTCACCTTCAATACTGAGCACATCCACCTCCTCGGAGGAAGAGCACTGCAGCATTGGGCTCTCTCCCCTGGCGGAAGAAGCCGCAGGGCGGGCTTCTGACACCAGGGATTGAGCGATGGATCTCCCAGGTAAGGGAGGAGAAAGGGTCCTCGGACCCGTCTCCAACCCCGCCGAGAGATCCATTTGTGATCCCCAGGAATGCCTTCTCCGTTCTGCCTCAGCAGAAGCGGGTCCAGCACCCCGAGGATCGAAAGCCTCGCCACTTTCAGTGTCGAAAAGTGACAGGCGGGAGCGGAGCGTGCGAAGCGGCAGCTTCTCGCAATGCTGGCAATCAGCCCCCTCGAAGGCTGATACCGCATGCTCCACTCCCAAACAAATCACACAAAGCTTGTGTGTATCCCCACCCGTTAAATAACGCGGGCAGGGAGGAACACAGGGCTTGTAGACTTGTTTCGCCATAATATAAACTTTGTACGACAGACAACAGTAAATATGACAGACAGTTTGACACAGATCGCTTGCTGAGGCAACAGAAGCTAGTGCCGGTTGCACCGGATGTGCTTTTATCCTTTCCTGGTCATGACGTCACCCGCCTGTGACGCTCACTCCCACCATTGGACTAGTTGACATAGATGCTTCAGACTTAATCACGCAGGAGGCGTTCCCAAAGCGTCATCGACGCATCACAAGTTCCTCGATGGGGAAGTGAAGTTTTAGTCGCATAACATCGGTTAATGGAAACGCCATCATTTCGCAATAGTTCTTTGTCGACATTTAGAAAAAAAATCACAAAAGTTTTGCACAAATCTGTAATGGCCACTTGTGATGGCCACTGTAGAACATCCCAAGATTTCTTCTGGAACCAAGCCTTAGTGGAATTTGAGGTATGCTTGGGATCATTGTCCTGTTGGAAGGCCCAACCACAAGCTTTAGCTTCCTCACTGACAGCATAATGTTTTCTCCTAGGATCTCCTGATATGCAAAAATTAATCTATCTTGCCTTCAACACGCTGTAGGTTTCCAGTGCCAGAGGATGCAAAGCAGCCCCAGAGCATCCCTGAGCCACCACCATGCTTAACTGTAGGCAAAGTGTTCTTTTCAGCATATGATTCATTATTCTTTCTTCAGACATACCACTGATCCATAAGGCTGAAAAGTTCCAGTTGTTTCATCGCTCCACAGAACAGAATCCCAAAACTTCTGTGGCTTATATATATGATTTTATGCAAATTGGAGCTGACTTTCCTTGTGCTTTTGGGTCAGTAGTGGTGTACGTCTTGGAGTTATGTTAAGAGAAGTTAAGAGCCTTAACTTCTCTAAACAGTTCAGCTTGCACCTAACTGTGCAATCTGAAACCTCAGTGCCTGTTGCCACCAAGTCTTGCTTTAGTTCTTTTACCACTCAAGGGTTTTTCTGAACCTGCCTTCTCAGAAATCTGGTTGCAGCCATTGATAGCTTCCTTTTTCTGCTCCATCCAGGTAGTGTAACCATTGTTCCTTTAAGTCAAGTTTCAAGTCAAGTTTATTTGTATAGCGCTTTTCACAATACAGATTGCATCAAAGCAGCTTCACAGTATTAAATTAAAATAATACAACAAAGTTTGTTTCAAGAGGAATGTATTGATTGATAAAATTAAATTAAATATCCCCAAAATATCCCCAACTGAGCAAGCCAAAGGCAACAGTGGCAAGGAACCGAAAAACTCCATCAAGTGACCTAATGGTGTCCTAAAACTCCATCAGGTGCCTTAATGGAGAAAAAAAACCTTGGGAGAACCCAGGCTCAGTCGGGGGCCAGTTCTCCTCTGGCATTGGATAGAGGCCGGATTGTAGTTTGAACTGTAGGATTATATGAATGCCTGGCTGAAGAGATGCGACTTTAATCTAGTTTTAAACTGGGAGAGCGAGTCTGAGCAACGAACAGTATCAGGAAGACTATTCCAGAGTTTTGGAGCCAAATGTGAAAATGCTCTCCCTCCTTTGGTGGTTCTGGATATCCTAGGTATGACCAAAAGCCTTGAATTTAGTGATCTCAAAGAGCGCGATGGATTATAGGGCGATAGAAGATCCGTTAAATAGACTGGAGCTAAGCCGTTTAGGGCTTTATAAGTCAGTAGCAATACCTTGTAATTAATACGGAACTTTATAGGTAACCAATGCAGTGATGATAAAATCGGTGTTATATGATCATATTTTCTTGATCTCGTAAGAACTCTAGCGGCGGCATTTTGGACTAACTGTAGCTTGTTTATTGAGGATGCAGGACAACCAGCTAATAAAGCATTACAGTAATCCAGTCTCGAGGTCATGAATGCATGAACTAACTTTTCTGCATCAGAAACTGATAGCATATTACGTAGCTTAGCAATGTTTCTAAGGTGGAAAAAGGCTGTTTTTGTAACATAAGAAATATGATTTTCAAAAGACAGGTTGCAATCGAGTATAACACCCAGGTCTTTTACTGTAGAGGATAAAGTAACAGGACATCCTATGATGTTAAAGTTGTATTGTGCGAGGTTTTGTGGGCGGTTTTTTGAACCGATAAGTATTACCTCTGTCTTGTCTGGATTTAATAAAAGAAAATTACGCGTCATCCAATCTTTTATATCTTTAACACACTCTGTCAATTTGGAAAATGTAGCGTTTTCATCCGGCCGTGATGAAATATATATTTGAGTGTCATCAGCATAACAATGGAAACTAATTCCATGTTTCCTTATAATATTTCCAAGTGGCATCATATATATTGAAAATAACAGAGGGCCTAATACAGATCCCTGCGGCACTCCATAGTTTACTGGAGTTATGATCGATTTTTCTCCATTTAAATAGACAAAATGGTAGCGGTCAGATAGGTATGATTTGAACCAGCTTAGTGCTTGTCCTTGAACACCAGTATAATTTTGTAGTCGATCTAAGAGTATTGTGTGATCTATAGTATCGAACGCAGCACTAAGATCAAGTAAAACTAGTATTGAGATACAGCCTTGGTCAGAAGCTAAAAGTAAATCATTTGTGATTTTAACGAGCGCAGTTTCAGTGCTATGATGCGGTCTGAATCCAGACTGAAACTTTTCATAGATATCATTTTGTTGCAAGAAAGAGCCCAGTTGAGCGGACACCACTTTTTCTAATATTTTAGACATAAATGGAAGATTTGAAATGGGTCTATAATTTGCTAGATTATTATGATCTAATTGTGGTTTCTTAATGAGAGGTTTTATAACTGCCAGTTTAAATGTTCTTGGAACATGACCTAAAGATAAAGACGAGTTAATAATATTGAGGAGAGACTTTAACTTTGAACTTACGAGCTATATGCTTACTTTAACTTTGAACTTACGAGCTATATGCTTACAACGGTGTCTCTAGGAACATTTAGTGCCTTCGCTATCTTTTTGTATCCTGTTCCTTGTTTGTGAAGGGCGATGATATCTTCTCTTAAGTTTTTAGACCATTCTTTTGACTAAGCCATATTTCTAACATGCAGTCAAACATGACACTCAACAAAATACATTATGTGTACTAGCTCAAGCACAACTGGTGCAACTAATGAAGCCCTTGATTAGTTGCATCAGGTGTGCTTGAGACAACACCTGTTTTGCAGATTTGTGCTGTTGTGAAGGATTCTATTCAGGGAGTGAATAATTTTGAGACTGCAGAAGTCATTAAAAGTTGCATTTTCGGTTGAATTTGGGGGAACCACTTGAAATATTTGCTGTGTGGAGCGATTTCAATTACTTTTGTTTGATTTGTTCATTGCAAACAGCTGAAAGTCTGTACATTTTGCCAATAAACCTGATTTGCAATGGGGGTTGAATAATTTTGATTACAACTGTATCTCATATGTTAAAGATTGTTGAAATGCCCCAAAATAGTTTCCACTACATTCATTCTGTGGTGGCGGACCGCCACACCAAAAATCATCCCCGCCGCCGCTGCAGCTTCTCAGTGACATCCGTTATTGTGCGCACTATTCTGTGTTATAGTTAAGCCCCACTAAATGCATAAAACATTGTAAAGCACCATAAGGTTTTTGTGCACTATATTCCAAGGTTTCTGAAGCCATTCAATAGCTTAATGTTAGGTACTAATGAATATTTAAGTCGTTAAGTTAAAGTTAATGGAAACTTATCTCTCCTCAGTCATTCTCCATTTAGCATTCAAACAACGCGTCGTGTTCGGGTACGACAGTCAACACGATGAAACTCACTCCAAGATCAATGTTCCCAATATTATGCTTTATTTATATATATATATACACATATACACAGTGGGTACGGAAAGTATTCAGACCCCCTTAATTTTTTCACTCTTTGTTATATTGCAGCCATTTGCTAAAATCATTTACCGTATTTTCCGCACTATAAGGCGCACCGGATTATAAGGCGCACCTTCAATGAATGGCCTATTTTAGAACTGTTTTCATATATAGGGCGCACCGGATTATAAGGCGCATAGAATAGAAGATACTGCAGTCAAACGTTTGACTGGGTTTGCGTTATGCAGTGGTCACCAACCTTTTCAAGCCTAAGATCACATCCAAAGTCCAAATGTAAACCAAGATCTACCACTTGCAAAAAAATATGAAAAAACAAGTGGCTGAGCTGTAAAACCTTGTTTATACTCGACGCGTCCGCATGAGCCCGAAGGTAATAAAAAAACTAATATCCGTCTGCTCGGGCAGATTCGGCTCAAAGTCGTGCATCTTCGGATGCGGAGGCGCGCGCGGGCGGAAAAATGACGTCAATGTGACAGCGCGCGCGCCTCCGCATCCGAAGATGCACGACTTTGAGCCGAATCTGCCCGAGCAGACGGATATTAGTACATCTCATCACACCGCCGGCACCCAGTTTGCGCGTCTAAATCAGTTGTATGGTCTGGTGTTCAGTCTAAAACAAAACAGTTGCGTCAAGTATAAATACCTCGTCTGTTTGGGGAGGTGCGCGCGCAGTCAGCGGAGGCTCGCGCTCCGGTGCCAGGCGAAAGTATAAACAAGGTTTAAGACAGCGGTTGTTTTACAGACATTAATATAAGGTGCCAGATCCATATATAAGGCGCTCCGGATTATAAGGCGCACTGTCGTTTTTTGAAAAAAATAAAGGCTTTTAAGTGCGCCTTATAGGGCGGAAAATACGGTAAGTTCATTTTTTTTCTTCATTATTGTACACACAGCACCCCATATTGACAGAAAAACATAGAATTGTTGACATTTTTGCACATTTATTAAAAAAGAAAAACTGAAATATCACATGGTCCTAAGTATTCAGACCCTTTGCTGTGACACTCATATATTTAACTCAGGTGCTGTCCATTTCTTCTGATCATCCTTGATATGGTTCTACACCTTCATTTGAGTCCAGCTGTGTTTGATTATACTGATAGGACTTGATTAGGAAAGCCACACACCTGTCTATATAAGACCTTACAGCTCACAGTGCATGTCAGAGCAAATGAGAATCATGAGGTCAAAGGAACTGCCTGAAGAGCTCAGAGACAGAATTGTGGCAAGGCACAGATCTGGCCAAGGTTACAGAAAAATTTCTGCTGCACTTAAGGTTCCTAAGAGCACAGTGGCCTCCATAATCCTTAAATGGAAGACGTTTGGGACGACCAGAACCCTTCCTAGAGCTGGCCGTCCGGCCAAACTGAGCTATCGGGGGAGAAGAGCCTTGGTGAGAGAGGTAAAGAAGAACCCAAAGATCACTGTGGCTGAGCTCCAGAGATGCAGTCGGGAGATGGGAGAAAGTTGTAGTAAGTCAACCATCACTGCAGCCATCCACCAGTCGGGGCTTTATGGCAGAGTGGCCCGACGGAAGCCTCTCCTCAGTGCAAGACACATGAAAGCACACCTGAGGGACTCCAAGATGGTGATAAATAAGATTCTCTGGTCTGATGAGACCAAGATATAACTTTTTGGCCTTAATTCTAAGCGGTATGTGTGGAGAAAACCAGGCATTGCTCATCACCTGTCCAATACAGTCTCAACAGTGAAGCATGGTGGTGGCAGCATCATGCTGTGGGGGTGTTATTCAGCTGCAGGGACAGGACGACTGGTTGCAATCGAGGGAAAGATGAATGCGGCCAAGTACAGGGATATCCTGGACGAAAACCTTCTCCAGAGTGCTCTGAACCTCAGACTGGGCCGAAGGTTCACCTTCCAACAAGACAATGACCCTAAGCACACAGCTAAAATAACGAAGGAGTGGCTTCACAACAACTCCGTGACTGTTCTTGAATGGCCCAGCCAGAGCCCTGACTTAAACCCAATTGAGCATCTCTGGAGAGACCTGAAAATGGCTGTCCACCAACGTTTACCATCCAACCTGACAGAACTGGAGAGGATCTGCAAGGAGGAATGGCAGAGGATACCCAAATCCAGGTGTAAAAAACTTGTTGCATCTTTCCCAGAAAGACTCATGGCTGTATTAGATCAAAAGGGTGCTTCTACTAAATACTGAGCAAAGGGTCTGAATCAGGGATGGAAATTAGCACCCGCCACCAGCCAAATGCGGGTGATTTTGTGTTGTGGCGGGTAAATTCGCTTCACCTACCGGCCACCGTGGCGGGTAAATAAAAATATACTGTTTCACACAGACGGCGGACACTTTTAGAGGACATAAGTGTAGGCCTACGCTGAAATAAAGTCTTTCACCTCAGAAAAACGGACTTTCTTGTCCTGTCACGTCAGCCGTTATCCTGTTCTCATAGCGAACACTCTTCAAATGCACGCGCAAATGTGGCGGCGCGCGCTGTGTATCGCCTCACTGTATATAAAGTGCAAAATAAACTACGAGCATGCAACGCCGTTACGTTGTAAATTACACAAAATAAAAGTAATGCAGGGATGATTTTCATACTATTCACCAGGAGCAGTTTCCATGGTTCATTAACAGTTATTGTTAATATTGTGTATTCACCATGGTAACTGTCGTTTCCATATTAACCCCAAAATGCCACTTTATTTTTCTTTGTGTTATTTTTTATATTTTTAAATGACTCTAGTGGCTCATACCAACATTGTATTAACAAAAACTAGTTTGGAACTGCTATTTAATAGCTTTAGCATAGGCCTAATGTTTATTTATTAGTACTAGTCTTTACTATTAGTCATATTCTTAAAATTTATGTTAAGTAAAGGGGGACAGTACTTGTGTGTGTGTGGAAATAGCCGGTTTCAATAAAACTACTTGTGACATGTGATATTTGGCTTTGACTTTGACTGAACATTTGCTCTCACTTTGCGGAAAAAATATCGGGATATATATCGTATATCGATATTCAGCGTAAATAATCGGGATATGACTTTTGGTCCATATCGCCCGGCCCTAGTTTCATTGTTGGGACTAAAAACCTAAAACTGGAAGCCATAAAAGACCACGAATCATTCAAATGCCACATCCAGGTAAAAAAGAGAAATATATATAAGAGAGAAAGAGAAAATGTCAGTATTTCATTGAGACTTGAGATTAAATAAACTGCTTAAGTATTGTAGATCTTGTAGTATTAATTTTCACATGCAGTTACACATTGTCGGTTAAAAACAAGAAAGTGGCTGGTAAAAACATTGAGTGGCTGGTAGATTTTGAAATCCACCAGCCACAGTGGCCGGTGGACAAAAAAGTTCATTTCCATCCCTGGTCTGAATACTTAGGACCATGTGATATTTCAGTTTTTCTTTTTTAATAAATGTGCAAAAATGTCAACAATTCTGTGTTTTTCTGTCAATATGGGGTGCTGTGTGTACAATAATGAGGAAAAAAAAAGAACTTAAATGAGTTTAGCAAATGGCTGCAATATAACAAAGAGTGAAAAATTTAAGGGGGTCTGAATACTTTCCGTACCCACTGTATATATATATATTTATATATTTACTTGTTTTTCATCGAAGTATTTTGTAATAATACAAAGAGCAAGGGGGCACATTTTACCATTTATTTTTTCTCCACTTGTTTTTTTTCACTAAATGTTCAGACTTGATCAGAATGATTGTGCATTCATGATTTTTCTAAAATAAACTTTGCTGCTGTATTATCCACTAAACTAATTTATAATAGTATTTTTGCCATAGATTATGAATATAGCCTTCTCTTACTGTGGCACTTAATATCTTTGCAAATAAATATCTTTTCAATTCCTCAGAAAGTGGCCTGTGTGTGAGTGCTCGTGATTCTTGGGTAAGGTTCAATGGGAAACACCCATGGGCGATGCACCCTCCCCTGTGGAAATAGGCCTGCCACCACAGCTGGAAAAAAATCCTAGAGGAAACACTGATACTGTTATACAAAATTACATCCCCCAGCCTAAAAAAGCAATGATGGTGGTGACCTGCCACAAATCTCCCTCATACCTTATAACAATAATTTTACATTAATTCAAATTTACCACCTTGCAAGTAACTCAAAATACATTTAGCTGTTTTTTTTACAGAACCATTATTTTATGCATGATGAGAGGGAATAGTTTACAGATTAAAAACATTTCAAAATGACAATATCATTAAAACATCCTTAAAATGTCTATGTTTTATGCTTGAGAAAGTGTGCTTTGAACTGATAAAACTAAATGCAATGTAAGTCACTTTGGATAAAAACATCTTCCAAATACATACATTTAAAGGAGAACTTGGTAACTTTTTTAACTTAATAAAACTGTCTAGAAATCATTTGGATGGTTAAACAACCTGTTCTGGTGATATTGGTGACTTTCCCCGCTCCCCCCAGCGTTCCCAGGCGGAAAACCAACCTTGCAACTTGCAACACTACCGTCCCGGCAAAGTGAAATTGGAAGTCTCGTGAGAAGCGAGAACTAGAACGAGAACGAGCGCGAAACACAAATTGCTTTACGGCAATTCGACATAAACACACACGCATGTATGATGTATTACCAGATTACTCACCTCGGTAGACATTGTTCCACACGATACAGTTGGCTTGCTCCGATCAAAACAAACGCACATGAGCAGTGGTAGAGAGGGGGAGGAGGCCGCCGCAAGTGAGTTTTTTACGACTGTGTTGTGAAATATACACCCCCCCACAGCTGTAGGGGGAGCTCGTGGGGAAAACATGCGACAACAAAAGGGAAAATCAGCGAAGAAGTGACTAGAGTTCGCTAGAGTTACAGAGTTCTCCTTTAAATTAAATTTGTGCACAATGCTTGAAATAGTTTATATTCTGTTTGTGGGAAAGAAAATAGTTGTAATTATTTATATATATATATATATATATCTTTGTCAAGTTAAAACAATTTTTTTATTATTTTTTTTATTAAATGTTTCTAACTTTTATGCCTCAACCATAACTGTTAATTTATGGCAACCCAAGTGGCAAAATATAACACAACACTGACTTCTAGTGGTAAATTTGTAAAGCGCAGTTGCACATACTGATTTCACACAAATATAGGACATACAAACAGATCACTGATCAAGAATGAAACAAAGAACAAAACAACATAAAATGGCTGATTTACAGATTCAAATTATAAATAAAGATTTCAAGGGAATGCCTGAAACCATTTGGTCACACTCTTGCATGTTTACACCAGTTACTGTATTTCTGTGTGTCTCAAATGATTTTGAGTAGGTCTCTTTTTTTTTTTTTTTACTACAAAGATCATATACTATACCATGTCTGTTGATTAAGCAAATATACCAAATATAGTTTCAAATTTTACCTCACTGCAGATGTGTTTAGTGTTTTTTTCTCGAGAATCTCTATAAAATGTATGATCTGTTACTGCATGTTCCACAGGCAAACCAGATATATTCTGTGAAGTCTTGTGCAAGTTTTTCCCATCGGAAACCTGCATGTAATCAGATAAAAGCATGTAATGATTGATTGATAGGTTAATAGGGGAGAACTGTAGGTGGTCCTCTAGACACATTTGTAGAATTGTATTAATTTTATAGGTTTGGTTTGATTCTATGAAGTTTCCTAAAACAAGAAAATTTGTTATGTGGTAATGGAAATATTTCATTCAGCATCTCAATGAATATCAATGACTAAATCTAATCAGGGGTGTTTCCTCTGGCAGGGGAGGCAGTGTCTCCTCAAAAAACTTGAGGAGAAAATAATCGATATTTCAAAAATTAAACAACACAAAGATTACAAAACATTAAAACGTGTAAGGGTTTGGTGGGGGTAATTGAGAATAAATGTCGGAAAGTCATGTGAGAGGAGGAAATGCCTCTATCGCGCTATGATGTGATTGTTTATGATTGCATGATTGTGTGTGGCTGTGTGCAATAAATCCCGTCTCTTGATTTTGTGTGCCTTCTGGAATCGGCCTGAATGAAGACAATGATGGCGTTAATGGGAAGACTAATTAAAAAGTAAGTGAACAACTCAGATATCGCCGCGATATTTATCTCTAGATAAGGATTAATTGAGTCCACATGTCATGCAAATTATGCTTCTAACCACAGCTCGAGAGCTGTCATTCCAACTACACAACTTCAAAGCTGTTTGCGAATGTTCATTGGAACTACGGTTTCAGGAAACACTGACTCGTTGAACTATGCTGATAATGACGGACCTTGCGAGCATAGTTGCCTAACAATGCTTTTGGGAAACGCACCCCAGGCTGATTATGAATGTTTTATTTTACGGCTCTGGAAATGGTTGCAACAAACCCTTAAATCTACTGTAAGAAAACCCTTGTAATCTTAAATTAATTATCACTATAGGTTTTCTTAAATTAGTTTGTTGAAACCAGATGCTGAAGAATTTTCTACAGATTGATAAATCTCAAACATTGTTTTATCTTTCTAATGACTTCCCTTTACTGACAGAAAATGGAGGGGAATGTAAGCCGTTATATGTCCAAGTTCTCCATTTATTTGCTTCAGTGCTTCATTCAAAAAAGTATCTGGGCTCTGACTCAAAAGTGTCGTCGCCACAAAGGGATGACCCAAAAACTCCAAAACCTCTAAGAAAACCCTGTCACCATTGTGTTATTGCAATTAGCTCAATGCATTACACTGCAATGAAATATATGCATGAAAGCATCTGCTTTATCAATACAATTTCCAAATTATGAATTCATACTGCAATTAGAACAGTTGCTAAAAGAGACGTTCAAGCAATGAAGGTACAGTCAATCTGTTACAGCACAAGACAGCAACACAATGACAGGCAGGCGTGTAAATGATGAATGAGTGCTTGAGTAATCTCATACTATCATGCATCACCTTGACAGCTCCGCCACCCACAATCCACTCACACCTTATTTCCTTTGAGATGTTGCATCACTTCCTGCTAACACCTCGCTCAGCTGTAGAGGGAGTCAGAGAGCACACACTGTGCTTTAAAAAACTTTAAAACATCACACTATTACTTGAGCTAAACAAACTTAGTATCATTAGAGAGATTTAAGACACCAGCATCAATATTTGACCACAGGACAGTACAGTACAGTACAAAAGTGTGCCAATTTGGAGTAATATTGATAAATGAGAGCAGCAACAGCCCTGGTAAGATCATTTCATTTCTTTACTTTTAATGAAGCTGATTGTGTGTTAAGCGTATGCAACTTACTTTCACTTTGATTTGCAATAGTTTGCACGGCTTGATGGGCGGTTTACACCTGGCCACTTCATGAGTTTTCTGTGATCGGATAGCTTTCCGATCGTGAAAAGACCAGGATGCCCTCCGAAACGCATTCGAGATGGATTTAAAGGGCACCAATTATGCCCCTTTCACAAGATGTAAAATAAGTCTCTGAAGTCCCCAGAGTGTGTATGTGAAGTTTTAGGTCAAAATACCCAACAGATAATTTTTTTACAGCATGTTTAAATTGTCATTTTCTGGGGCTCAGAAAAACGCACCGTTTTAGTGTGTATCCCTTTAAATGCAAATGAGCTGCTGCTGCCGCCCAAAGAGCGGAGCCTTACAAGCTCGCGCTCAGAGCCAGGACAATCTCATCTGATAATATCAAAACAGAAACTCTCAGTAGCGGTGTTCATTTCGACCCGGAGTCGGACAATAATGCCCACAGAGCCAGAGAATATATGCTGTATGGAGATAGAACAGGTATAGTTTAGTTTAATTACGGACGGTTATAACTAATTTGTCATCTGCTTTTATCCACTATTAATACAAGCCTGCTGTAGCAAACCCAGTCCGAATGATGACCAAAAAAATACTGAGGAGTTCAATGAAGTTTAGTGTACATCACACAAAAGATGAAGCGTTAGTTTTACTCCAGAAAATCACTGTAAGAGCTAATAAACACAGTGCGCATTAAAGGGATAGTTCACCCAAAAATGAAAATTCTGTCATCATTTACTCACCCTCAAGTTGTTTCAAACCTGTATGAATTTCTTTCTTCTGCTGAACACAAAAGAAGATATTTTGAAAAATGTCGGTAACCAAACAGTTGATGGACCCCAATGACTTCCATAGTAGGAAAAAAAATAATACTATGGAAGTCAATGGGGTGCGGCCCAGACCACATTTTGAGCTGATGATCAATAAAATGTAGCTCATATCTGCTGCGTTTGGTGACATAAACTCCATTAAATCTGCATATAGCGCGGGAATAGAAGATCGGATTTATATCCGTTTTGTGAAAACACATTTATGTGACCAGGTGTAAATTGAATCGTTTTGATAAATCAGATAGCTATCCGATCTGAGAAAATGCATGAAGTGGCCAGGTGTAAACAGCCCCTAAGTTACAGGAGGAGGCGTTGGATCTAACCGGTGTTCCTGTGGAGTACCTTGGTCTGCGACGTGTGTTCAGCAAGTCTCTTCCTCCTCCCAGGCACTGCTCTGGACCAGAAAGGGAGGCACTGGATAATAGTAATAAAACATTTTATTTATATTGCACTTTTCTCAAACCCAAAGCACTAGATAGATTCATGAATCATCAGACCCTCCTCTTCTCCTGCAGACGTGGGGTTCTTCTTCGTGTGGAAGGATAGCTCACTCCGCCCCTGCATCAATTATCATGGGTTGAATTGAAATCACCATAAAGAATTGGTACCCCCTGCCATTGATGTCAACTGCTCAAGAGCTGTTGCAGGGAGCTCGGGTCTTCACAAAGTTGAATCTCTGCAATTCCTACCACCTGGTTCAGATCAGGGAAGGTGATGAGTGGAAGACAGTGTTCAACACCCCCACTGGTCACTTTGAATATAGGGTGTTGCCCTTCGGGCTTACTAATGCCCCAGCTGTCTTCCAGGCCCTGGTTAACGATGTGTAGAGAGACATGACCAATAGATTTGTCTTTGTGTACCTTGACGATATCCAATTTTTTTCTCTTTCGTTACAGGTACACATTCAGCACGTACGCCAGGTGCTGCAACGTCTTTTGGAGAGCCAGTTGTATGCCAAGGCGGAGAAATGTTCCAAGCTGACTCTTCCGTTCCTGGGGAAAATAATCTCTGCGGAGGGAATTAAGATAGATTTGGCGAAGGTAAGGGCTGTCTCCAAATGGCAAGTCCCTGACTCCCGCAAGGCATTGCAGCGGTTCCTGGGTTTTGCTAACTTCTACAGAAGGTTTACCAGGTCAGGTAGGCTCTGCGAGGGATGGCTGTTCCGGTGCGGTGCCTTGATGGTCTGTTGTTTGTTCCAGAGCCGTTATGTGTAGCTGTGTTGAAGTGGAGTCACTGATCGAGGCTGGCCTGCCATCCAGGAGTGCGGAGAACATTAGCTTCTCCCCTTTTTGATGGCCAGACATGGACCAAGATGCCAGGCAGTTTATGGCGGCCTGCTTGGTTTGTGCTCAGGATAAGTCTTTTAACAAGCCTCCCACTGGTCTACTGCAATCTTAGCCTGTTCCCTCCCACCCCTGGTCTGACATTTCCCTTGATTTTGTTACTGGCCCTCCAAAGGCAACACCACTATACTGACGGTGGTATACCCACTGCAAAGGAAACGGCACTGGTGGTGGTCGATCACGTCTCCAGCAGTGTAGGAGAACCTAGAAAAGAGCCAGAGAGGTCCTGCTTCGGGCAGGGAGACATGCCAAGGTGGCAGCAGACCGTCGTCGGACTCCGGCGCCCAAGTATGTCTGTGGGCAAAGGGTATGGCTATCCACTAAGGACCTGCCTCTTAAGGTTTCGGCACGCAAGTTAGCACACAGAATCATAAGGCCAAACCGTATCTCTAAGGTCCTGAGTCCGGCAGCGGTGCGGCTCAGACTCCCGCCTGCTCTCAGTTTTCCGCACTCCGGAAATGTGGCAGGCAAGCCTTGATGAGTGACTCCACTTCCATGTCTCTCGAGTTAAACCAGTTTTTTCTTCCCCTCTGAACCCTAGTGTGTCTTTCCCTTCCCCCCACCCTGTTTGGTTGATGGGGTCCCTGTGTATACTGTCAGGAGATTGCTGGACTCCAGGAGGCGTGGTAGATGATACCAGTATAATGTCTGTGCCGTTGCTCGTCCGGAGATCATGGCTGTTTTGTTTGTCCAATCACGTGCTTCGGCGTTGTCGTGTTTTTGTTTGTTCGCCTTGTGCTTCGGCACGTGTGGTACTGTTGTGTTTGCCATGTATTCAACTGTCAGATGTCGCACCGCCCTCTTGTTACCATGTTAGTTCTTTATTACTCTCGAGTTACCCCTCATTAGCTTCCCTTTATATTCCCATCGTGTTTTTTGTTCTGTGCCAGATCGTGTTTATGCATCTCGTTTTTCACGTCTTGCTTTTCATCTTGCCTGTTAGTCTAGTAATCTAGGCAAGCCTTATTTTTCTTCAGTTTTGTTTTCTTTAGATTCCTAGTTATTTCCATTTTGCTTTTCTTTTGCTGTATCTTGAGCTCTGCTTGTTATCCAGTTTTGTTTTGATTTTTTTGTGTTTTCCAATAAACTGTGTATTACCATGCAAATTGAATCCTCCTCTTTCTGAACCCTGACACATTGAATCATTCATTTAACTGATTCCTTCATGACATTCGACTGTACGAATTAAAGCCGGCTATCAAGGAGAGCCATGACATCTTTGCCAGTGTGGCATCAATCAGCCTTCCAATTATTGCCTGCCGTTTGAAGAAGCATCAGGTTTCTATTAAAGGAGTCATGACCTGTAATTTTCACTTTTCACTTTAACGATTATACACTGGCCGGGAAGCCGATATTTAAAAATGAAGCGTTTGTTTACCCCTGGGTTCGTCAACCAGCCCACGTGCATGCGCACTCAAATACGTGATGTTCATTTCTGCGCCGACTTGACGTCAAGTCGGCGCAGGATATACCATATATGGACACCGCAGACCTATGCTGCAGGAAGCCCGCCCTGCCCCTCTCCCCCTCATATTCAGTCGAGCGCGATCAGATTCGAAGTACGCACTCGACCGTGAAAGATGCAGAAACGTGGTGCACACGTGAGTTGCTCTGTTGTTGACTGCCAGAATCAACATGGAAATGTTTTTTCTCTCCCAAGAACGGACCAAGCTATCAGGGACCAGTGGGTTAAATTCATTTTTAATGACGCGGTTCCTACAACCCTTCCCACTGGCTTAGGTGTCTGTGCTAAACATTTTACAAAAATTGCGTTGCAATGATAAGATCTTTATTCACGCGATCAACAGACTGTCTGTCATCTGCTCAGTCAGTGCTCATCATGCTGCAACCTTTCATGTGATGGAATAGATTTAAATATAATGCTTTAAACGATACTTTTCACGATTTGTTAATCTCGATAGCTGTAGTAGTAAAAACGTAGTAAAAGTTTGAGAGAGTTCATGAACTTCATGTAATACTACTAGCTATTTCATATGCAAGCATGTCAGCCAATCACAGCAGTGGGCGTTTGCCCTGCAGTCTCACAGCAGACACGCCCCTTAAAACAGAGCGTTCAAATCTGAGGCTGAAATCAGGCTTGGAAAAATGGCTTTTATTTATAAATTATGACAATTTTTGATGTAAAAATCATACTAACATTATAAGGGCACCCCAGGCAACATTATAAAATAATAAAACAATCCAGTTCATGACTCCTTTAAACAAATTTACCATACCAAATTATCGTTTTAAAGGCTGATGGAGCTGAATTCTGCTGTGAATCATCACAAGTAACCCATTGGTTTCAATCTGGCAAAAACCAGACACCGTGGACACCTTTTTGGCCAATGGGCAACCATTCAAGTACCTGGAGGTGGAAGGTGTATGATCTCCATCCTCATGAACATGTCATCCTCTTTCATAAATGAGGCTTGCTATGACATAACTGCACAGCAATGTCAATAGTGGATTCATCATGAACAACGAATATATTCACTGTGATACTGATGAAAATGAATAGCCAAATGTTGATGACAGGTCAGATTTACCCTAGTGACAAATAAATATACTAAAATGTATTTGAAATACATTTATTTTATGTTAAGTATACTACAAATACATTTACATATTTATGTACTTAATATAAATACCCTGCAATTGTACTTTTAGTATACTAAATTGGCATACTTAAAGTCTGCTAAATTGGAACAACTAATTTTGTACTTAATGCACTTTAGTTATCCAGAAATAGTGCTGATGTCCAACAAGTATATTTTATTGTGCCAAAGTGGAACTATTGCAAGTATACTTTAGGTACACTTTAAATATCTTGCATTTAAAGACTGATATTATACAGAGATCATACTATCATTACTAATAGTGATATTAAAACACATTTTAGGCTTAATATTAAGAAATGTGTACTGTGCAATAAAGAAGTTCTCCAAATAAAGTGTAATTATAATATTCATATCAAGTCTCAAGCGATATGTCTGTAAATATGCTAATGGTTTTGTAGTATACTTAGTATGACCATATTAGCCCGGTTCCGTCAACACTGCATTGGCTCCCTATTAAACATTGTACATTTTTAAATATTGCTGACTACTTACAAAGCACTAAATGGTTTAGCTCCCCAGTACTTTAGCGAGCTCTTAACGCATTATAGTCCTTCACGTCTATTGCGATCTCAAAACTCTGGCCAGTTGATAATACCTAGAATATCAAAATCGACTGCTGGCGGTGGATCCTTTTCCTGTTTAGCACCTAAACTCTGGAACAGTCTCCCTAGCATTGTGCGGGAAGCAGACACACACTGTCAGTTTAAATCTAGACTAAAAACGTATCCCTTTTACCTGGTATTCAAGTCACCTTTATTTATATAGCGCTTTTTTTATATTCACATAGAACATTATACATTTCTATTATTCAAATCAGTTAATTGATTATTAGGCTGCATAGACTAGATCAGCCGGAACCGGGGACACTTCCTATAACACCCGATGTACTCGTTACATCATAAGAATGGCATCTACTCTAATGTTAGTCTTTGTGTTTATTCCGAGGTTTACTGAAGTCAGCCGGATTCGGGCCGTATCCAGATCAGACGGTGAACCTGCGCCTGGACACGACCACAACGCATCCCTGAGGTGCCAGCCTCATCAGCCCTGTGAAGGCCCCATGGACACCTCCTCAAACGCGTCTCCATACCGGCGTGATGACTCCGACCTCCAACCAGATGGAACTGGATAAATATTGTGAATGTTCTGAATGTTCTGATCCAATCTAACTACTGACTTGTAATGTTGCCTGAACCATAACCATACACTGTTCATTCGTTGGCCAGAGGAGAACTGGCCCTCGACTGAGCCTGGTTTCTCCCAAGGTTTTTTTTTCTCCATTCTGTCACCTGATGGAGTTTTGGGTACTTGCCATTGTTGCCTTGGCTTTTGGCTTGCTTAGTTGGGGACATTTAATATTAGACAATATTATTGATCTGCCTTACTTCAGGTGGACGATGACACAATTTTCTTCTAGAAACAAACTTTGTTGTATTATTTTCATGTTATCACTGTTAAGCTGCTTTGATACAATCTATATTGTAAAAAGTGCTATATAAATAAAGATGACTTGACTTGACAATGAAATAAATGTATTTTAAATACATTTTGGTATAGATTTGTTTTTCCGCTAGGGTAATCACAAAAAAAAACAGGTATCGTCTTTCAATTTAATCTATATAAATCTATAGATGTACCAAATAATTCATTGATTACCCTAACCATTAAGAGTTGGATTAAATTATAGACAAATGTATTAAAGGTACAATATGCAAGATTTTTTGCCACTAGAAGGCGCTACATTCCAAACAACAACAACGGTGTAGCTTGATGACGATGTGAAGAAGCGTGGAATGATGGGAACTGTCGTTTTAAACTCCACATTGGATGTAAATCAGTCAGACGTGAATCGAAAAATCATAATCATGGATGAGGTAAAGTTCTATTGTTATAAATGTTGCGTTTAATGGCATGCTTTTTGTGGCGAGGGGGGCGTGGTTCAGCGTTGTCTGTAACGGGAGAGAGAGAAACGAGACGAGCGGGACGGGACGCAAGGTCAAATGCAAATGACGAACACCTGTGTCTTATTGCAGTGATCGGCGTGGAGGGACCGCTTATAAGCCGCGCTGGAACGAGAGAGAGACTGGAGAGAAAATTGGACGCAGAGAAAGAAAACCGGTGGATCCGAGCTCTCATTTTTGAACTGTTTTGTGCCGCGGTTGCCACGGTGAATGCGCGTTGTGCGCGACTTTTGTTTGTTTTGTATTATTTTAATAAAGTACGAGTCCCAGTCATGCCGACCCCTGTCTTCTTCCTTCCTGACTCTTGAACAAATAATTGTTGCCACGGTGAATGTGCGTTGTGCGCGACTTTTGTTTGTTTTGCATTATTTTAATAAAGTACGAGTCCCAGTCATGCCGACCCCTGTCTTCTTCCTTCCTGACTCTTGAACCTTATCACACTTTTATTTCATTAAAATGAATTAACCGCAAGAAAAGTAAGGTTTAATACTATATTGGTTATCATAGATGTTACTGTATATTTTGAATTCATTGTTGTGATAACGCGGCGCAGTTTTACGTGTTCTAAATAGTTGTTGTAAAAGTACATTCAAACATACCCACATCATTTGCCAAAATACTGATTAATCTTTGTATTTACATCCACATTTATTTACATTGCCATAAACACCAGATAAACAATGTCAATAAGCTAACGTTAAACACAATCTTAAAGCAATAATACTTTCCTTAAATAAACATAACTATTACCGAATGCTACATGTGGAAAATATAAAATTAAGCATGCTTTGTCGACAGAACCAGCTGCAATCGGTAAAGAATAATTGTTTTCCATAACGACAGCACGAAACAAGCTAACGTTTGTTGCTTGATAGACGCTACAACTACAACTTCTGCATTTGTCCAGGACTCCACGCAGTATGAGCGGAAACCGAGGGTAACGCGGATATGACGCAATTGACTGGCGACTCCCAGCTCCCCCTGCTCTAACGCCCCGTTTCCTTGGTTAAAATTACAATTTTCTCACGATTTAAAAATAGTTGGAAACATTTGGGATATTGTAAGTAATCAACTTAACAAAATATATAACACTGGCCTTGAGATTTTGGGATATTTTAATGCAAAATTCTTACATATTGTACCTTTAAACTGAACAAGAAGAGAAGCAAATTAAAAGTTTGGAAGCATTACAAAATGCATTTCCTGCATTTATATTATAACTGATTATGCTGTAGTCAATGTAGCCTATGCTTTTTCCTGTGAGCTTCTTTTTTTTTTTTTTTTGCATAGTAAAACAAAACCTGTAGCTGTAGTTTGCCTTTTGCCAAATAATTTTGTGAGATAAATACCTTAACCAAGTTTAGTGTTTTGCTCTTCCCTCATATTTAAAACATTTAAATCCTCATATTTTGATGGTTTAATCGAACTTGTAGGTACATTGTAAGCTTAATAGACATTGTAAACAGACTGTGTGGTCACAATTATGGCTATGGGACTACTGATAAACGTCTTGGTTTTTTTTTTATGTACAATAAGCAGAATAACTGCAACCAAAAGGAAAAAAATAATGGAGATATGGTTAGAAAGCATGCTTGCGGTGTCAGAATACCAGTCTGTCAAGAAAGCCATAGTAACGACAGTCTGACAGCAGATAAAAAATAAACAGACTGCACTGGTGTCGTATGTTTAAGCTTCCGTGTTTACCATCCCAGCAACGTACTGCTCATGTGCTCAGTCACGTGATTTTAAATTGTAAACAAAATCAAGTCAAGTTAAGTCACCATTATTTAAATAGCACTCTATGCAATAGAGATTGTTTCAAAGCAGCTTTACAGGGATAAACAGGAAAAAAGGATTCAATGATACAAACAGAGTTCAATTATGCTGTAAAGCAGCTCAAAAAATAAAATAGTGTCACTGTTCAGCTGACTTCATTTCTGTGGTGATTCAGTATCGTTCAACAACACAGATTGTGGATTGATATCGTCAGAATATTTCATCCAGTTCCTTCTGCTTGAAGATTGGGATACATTACACAAGCATATGGTGGGAGTTGGGAGCTGGCTATAGGAGTCTGTAACAGAGAACTTATCTGATCTTTGTGGTCTTTGCTGGACAATTAATCCGTCTTTTTCTTTTCTTTTATCTTCACGATAATATAAATTATTAGTCCTAAAGTGAACACAGAGGTCTACAAGGTCTACAAGGAGGACCAACAGACTCAAGTTCAACATGCACAGGCCTGTCAAGAAAGCAGCAAAATGGCGTAAATTGAGCCTGTATCTGCACAGCTCACAATCGAATCTCTAGTCAAAGAGCTCGAAAATTTCAGAAAAGACATGACTGGGGAGTTCGTTGCACTTCTAAATAGCTCTCTGGAACCAATCCAATCTTCAATCGAATCGATTGGTGCAACCATGACAACACAGGCAGTGACCATAAGCGGGATGGAATTGGGTCTCTCAGACCATAGCGATGGAATAACTCAGCTCGAGCATGACGCAAACGCTGTTCAATCAAAACTGACGACCATGGAAAAGGAAAAAACGGCGCTTAAAGCTAACGTAGAAGTAGGGTTGGGCGATGTCTACCAATTTGTCATCAGACGATCAAGAGTGTTCTCGCACTTAAAGAGCTTGTCTACGGATATTGTTTTTTAACAGGAGACTCACCTCAGGGTTAGTGATCATGTAAGACTATGTAAGCCATGGATTGGTCAAGTTTTTCATTCAAACTTCAATAGTAAATCTAGAGGCACCGCAATTGTAATACACAAACATATAAAGTTTGTCCCACACAATGTAATCTCTGATGCTGGTGGGAATTCTGTACCAAACACCTGTTATATTAGTTCGCGTTTATGCCCCTAACTTTGATAACCCTGCTTTTATGACCACACTCTTTTCTCATCTTCCCAATTTGGATACCCATCACCTTATTTTAGGTGGGGACCTTAATTGCACAATCAACCCAAATTTGGACCACTCACAACCCAAGTCATCAGCTCCTACATCAATGTCTAGATCCTTCTTATCTCTAATAGATCAGACGGGGTTTGTAGACCCTTGGCGCTTTCTTAATCCAACTGCAAAAGAGTTTTCGTTTTTTCGAATGTCCATCATGTTTAATCATGTATTGATAATTTTTTTTATAGACAAGGCTCTTTTGTCACTAGTTAAATCCACAGAATATTCAGCGATAATTATCTCAGACCATGCCCTACACATTTTAGACCTCTCTTTCCCACAAAACTTGTGTAGACATGCTGGAGGCTGGAAGCTCAATACTGGGTTGTTGGCTGATAAAGAATTTTGCAATTATATTTCTAAGAACATAGATTTTTTGGGAAACCAACAAATCAGATTTGGTTTCGCCATCCCTTCTATGGGAAACATTTAAAGCTTTTATACTTGGAAGGATTATTTATTTTAATGCATATTGGACTAAAGCTAGGAAATTAAAACAGCAGAAACTCGTTGACAAAATTTTAGAGGTAGATAGGCTAGGTCACCAAACCCTGTTTTGGAGACACAACGGCTAAAACTACAAACTGAATTTGGCTTATTGACAACCAACAAGGCGGAGTTCCTGCTAAAACGCACAAGAGCAACCTACAATGAGCATGGTGATAGAGCTGGCCGTCTGTTAGCATCTCAGCTCAGACATCAAACTGCTTTTCAGGTAATCTCACAGGTGTATGACTCCTCAAATAACCTTATTACCGATCCGGTTAAAATAAACTCAGAGTTCTCTTCTCTCTATTCTAATCTTTACAAATCAGAAGCTAGCGTGGACATTGCTGTTATTCAGTCTTTCCTTTCTCATTTAGAAATACCTAAGATAAGTCCTGATATAGCCAGTAGCCTAGATGAGCCTATTAGCTTGGAAGAGATAGCCTCCTGTATCCTAACCATGAAAAATAACAAAGCTCCTGGCCCTGACAGCTTCCCTGCCCAGTTTTGTGGCAACTACAGACCTAATAGCCTAATTAATAATGACATTAAAGGTGCAGTGTGTGATTTTTAGCGGCATCTAGTGGTGAGATTTGCGAATTGCAACCGGTCAATAACTCGCGGCCTTTCCTTCAAATTGCAAACTCGAATGAGAAGCTACGGTGGCCGACATAGGATCGGAAGATGTCGTCGTCTGAGTCAGCAGAGAGTAGCAAGTCAAGCAATGAGGTTTCTCTATATTATATTTTATATTAAATTATATTTACTTAATTATTCAGTAAAACCACATGTTATTGCGATTGTTATTTTTACTTGTTTATCATTGTGTTAGTCTTTTATTCACTGACTTTACCATAGCTTGTTTCCATGCTAGTTAGTATAAGATAAGAGTATCAAAGCAGCTAACTTAGGTAAGGGGAAATAGCTAACGTTACGATGTCCGAGGCGTCGTTCAGACAGCATGTTTTTCTCCACGTTTGCCGCGTCAGGGACAACCTGAGTATTCTGCTGCGTCTTTTTCTGCTGCTTCTCATTCAAGTTAGTGACGAAACGCGCTCTGTAGCGCTCTGTTCGCTGTCGGCTACGGTAGAAACATGACGTCACAGTATGTCGACCTTCATAGAAGGGGGTGGCCGCGGTTATGTAGATATAAATGACTCATTCTAAAGGTAATAAAAACATAACGGTTAATTAAGTGAGGTCTTTTTACACCACTGAAAACATAGTTATAGATCTTATATTGCATTTATGTCAATAGATCCTCAGAAATATCACACATTGCACCTTTAAATTACTAGCTAAAGTATTGGCCAAACGTCTCATCATAGAGGCTCATCTCCAGTCCATTATATCAGATGATCAAACTGGCTTTATACTGGGTCATCAGTTGTCATCCAATATACGTAGACTCCTGAATGTAGTCTTTACTCCATCTAAGTCATCAAGGCCAGAAATGGTTATCTCGCTAGACGCAGAGAAGGCTTTTGACCGGGTGGAGTGGGATTATTTATTCACGGCCTTACAAAAATTTGGGTTTGAGCCTAAAATAATATCATGGATTTGTCTACTATATTCCACTCCATCAGCTTGTGTGAAGACGAACTCTGAAACATCTCATTTCTCTCTTTCTCGTGGCACCCGTCAAGGTTGCCCACTTTCACCTCTCCTCTTTGCCTTAGCTATAGAGCCTCAAATTGTATCCCGATTTGTGACGCCCCTCTAAATACACCACTAACCCGATTGTGCTTTCATCGCTGAAAATTTGGAATTTGGAATTTGGTTTCGTCATCATTTTAAATTAAACACATTGTCCACCTTAATGCCTATTTGCGGTAACCATCTTTTTGTACCTTCTACTTTGGATTCAACTTTTGCACAGCTCAGAGAGAAGGGCCTCGTACTGTTTCATGATTTGTTTCCTGATGATCATGTATTTCCGTCATTTAATGATTTGCTGAGTAGATTAAAAATTCCTAAATCCAATTTATTCCGCTATTTTCAATTGCGTGACTTTGCTAAAGCACACTTTGATACCATCCCTCACCAGCCAAAGAAAACTTTAACTGAAGATATAATGTCACTCCCGAAATCACATTGCCATATCTCCTCAATTTATGGCCTGTTACGCTCTTCGCAGTTCCCTCCTCTTTTTGCACTCAAGGGAACCGGGAGAGAGAGCTAGGACTGGTGCTTGACGAGGAGCTGTGGAATAATGCTCTAGCTAAAATTAACTCTGTCTGCATCTGTGCTCGCTTGAATCTTATTCAGTTTAAAGTTGTTCACAGAATTACAACTTCATTTCATTTCACCAAAGCAAAATTGAAGAAACTTTTTTTTAACAGAAGATGATAGATGCAATAGATGTTCGCTATCCCCAGCAGATCATACTCATACATTTTGTACCTGTCCTAAATTGTATTCATTCTGGTCTTCTTTTTTTGCTACACTGTCAAAGGCTATTAGAGTCTCAGTGAAAACCTGACCAATAATTGCAATATCTGGAATAACACATGTTGATGGCTTGTAGAACAAGCGCCATGCTGATATTATTGCTTTTGCTTCATTGGTAGCCAGAAGATGAAAATTGTTGCATTGGAAATCCTCATGCCCCCATTCAAATTTTTCTTGGTTGAAGCACTTAATGTCCTTTCTACACCTGGAAAAAAATTAAACACTCCATAAGAGACTCTGTTAACTCATTTTATAAAATGTGGAATCCTATCCTTTCCCTTGTTGAGACTGTACCTTCATTTTTTTTTTTTTTTTTTTTATGTAATAAAAAAAAACAAAAAAAACAATTTGGGATAATTTGGGATGGATAGAGTTAAGAGTGTTCTGTATATTTGTATAATTTTTCTATATTAATTTCTATGGATTTAAAAAAAGAAAAACAGCAGGTTGTGATGTACATATTGTCACTTAAAAATCTGCCCAAAAAATATTTTATTGCATACCATAATAATTCCCCATATCAAAAGTTTATGTGAATTTGTTTTCTTTTGATTTGTTTTGTTTTTTTCTTATTCTTCTTAACAGCTCATACACACTGTATAGTGGAGTGGTGACACTGTTATTCTTGTAAGTTTCCAGCATTTTAATAATAAAAGTGTCCATATTTAAAAAGCGTGCACAACAGTTATAGTACAGTGCTTGGCAGTGGTCAAAAAGGTTTTACAGAATGATATTTGGATTGATCCCTTCTGAAAAAAATCTGAGATGTGGATTTGGACAGCAATTCAATTACCACACGACCTTGGTCAATAAACAGAAGGTAATTCAGCCAGGAATTTCAACGCAGGTGGTGAGAGACAAACACTGACATTCTGGATTCGGAAAGCAATAAAATCACCAACTTGCACCTGAAAATGGTGAAATTACCTTACGTCCCGATGATAAATGATTACCGTCCAAATAAGGCTTAAAGCCTGGGACACACCAAGCCGACGTTCGGCCGTCGGGCAGTTTGTTTTCTCAGTGTGTTCCGCACTGTCGGCTGAAATTGGTCCTTCAACGTGTTGAATCGGCGTCGGGCCGTCGGTGAAGGAGAGAACTCTGATTGGCTGTTCAGCTTATGCCTGGCTCACACTTCAGGAGTTTTAAAATCCTAACCGATTGTAAAATCTGGTTGCAGCACACACTTAAGGAGAATCTTGGCAGATTTTCTTCCCTCAAATCTTAAACATGCTCACACTACAAGATTTGAAAATCGCGGCGCATCACACACTACAAAATGTTATTAAGATTATCATGCCAGAGGAAGCGCCTCACGTGTTCTCACGCAGCAGATCTGAAGCGGAAAAGCTTGGAAACACAATATCTGTCCAATAGGCGTGACCAAGGAAAGCGAAATCTTTCAAAAATCATCCTTTTAACATTTAAGGATATGTCTAATGAATGGCGTCAGTGCTGGTCAATACAATGAATCAATGCCATGATCATGAAGTGACGCATCAGCTTCAGCATTGCCCATGTGCCGCATTGCTGCTCAGCTGAGCCTTGTAAAGTGGAGCTCAAAGTTCAAATTAAATATTACAATAATTAACAGCTTGTTTCATTACATCTTTGAATGAATCCACACTTTTATTTATATTTCCATTGAATGAACAGTTTAATTACTCACTAAAAGTTGTCCCTTCCCACCACCTGGTGGCGTAACAATGTAACTGGACTGAGTGACAGCCTGTCTAGAATGCGCAGAGACTATCAATGCCAATACTGGTGAAATATCAGCAGAAAGCCTCTCGTAAAGTGAGATTCGAGGAACTAGCTGTTATATAACAATGGCCTAACAAGCTCATTGTCAGGTTTATGTTGTGTTTATTATATTATGTGGACCCGACCCTTATTTTGACATTGTATTACTCCACTTCGTTTTAACACACTTTTTAGTTTCGGTTTCAATACTGAACATGTACTCGTCTTCGTGTCTGCTGACCACAGCGTAACACTTATTTATTTAGCAATAAATAAATGGAGATGATAACGCATATTGCGCTGTTGAGTAACTCAAAATTACCTCAATTGGCTATTTTGACAGTACTGACGCATTCACAGTCTTGCTCGGGCGAGCCCGATTTGTGTGAGAGCAGATCAGGAGGTTCAAGATTCGATCTGTGAACGCCTCACATTACCATATAATCTGCGCCGAACATCGGAACCGATCGAGGTCATCGACAAGATTTTTTCTCCGATTCTCGGGAGAGGAAAATCGGGGATAAATCGGCCTAAAACTCTTGTAGTGTGAGCCAGGCATTAGTGAACGTGTCAGTGCACGAGAATAATAGTAAAACAGTGAGAGAAGTCAAAACGGTACAGATAGAAGGCTGTTCTAATGTTACGTCATCTTACCTGAGTGTTCCTTGGTGAATATTTCAATATTAACATGAGTGGAGTGGAATAAAGAAAGTGTTTAGCAGGACTGATATTCAAAACGGTAAGCACGCACTGCTTTGTTTACGGTTGTCTATCTGCAGCGTCGATTTCCCTTTTTGAATGACGAATATAGATGAATATATCTGCAGAAATAGACAGTTGTCTAATTTACACGCAGGTGCAGAACACGCATTCTAGCTGACAGTCGGCAGGAGTTCTCTCAGTGTGTTCAAGTGCAGCTTTTCCCCCCGACACAGAAGACGCGAGGCGACAACACAGTCGGCTTTCATCAGCGCTAGTTCTTTGGCGTCGGTTTGGTGTGTCCTGGGCTTAAGACAACCAATTATATCTTCATTGATGCTTTTTGAAGATTGTTAACACTCACTTAATTACATGTGCCTGTCATAGCCCCACTCCCTCAGACTCTTCATCAGACTCTGCATCTGCGGCCGTAGGGACTGTCATACCCACATCTTCCGCCTTTTCCCGGACCCGAAAAGCTGTATCCAACAGTGCGGACCTGACACCGAAATAGCAGATCCTCCCAACATGCTCATCAGGGCAGCTCTAAGCAGGAACTCCACTCTTCGGCCCCCATGTCCAGAGTCCATTCCAGAGGATCAAAATCCAGAATCCATTCCAGGGAGTGAAATTCCATAACCCTCTTTTCACAGCCACAGTTCCTGGCTACAATGTCTCAAGCTCCTCTATCACAGCCAAAGGGACCGCTTCTGAAATATCTATTAACCCTGTACCACCAGCGCCACCCTGGCAACTCCCTGTACTGCCGACAAGTCCCTGGCTTCGTACTGCTGGCACCTCCCAGGCTACCTGAGCTACTGGCACCTCCCTGGCTACCTGTATTGCCAGCACCTCCCAGGCTCCCCGAGCTACCGGTGCCTCCCTGGCTCCCTGTATTGCCGGTGCCACCCTGGAGGATTCATAGCCTGCCGGCACCACCCTGGTAACCTGCCTGTAACCTGCCACGACTCCAGGGCGCCCGCTCTCTCCCCGGTCGGACTCTTTTTGGCGCAAGGTCGCTACTTCCGGCAGGGGGTGGTTATGTCACATTCAGAGTTTGTTTTGTCATGTGTTTCTGTTCTATTCATGCCTTAGGATACGTTTACACGACAACGATATGCTTAAAACTGAGAAGTTTTTCCTTTGAGTTTTCCACATACAGACGACCCCCATTCCACCCCCATTCACACGGATCCGCGAAAATGACACAAAAAAAAGCTGTATTCTGCTGCCAGGCCATTAGATGGCGATGAAACACTATAGATTGAACACATAATAGGCTACGCGTGTCCAAGACGTCATCATTTTCAGAGAATCACATTTTTGTTGTTTAAACGGAGACCGTTTTCAAAAACTTGCACTTTGAAACCCGTTTTCAAAAGTTCGCGTTTTCAGGCACCCAAAACGCCATTATCCAAAATGACATCATGACTTTGCGTAAACATACACGCCACTTTCAAGTCAAGTGGCATGTTATCTATACACATTTTGAGCTATCCGCGTGTATGTCCACGCCGAAACGAACCGTCATCTTCCAACATGCATGTATGTCTACGCCGTTAAATGTCCGAGCGAAACGAAGCAAAATGTATATCTACATCTGGGGAGCGATATTTTTTTTCCTGGGATGGTAGGGGAAGACTCATAAATGGTATTAACCCCAGTGACGGGTAGGTTTAGGGACGGGGTTGGGGTAGGTCATATATATTTATATATACAGTAATGTAACGTTAAGTCAACGGCGTTGATGAACACGCTGAAAAGCGATTATGCGTGTTGATAGCACGCCAAAAATGGAGATACGAATTGGCGTGTCATACATACGCCATTTCATGAGATCAGTCTGCCATTATCATGTAAATAGACGGCGAAAATGCATAAAGAGTTTTACGTTTTTAGTTTAAAAAGGTGTCATGTAAACAGACCCTTAGTTTCATTGGGAAATAATTAGTTCTGTTCTCTTCTGTTCCCTACGTTTGTCACCATAGTTACACATTGATTAGAGTTCTCAGTTCAGATGTGCATTAAGTTAACCAATTTGGTGTCTCTATTTATACTTTATACTCTATTTTCACTTGCAACAATGATCATATTTTCATTTATACTTTTTGAGAATCACTTATTCTCACTTAGAACAAAACAAACTAGCATTTGAAACTCTTAATAGAACACTACCAACCAATATTTCAATCTCTTAATTGCCTTTGATTGCTCAGATCTTTGAGTCACTGCGGCACTAATATAAGTGATAGACAACCGTATTTATACTACAGATCTAAATCTGGAAGATGACTCATTCATGTGGCGTAATTTGCAGGTGGGACGGGTGGGACATGTCCCCACCACTTTTTTAAACATCTCACGGCAGGGATGTACCTAATACAAATACGCGCGCTTCAATCTATCACTTAATGCTGTTGCGAAGACTCTCTATTCTTTCCGGTGAAATTACAAAACTAAAAGCACACAAACGTGTCTCTGCTTGATATTAACAAACTAATTGATAGTGACAGCCCTACATTTAAGGACATGTAATTGATTTTGAATTGAATTGAAAAAAAGTCACATTTAGGCCTACATGCTAAATTGTAACATAAAATGTTCAGTATTTAGAATTCAAAACTGCCTAAATATTTCACTGAAAATTTCCGTGTTTGATTATGCAAAAATGTTAGCTTGTCACTGGGGTACACCTCATTCCAAACCTGTACTTTCTTAGATATTTTGAGAAATGTTTGAGTGTTTAAAAAAAAAAATGGTTTAATTTAATTTTTTAATTTTTTTATCTTTACAATGGAACTCAATATATGGTAACTAAAAAAGTTTGATTTTGGTTTATCTCCCTTTAAGGTACTAATATGCAGCATTTAGTGGTAGATAATAAACAGTAATGTGCTCTAGTGACATTTGTACAGTATATTTTTTCCAATTTTCTGAGATTGGTAATGTAAAATACTTTTAATATAATGTCAAATACTATTTTCATGGATTAACCACTGAGAAAAATCTCCAACCTCTGATAAACCATGCGTGAGGTCACACTTAGTGTGGGTGTTAAGTTTTGTGTACGTTTCTAAAATTAGAGCACAGCTCTTAGACTTGGACATATATGTCCCCTTGGCAACATAATAACCACACCAATTTTAAAGGGATACTTCACCTCTGGAAAGATGAATGTGTATTTAAAATAGGTCATTTATGTAGAAGAAGTGTGAAATTATTTTTGAATTTGGAGCTTTCTAGACTGAGAAAAGCCAGAAAATGTATTTTTGGCTTATGTGGATGAAAGACAACAACTCCCAGAATGCACTTGCTTCACTGCCCTAGGAGGCCACTCCCAAGCCACGCCTACCGGTAAGAGAGCGCAGTTGAAAACAACAAGGCTAGGCTACCAGTGAGTCTCCGTGACTAGTTTGCCCGGGATTTCGAGATCGCCCAAAATGTCCGGGATTCGGCTTTTGCGTTCTACAGTTGCCATTCATCATGCTTACTGTGGCGAGCAGGATGAGGCTGAGGGCCGCGGGAGAACGGCGCGAGGCCGGTGGCGTGATTACTGAGACGCACCGGTCTCATAGGCTATCTCTCACGGAGGAGCGGGAATTTTCTTAGCAATGTTAAAACGCACATCAACCGATCACTTGTTTAGCGTTCCGCCATGTGGTGTTTCTCAAACTGAAGACTGCATCCTACCGAGACTGTGTCCTTGCTAGTCCAGTCCTTCTGAGGCTTGTAGGCTAGTGTCCTCCTCAGCAATTAAACCCGAATGAGAAGGTCTAGTAAGAGTGCATGGCTATGTCATGTTCTAGCCCCCACGTTCACGGCACGAAAATACTATTAAAACTTAATTTTGGATAAATGCTTTGTATTACAAATCGTTATATTAACTGTCTTCCTATGCAATACAGTGAATGACAGCCATCCGAGGTCTCCCAGTGGCTTACATTATTGACAGTTTAGTGTTAAGTGATGAATTTACAGCAAAACAAAAGAAAGCATCTGCTTTCATGTCCGAAACATATTTTTTGTCTTACATTTCATAATAAACTCAGTCAAGCTCAGTACCGAGTCGTTTTCCGTCCGTTTATCTTCGTGAATTTAAATGTGTTTAAAGGATTGTGTGTGATTTAAGGAAACGAAGGATACATCTGATGCATCCTTCAAAACAGGCCGAATGAAGGACTTGAAATGAAGGCTGCCTTCCAAGGATCCTTCAAATTGAGATGGCCTTCAGCGACATTTGATACGGGGCAGCTGAGATATGCAGCCTTCGTAGGATGCGTTTGAGAAACACGTCTTCATTCGGGACAATTCAAGAATGCTCACGTAAACAAGAGGCGGGATTTATCGCACAAACCAATCATATCCAATCATAGCATGATGGAGACATTGCCTCCTCTTCTCACGTGACTTTCCCTCATTCATTCTCAATTACCCCCACAAAACCCCCCGCAGACATGTAGGGTGTCTTTTTTAAGTCAATGGGATCAGCGCCTCCAGCTGTAACTTCACCTGCGGATGTCGCTGTTGGGCAGTGTTATTTGCTTTTTTAGTTATTTACATGTTTTAATGTCACATTTTGTAATATGGGTTATTTTCTCACCCAGTTTTTTTGAGGAGACACTCCGCTTGAGGAAACGCCCCTGCCAGACAGATAGATCAAAAACACCAGAAATCTTCAAATCTCCTACTCTGGACAATGCTTAACGAATTTGTTTATAGCAACAGTGAACCACTGACCAAAAAACATCACCCTCTCCTAGACATCATTCTCTCCCATGAACAGAAGACATCAGTGATGTAATCTGCTGTTAGACTTGAATCACTGGTCTGTTACAGCATAAAGCTCATGGCACCCTCTCAACAAACGTTATATTATGAGGTCTACTGCTAAGAGGCTATAGAAGATGTGGCATGGGGTGGATAAATGTACAGACAGACAGACAGACAGATCCTGATCTTTTGTTGCTCTTGGCTCATGTGCACAACATAGGTTAATTAATGATCATTATGTGATGGAAGTGTTGGCATGCGTGTTGTGTAGGCCACATTTAACGAGGATGATCAAAAGACCCGATCTGCATCCAAACACGTGGCTTTCTCCGTTCATTCTCCTTCTAACTCACAGTTAAATACAGGGTGTTTCGCGTTGTCATGTGATCCATTTGCCTCTGATTTCTCTGCAAGATCCACTGATGCAAGGAGGCCCAAATGATAATAAAACACCGGTAATGCATTTCCAGGATTTATGCAGCTGTTCATCTAAACTGCACAACGAACTCGTCAACAATGCTTAGGTTATATTGCATGTTATTAAAGTGACAAATAATCATTATTTAAACAGTAGATGCGGATGCGATGAGAGATGCAAAGATGCGCCGCATTCTGACAGACAAGACAGCCAGATAGCTTACAGACACTGAGCCCAAGCAATTGAATAATTATATGTCAATAGCATTATTATTTTGTATAAACTTTGTGACCACAATAATCAGATAATTGATGATGAAAATGAGTAAATTACCTAAACACGGGCTTCTGTCTCTCTGTCTGCGATGATGTCGCTGTTCCTCGCTTTTCCCTGTTTCTTTGTGTGTAATTATTGTTTTACCTTAATTTATATTATTTCGTTTTAACATTTCAATTAAATGTTTGGCTTTGAATGAAAGACCTCAATCTGCTCTGTATGTTGTCCAGTTACCGCAAGTGTACGATGAAGATGGACCGACTTATTCTTCAGATAGGGGCGCGTGGACAGCATGCTGTTTACACAGTATAAATAACACAATATAATTTAACCACAGTTTGGACATTTTTATTGCCTTTAAAATTTAATAAGATTACTGTGTATTACTACATGATTAAGTGGCATGCTTTAGCGTGTATGTTTACTGTTGAGTGACCATAATTCCCCACTGCGAAATACATGGACTCTTCCGGAGCGCACGGATTCTTAGCAACAAACCAATGTTTCCATCCGGGTTCTTATTCAGATGACTAATATCAATAAAGAAGCTAATAATACATATTATACATTTCCTATTTCTAAATTAATTGTATCTATCTATTTTTTTTTTTTTTTTTTTTTTTTTTTCACAAACTGTTATTATGTGACCCTAACAGAAACCAATCTATGAACAAAATTAGATTGTTAAGCATGTTCCAATGTTTAGGCTACTGTGACATTAGATTAAAAACTAAAAGGTGACTTAAAATTGACAGTAAATAAAATACAGCTAGATTTTGCTTTTTTGTATTTCATTTTAATAATATTTAAACAAATATTGATGTCCTTTGTCTATCTAGCCTATTAGTAATTTTGTAACATTTGTATTTGAATTATATTTTAATCTGACCATTTAGTCGTGCATTTTAATAAACTGGCCATTTAATGTAGATAGCCAAATCATCACTGAAGTTTATTCCGTCTGTTCTCCACATGATGGCGCCACGACTTAACCGTTGCTTTTGTTTGTAAGGGTGTCTAGTGGCAACTGCCTGCAAATGTGCACCAGTGTTTTTTTTTTTTTGTTTGTTTGTTTGTTTGTTTGTTTGTTCATACTCTAAGGAAAGCACTTACCATACTTACCTTAGTGGTTTTATCAGGGGGAACTTAGTTTGAATTGTGAATTAGAATGATGAGTAGCAGTAATACAAGTCAATAATAATGTCACACTTTACATGATTGCATAAGTCAGGACTGAGTAACACTGATGAACCTGTTGATGTGATTACTTTATAGAGCGCATAATGACAGCAACATTGACTTAGACAATGACAACTGACTTAGAAAGTCAATGGGTACATTCTTCAAAATATCTTTTGTGTTCAGCAGAAGAAAGAAATTGTCTTTTCTGAGAATAAGTAAAATATTTCTACTGGTTAGTATTGACGAGTTATCTCTCAGTGGGAAT
This sequence comes from Leuciscus leuciscus, assembly GCF_965113295.1. Taxonomy (NCBI): domain Eukaryota; kingdom Metazoa; phylum Chordata; class Actinopteri; order Cypriniformes; family Leuciscidae; genus Leuciscus; species Leuciscus leuciscus. Next base: position 23,223,391 of record NC_138747.1, on the reverse strand, counting down.
CAATAGCTTACATTCTCCCTGTGTTGGCCTTTGGATCCTCAGAGTGTCTCTTTTGTTTTTCCTCCACTGTTTGGGATGTTGAGCAAAGGGCCTGATGACCCGTATTTACTTCTTCATTAACACATATTCTAACAGGAAGTATAACTAGCTCAGTTGGTGGTAAGACAACGACTCTATGTTAATCTATACTCTCAAACAGGAAATGACTATGGCTTTTCTGTGCTCCAGACTTTAGTTGAAGAGCATTTGTGGTTATCAACCAGTTTGAGAGTTTCCTCCTGTATGAACAGTGCGTGTGTGATGGCCCAGACAAAAGATCCAAACTTTGGGCAGTCATCAGGCACTAACTCTGCCCTTCAGAGACTGGACACTTTAGCTAGCCGTTTTTTTTACAAATACCGGAAAGGAAACCAGGAGAAAGGACTAGAGAATGAAGGGCCACATGTGTCAGAGTACACTGGCCTTTGGGATGCAACAAGTAAGTCTAAGCCTTTTCAGAGATATATTTTAAATTAATAAACAATCTAATGAATGTTGTTGTCAATGCACTAGAATCCTGCTTTCTTAAACTGGCTTACTCTTGATATTAACTCATTGCATAGAGTATCTCTGGTTTATTTTCTCAACCATTATAGTTTGAAGGATATGATATTTTAATAGTAAATGGCTATCTGATGAGTGCAGAGTAAAATGTGTTAGCCTTGTCCAAATGCATATATTTCCGTACACTTTGATTGTTGTCAGACTGTTTGTGGTTTTAACAGGAAGAGAAACAAGCCTTCTCAGAGCCAGCAAACAAACCTGAATTTTCACTTTATAGTGAACAGTGGCTATTAAAGCATTAAATCTATGAAGTATTATCTTTCCTTCTAGTTCGTAGCAGACGAGATAATAGGCCGCCCTGCACACAGCTATCACAGTTTACTTGATGTCTGTATTTACAGACACAACACTCTTGGTTCCAGTGAAATTACAACATAAAATGTAACTAAATTCACTGTTACTGATATACATCTGACAAACAGATGCAAATCTTGTGACCAAGTGGCAGCCTGCACCTCATAAAAGATATCAATCAAAAGTCCATGGGCACTTTATACATTACATATACATACATTACACATATATTGTAATGTTGGTTGTAGCTGGCTTTATGAAAACATTTACAATGTTGAAAAAGGGGAGAGGTGTGTAATGTTTTCTTTACATGAAATAGCCATGCAAACTCAACTCAAAGACTCTGTGTAGCAGAAACCTACCTGAAGTGAATATCCCCCAAAAAAGCATTCACTATAGCACACACTTTTTTTTATGTATATGTTAATGGTAACACATTATAATAAGGTACACTAGCTAACATTAGTTAATGTATTAACTAACATGAACTAACCATGAGCAATACAGTTGTTACTGTATTTGTTAATCTTTGTTAACGTTAGTTAATAAAAATGCAGCTGTTCATTGTTAATTTATGTTAGTTCAAAATGCATTAACTAATGTTAACAAGATTTTAATAAAGTAAATGTTGAAATTAACATTAACAAAGATTAATAAATGCTGTATAAGTGCAGTTCATTATTCCTTCATTCTAACTAATGTAATTAACTAATGTTAACTAATGAACCTTATTGTAAAGTGTTACCATTTTAATTTGTATAATGTCTAACATACGGTGTTGGCAGGAAGTGTACTGACTCTACTGAGGTTTCCTGCCTTTTTTTCTTCTTGCTCAAAAACATAAAATTACATTTAATTTTAACATTTATTCTCCCCTCAAGCAGAGAACAATCCTTTGCCACTGATGTTTATTCTGTAATCTGTTCCGTTTAGTGAAAGAAGTCTTGACAAAAGCCAAAGAAGATTTTTTGATTAAATGGGAGAGTCAGCCACAGGTATGAGAGCTTTATTACAGTAAACATCAAAGTCAAAGACCGTTTTCTCCAGCAGAACTAATTGTTGTCCTCTGCCTTTGGATCTGCAGAACACATCATGTCTAGATGACTTTGACAGGCTGAAAACTCTTGGGACTGGATCTTTTGGAAGAGTAATGCTAGTCAAGCACAGACAGTCGGGACAATACTATGCTATGAAGATTCTGGACAGGCAAAAAGTGAGTATGTATACTGTATATCCTCCTGCAGGAACCAGCAATTGCTATTTGTCCTCTGTAGAAGAAATTTGTTTTTGTTAATTCTTATTATTTAACAACAGGTCTCTTAAAGAGTTTACTGAGCTTTTCAGAGCAAAATGTGTACTATTTTGTAAATATTTTTATTTTTTTTTATTTCCAAGAAGAGTATGGTTTTACAATGAAGACAGTGATTCATTCGATGTCCTCGGAAAATGACATCCACTGTAAATAAATAAATAAATAAAGAACTTGTAAAAATTAGTTATATCAACTACCAACAATAAAAAAATTAAAAACACAATTAATTTGGTCTGTGATTGAAGTCAATTCACCTTTATTTATATATCGCTTTATACAATACAGATATACAAAGCAGCTTTGCATTGATATGGAAATTAATGATTCATTGATATAAACAGAATTCAATTCTACAGTAATGCAGCTCTAAAAAGAAAATAGTACAGTAAACAGTTGTTATTCAGTTGAAATCAGTTTAGTGTTAATTCATTTCAGTTCAATGACTGTGTAAAGTTCATCAATTATGAAATTTGTTCTGTTCATCGATAAAACAGCTCTGAAGAAAATATAGTGATGTCATCATCCAGCTCAGTTCAGTTCTCATCCAATAGTGTCAGTGCAGTCGAATCAAAAATATTGCTGAATATTAATTGTCCCCAACTAAGCAAGCCAAAAGGCGAAAGTGAACGATAATGTTCTGTTTATTATGAGCGTGTGCTACCGTTATGTCGTCTGCTGCTGAGAAAAAATAATCATTAACTGGGGAAAAAATATGCTCCTCTGTGTCAATATCATTACAACTGTACTGATAATGATCATCCTTAGTGTGTACCTAATACTTGTGGATCCAAGTTCAATATGCCTGCATTTTGAACTTAAGCTGAGTATTAATATTGCACATTAATAATGCAAATATTACTAACCTTTCCACTAAACAATCTCAGTTTGCAGGTATTGGCACAAAACTCAAAGGTTATGTAGGGTTACTTCTATGCACCTAAATAATTTAATCACTAAAACTGAAGAAACTTCTCAAAGAAGAACGACACTAATCACCCCAATGATGACTTGAAACAAAACATTTTTAACAAAAATATATAAAATTGATTAAAACATACATTAATTCTGAATTACAAATATTTACATTTGCTCAAAAGTCCCCATGCTTTAACAAGTTTTTCAAGATTGTTATGGGTGATCACTGATCATCAAATTGAGCATGTCAGAAGCCTCCTCACAAAATTTGGCATTATTGCTGGTTTCACAGACAAGGCTTAAGCCTAGACTAAAATGCATGTTTGAGCATGTTTACACAAATTATGGTTATGTTATATTAAAAACGGTGACATTTAGTTTTTGGTTTCAGTTTCGTATTGGACTCTTATGCTGCATCCTAAATCGATAGTATGCGAAAAATAGTATGTAAGAGGAGTATATAAGCATATGTATAGTATGTGATTTCAGATGCAGCTATAGTTTATACATACTTTTTTCCTATGTTTTGTCATGGTTACATTTGTTGTCATTACTCATTGTTTGATTGATTGCATCCACCTACTCCTTGTTTAGTTCATCATTATCCTGTATATGGCACTCAGTTTGTTCAGTTCTTTGTCTTGTGTTGTCAGTGCTGTCAATGCATGTTTCTCCTTTGATCTTCTTCATTGTTTCTCTTGTGGATTATCGTCTTTATCGTTATAATAAAGGTGCTGCATTTAGATCCCTCCTCTACTAATTTGACCTAACCCGCCGTAACAAAAACATTTATCAGGTTTACAAAAGACATTATTAGCAAAAAAAAAATAAAAAAAAATAAAAGATTTGTGAATGAAAATGAGCATGTTTTTTAAACATAATTGTACTCAATTTCCTAATAACTGAGTCCAGATATTCTCTACAGAGGACATAAAACAAAAAATATATATTTTTTGTTTGTTTGTTTCTTAAACATTGAATTTGCTTTATTATCATTTTTAAATTTCAGGAAATTCAAAAAAAGGTCAGATGTGACAGTTTAAATTGTGTCTGGCTGGTCTGGGCCTTGTTTCAATTGTCAGAATGTAATGTTAAATGGTAAAAAAATGACAGAGAAGAGGAAACTGAAACTTCCTCTGTTGACAGGACCAAACCACAGTGAGCCATGATGTTTCCACTGATGACTGTCACGTAATCAGACAGTTTGAGGGGCCGTTTACTCAACACCATTTTCAACTAAAAACAGAAAACTTTTTAACGGATTTTTGAAAACGGCAACATCATGCGTGTATTACGTGTTAACATGGTATAGGGAAATCACTATATGCGAATGATGGGGTCCTTTGGATTAGGGGCAGAAATCTAGAATACATGCAAAAGAAAATGCAGACAGCAGTTAAGGCAGTAGAACAATGGTCATTTAAATGGGGTTTCAGATTATCTCCAATCAAATCTCAGATAATTTGTTTCTCTAAGCGACATAAATTTCATTGAAATTATATGGTAAAGAACTTGAGCAAGTTAGGGTGATTTGATTTCTTGGAGTTTTATTTGATGAAAAGCTTACATGGAGACAACACATAGATAAAATGCAAGAAAATGCAAAATATAGTGTGTTGCTTGTCAGGACGAGATTGGGGAGCAACTAGGTCTTCATTGAGAAATATATACTGGGCCCTTATGAGATCAACTTTTGATTATGGTTGTACTGCTTTTATGGTGGCAGCTGAAACTAATCTTAAAAAACGTACTCTGTTACTAACGTAGCCTCGGTTCCCAGAGAGTAACAGGAATGAGTATTGCGTCGCTAGACGCTATAGGAGAACTCCTTTTCTCGAGAATAAGCCTTTATTTTAAAACGTAGTGCAGCTGCACAGCCAGCACAGTGCAGAACTGTATAGTGTGCTGATTGGCTGGGCTGCGGGAACTGCACAAACCTATGGCGAAGTGGCGAGGACGCGCAAACCTATCAGGGCGCTTCCCGCTTCGCGCATGGCGAAACCTGCTAAAATGTGCGTGGCTATATAAGCGACCCATTTCGCCATAGGAATCAGGTTAAATCGACTGAAGCAACAGTACCTGAACATGAAGCTTAATAGCATGGCCGTCAACGCAATACTCATTTCCGTTACTCTCAGGGAACCGAGGCTATGTTAGTAACCGAGTACGTTCCCTTTCGAGAACAGTTCACTCTTATTGTGTCACTAAAGGCTATGGGAACCCATTTCAAAACGCTGAGCTATTAGCTGACGACTTCACTCTGAACTACCATCTGGGGCTGTGAAGCCCAAGGCTTATAGTACAACTAAAAGTCAAAAACCAACGGGGACCGGACAAATGTCGGAGCCCACGAAGGGATACCTTGAGCCTTGGGCCTTTCAGGGGCCAAGATCTCCTAGATAGAAAGGACTCATGCCTGCAGAGCCGGCACCTCCAAGTTGTAAAACCTCGGATGGCGAAGACCAGCCGGCCAATGCACAAATGTCTTCAATTGGTACACCACTGGACCATGCCCATGAAGAGGCCATGCCCCTTGTGCAATGAGCCCTGACGCCTTTGGGGCATTGAAGGCCCATTGAGGCGTAGGCCAAAGAGAGAGCATCTACTATCCAACGTGACGATCTTTGCTTCGTGACCGGGAGCCCTTTGGTGCGGCTGCCGAAGCATACAAAGAGCTGTTCCAACTGCCTGAACGGGGTAGAACACTCTATATAAACTCTGAGTTGAGAGCACCTTGGGTACATACCCATGTCTAGGTTTGAGGACGACTTTGGAGTCATTGGGCCCAAACTCAAGGCAGGAAGCGTTCATGGAGAGCGCTTGCAAATCGCCCACTCGCTTGACCGATGCTAGGGCTAGCAGGAGTGCGGTCTTGAGTGAAAGTGGCTTTAAGTCAACTGACTGAAGCGGCTCGAAAGGGGGTACCCTAAGAGCCCTGAGGAACGTGGATAGGTCCCATGAGGGTATAGAGGGAGGACGAGGTGGGTTCAGCCTCGGACCAGGACGTGGTCCCGCCAGGCTCGGGAGGAAGATTTTTAGGGCTTGAAAGACTGCTCTCATTTCGAGGCAGTTGATGTCTAGGCGTTTCTCCGAGCTTGACCAGAGGCCGGAGGTTGGCCTGCCCTTGCACAGGGCCCCTCAACCTAGGTTGGAGGCATCCGTCATGACCACTTTCTTCCTCGAGACTAGACCCATGCTTAGACCTGACTGGTACGAGTTGGTGTCTTTCCATTTAGCTGGCACCAGGCACTGTTTAGCTTCAGCCGCTGGGTGGGGCTGAGAGACCAGTGGCGCTGGTTTGGCTGGCTGTTGGGTCGGGGCGTTCCTGGGGCGACCTGAAGCAGAACTGGAGTGTTTGTGCAGAAAGTGTTGCATGGTCTGCAAAGACTTCTGTGCTTCCTTGAAACGCTCAGCGAAGCCCTTCACCGCGGGACCGAAGAAGCCGGTGGTGGAAACTGGGGAGTCCAGGGAGGCAGTCTTGTCTGCGTCCTTTATCTCTGTGAGATTAAGCCACAGGTGGCGCTCGAGCACTGCCAGGCTGGCCATGCTTCTACCAATGGCCTGGTTGGTGGTCTTTGTGGCGCGCAGGAACAGGTCAGTGGCGCTGCGCAGATCACGGAAGGCCAAGGGGTCCGGTCCAGACTCGTCCATGGAGCGGAGGAGTTTTGCCTGGAACACTTGGAGGACCACCATAGTGTGCAGTGAAGCAGCTTGAACAGCGGAAGCATAGGCTCGGCCAGCAAAAGCTGAAGTGGTCCTGCACGGCTTGAATGGGTGAGTCACTTTAGACCTCCATCCAACGGGGGACCACCACTTCCTCTAGGGGGGGCAGCTTCTCATACCCCCTTTCCTTGGCACCGTCGAGAGTCGAGAGCAGTGCAGAGGCGGGCCAAGTAGGGGGCACGCCATGACTTTGTCAGTTCGTCATGAACCTCAGGGAAGAAAGGCGCTGATCGCTGACGAGGGACCTGCTGGCACCCCGGCAGGAACCATTCGTCGAGGCGGCTTTTAGCTGGCTCTTTAGTTGGCTCTTTAGCTGGCTCTTCCGGTGAAGACCAGTCGAGACCCTATAGTCGAGACGTCTGTGCCCACTCTGGTAACGCTTTTGCTGGTCTGAGACGGGGGGACGGGGTCAATAATAGAGCCCGGCCAATCCTTGCCTTCAGATCGGCGTCATCGTGGAGGTCTTCCTCCGGGTACACCAAACGAGACGAGGAGAGAGTGTGGAGAGAGTGCAGGGACTGAGCCGGCATGAACTCACTCGTCTCCATGCGCTCTTGTGTCTTCTGACCCCACCATTTCTTCCTCCGAGGTTCCTGGGAGGCGGGAAATGGGAGGGCACAAGGGGCGTGGTCGCTCTCTAAAAAGAAAGCTAGCTGCGAGCGCAGAGAGGAGAGTGGCATGTTCTCGCAATGAGAACAGCCGCCCCGAGTGAGTGCAGTTTCTGCATGGTTTTTGCCCAGGCAGGAAATGCACTCACACGGTGCTCGTCTGTGCGATGCAGAGGGGCTCTGCATGTGACACAGTAGGATCGCTGCATTTGAAACAACGGCGCGCTGCTCTTTTAGAAAGAATTTGCCTTTTAGGCGGTTTTGCTCATTAAAAGGATATGCCGCCGGATGACCGTAGGGAAACGGGGAATCAGCAGATGACGGCGTTGAGTCAGAAGCGCTGAGCAGGAGGCCGCCGTCCGCTGAACTGCTGCTGCAGATTCACTGCGTTCCGCTGCTAGGCTCGTTTCGACGGCGAGAAGGCTTTCAAGCAGGAGAAGATCAGCGAAGAGGTGAGTCATCGCTGAATGAGATTAAATCTGATTCCTATGGTGAGTCAGTAGCCACGCCCATTTTGGCGGGTTTTGCCACGCGCGAGGCGGGAAGTGCCCTGATAGGTTTGTGCAGGGAAGTGCCCTCTCCGCTTCGCCATAGGTTTGTGCAGTTCCCGCAGCCCAGTCAATCAGCACGCTATACAGCTCTGCACTGTGCTGGCTGTGCAGCTGCACTACATTTTAAAATAAAGGCTTAAGGCTTCAACAATTCAGGTTGAAATGGGAGAGATGCCATTGGGTATTAGAAGACTTAAACTTATGCTAGCATATTGGGTAAACCTGCAAGGGCATAATGAATCCCATCCTGCAAAGACTATAGTACAGGAGTGTTGGGAACATAGTAAATCTAATTTTAGGAGTTTTGGATTGTGAATGAAAAAGCTAGGAAAATATGTTTGAATAGTATACAATATTGTCCTACTGTTCCATATTCAAATATCCCTCCTTGGATGTTTATAATGCCACTGGTTGATTTACAAATATATGAGGAAATAAAAGATAATGTAAAGCAAATACCTATCTGGTTTGTTGTCCAAAGCTACTTAGAAAATAATTTTACTAATCTTCTTCTTCTTCTACGCCTTATCAGCACTCAGCTGGTGAGTCCGACGTGGGCTCCAATACGTTCACCTAGTTCTCTCCAAATATTTCTGTCCCGTGCCACAATTGATGCTTGGTGTAAACTCATACTTGTCCGATATTCGATCGATCTTATCCATGTGGCCTTCGGTTTTCCTTGTTTTCTTTTACCATCTACTTTTCCTTGTAGTACCGTCCTCGCTATACACTCTTCGTTCATTCTCAGCACATGCCCTAGCCACCTATGCTGCCTCTCATGTACTACTTGCACAATCGTTTGATGGCACCCCGTACGCTGTCATATTATCTCGTTACGGATTTTGTCTAATCTGCTAACCCTGAGTATCTTCCTTAGGGCGGCCATTTCGAATACAAGGAGTTTTTTCTCTTCCGCTTTTTTAAGGGTCCAAGTTTCACAGCCGTATAGCACTATTGGCTGGATCAGTGCTTTATACAAGCGCATCTTAGTGTGTATGCTGATTCCTCTGCCTTTCCATGTCTTTTGGAGATCGCCCATTGAACTGAGCGCTGTCGCGGTTCTGATGCGAATATCTTGCATACAGTCTCCATTTGCAGCTATTGTTGCTCCCAGGTACTTGAAGGTCTTTACTTCTGTGAGCGGTTCTCCTCTCAGCAAGACGTGTTGTTATTCAATTGCCTCGCCTTCTTTAGGTGTTGATCTTACCCGCATCCATTCAGTCTTTGTATTGTGGATCTCTTGTCCGAACCTGGTGCTCTCCTCGTTTACGCGGTCGATTAATACTTGGCTATTTTGCAGAGTTTCAGCTATGAGACCAATGTCGTCGGCAAATCTTAAGTTGCTGAGCTGCCTTCCGCCGACACTTGCTCCGACATTTTCCATGTTTTGTCTGTCTAGGGCAAGTCTCATGATGTGTTCCAAATACAGGTTGAATAGATCTGGTGACATTATGCAACCCTGTCTAACCCTGACTGTTTGTTTAAACCACTCCGTTGTATCATGGCCCACGATTACTGCGCTCTCGGCTTGTTTATATAGGTCTTCCAACAAACCGATCAGCTTTGGTTGCAAACCGTAGTGATGCAAGATCGCCCAAAGCGCTTCATGCCACACTCTATCGAATGCTTTCTTGAAGTCAAGGAAGATCATGTACAGCTCGCCATTTTGCAATTTGGAATATTTTTCTGCCAATAACCTTAGTGAGAATATTTGCTCGATTGTACCCCGACTTGGCCTAAAGCCGGCTTGTTCCTCTGACATCAGCCCTTCAATACGCGGTTTCATCCTGCTACCTATGATTTCCAGTATAATCTTACTAGCGTGACAAATGAGGCTGATAGTTCTATTATTCTCACATTTTGTTGTGTCGCCTTTTTTAGGGATGACTACTATCAAGGACTGTGTCCACAGTTTAGGGAATTGCCCGGTTTTCCATATGTTATTGCAGATGTTGTGCATTACCTTAACTAGTGTCTGGCCTCCTAGCCGAATTAGGTCCCCTTCTATGCGATCGACTCCGGGTGCTTTGCGTTGTTTAAGATTGTCGATTGCCGCTCTCACCTCCGACTCTAAAATATCCGGTTCTTTGTCATTGTGTAAACTCGAAGGCCAGAGTTCATCGAGCACACTTTTATCCACTGACACATTCTGGTTGTCTACAATACCTATGCCACCTAGACTTGATTTCATTTTCACTCGAAAGCAGCTTGCCTGTCTCATCTTTGACATTTGCGCTCCGGACTTTGAGTGCCAGTCCGCCCGAAATCTCTTTTACCTTGCTGAATAGCTTTCGCAAGTCAATTTTTCTACTGGCTGATTCGAGTTCTGCGCATTGCCGCTGTGTCCATTCTTGACGACATCTAACTAGGCCCACTTTAATGTCTTTAGATAATTGTTTGTACTTGGGTTTTAAACTTGGATTGGCATTCAGCTGTGCCTTCACCTTTCTTCTTTGGTCAGTGAGCAACAGCACCTCTTCACTAATCCATGTTTTTTTCTTCTTCCTTACAAACCCAATTGTTTCTTTCGCTGCTTCTTGGATGTTAGAGTTTACTACATCTAGTGCTTTGTCCACATCTTCTGGTAGGTTCTCAAGCATGGCGAATCGATTTGCTAAGGCTATCTGGTATTCAAGCCTCACAGTAGGCTGCTGAATCAGCTTTTCTATGTCGATTCTAGCTCTTGTTCCAATGTCCCGCTGGACTTGAAACCGTACCTTGATGTTACTTAAAACTAAGTTGTGATCTGTTGATCCGATCGCTGCACTAGGAAAGCTGCGAGTGTCTGTGAACGAACTTCTCCATCTTTGATCTACCATTACAAAATCGATCATGTTTCTTGCACTGATAACTTTTCTGTTTTTACAACCAGGTGCTACGGGCGATGTTTTCTCGGGTGCTGCCCACGTCCACTTCTGTGTATCTTTGTGTTCAAACCATGTGTTCATAATACACAGTTTGTTCAGCTGACAGAATTGCAAGAGTCGTTCACCTCTTTCGTTTTCTTCACCGTATCCATGATGGCCTATAACTTTTGCATTGAAGTCTCCCATCACGATGCGTATATCGTTTTTTCCTGCTTTATTGAATCCGGTCTGGAGTGCAGCATAACATTTTTCCAGTTCGTCATCAGTGCTCGTACTCGTCGGAGCATATGCTTGGACGATGGTAGTATCGTGGCCTTGAGCGTGGAAACGCGCCACAATTACTCTTGCTGAGATTGGATGAAATTCAATCAAGCATTTCGCAGCATTTTTTTATAGCAAAATGCCTACTCCTCCTTGCCGTTTGTCGTTGTTACCAGAGAACAGGAGCTTACAACCCTCATGCTCCACTGTCCTGTGACCTTTCCTTCGTACTTCAGACAAGCCGATAACTTCCCACTTAAAACGCTCAAGTTCCTTTATGAGCAGTTCCAAGCTTCCATCCTTCCAGAGTGTTCGGACGTTCCATGTACCGATTGTCACTTTGTGTTTGGCAGTTAAAAGCCATTTAATTTTTCCAGTAGCCTTATCACGTGTGTCTCCCAAAGAATTCGAGACATTTTGCACGTCGCCCCTAGTAACCATTTGGCGTCTCCGCTCGCGCCCTAGTGGTCCCAACGCGGGCGTGCGCATCACTTGTTTGTTTAGAACTAGATTCATTATTGGTTTCTTGGGGTTAAATTTGCATGCGATTCCCCAGATCTCTCATGCATTGCATGGTGCCGTTGCCCTTGTAAGGTTCATCCGCCTTTGCCGAATATTTATACTCGTGCAGGACTCTCATGCAGTCCGCCCGTGCGCTCATTTGCTCAATCCATAGACCATTGGCACTTCACGGGTTTGTGTTGGTAAAATTTCTTGGCTCCGACAGCTGTCGCGCAGAGGTGCGTTGCATCCCGGTCTTCCGTCCCCAGTATAATAACGACCAGTGACGGTGGAATAAGGTGTTTGCAGCTGCACGCTTGGTCAGACCCGTTACCTTCCCAACACGTTGGGCGCAGTTTAACGTCATGCCCGGGACGGATTTTACTAATAAAATAATGATATTCACAGATGGTTCAAAAAACCCTAAAAATTGACATACGGGTGCTGCAGTGTACATCCCACAATGTGGAAAATATATCAAGAAAAGAACAACACATAATCTTTCAGTTTATACAGTAGAACTGGTGGCCATTATATTGGGATTGCAGTGGGTAGAAGAATATAACAAAAAAAATAATAATGTTTTAGTTGCATCTGATAAAATCAGGGAAATCATATTTGAAATATATCAAACAATATACAGATTACATAATAAAGGTTTGAGTGTATGGTTTGTTTGGGTTCCTGCACATGTTGGTGTGAAAGGAAATGAAGAAGTGGATATGTTAAAAAATCTCTTAAATCACCAACAGTAGATTTGCAGATTGCAGTAAAACTGAGGCTAAAGCAATCATAAAAGATCAAACTCAACAAAAATATGGCAGGAATATTGGGAAATTAATGATACAGGAAGACATTTGTATAGTATTTAATGCTTTGTTGGCATAAAAAGGGAGATGAGTAAAAAACAAAGTGAAGAAAGGATTATCACTCGTCTCAGAATAGGACATACAGGGCTCAACATATTATAAATGGAATGTGTTTACATTGCAATCAGCCAGAATCTGTCCAACATGTGATGATGAATTGTTATGTATATGAAAAGGAAAGGAAGGAATTAAAAGAAGTACTAGACAAATTAAAACTTAAAACATCCTTGGAACAGAATTGAGGAAAATACATATACAGATATTGACATTTTTGAAAGAAACAGGTCTGATGGAGCGAGTACAAAGGATATATGCGAATTACAGTCTGCCAAATCTTCTGATCCACACTCCCGTTCAGTAGCGTATAACCCGTATAACACCTAATAAGCTGGTTTGCCAACCGCCAATAAAAACATAAGAAGAAGAAGTATTACGTGTTCAGTCTATAGCCGCGTAGTTTCTTCACAAAGTTACATTGCCATCTACTGGTCTGGCATGCATAACACAGCATTTTTAGTCGTTAAGTACTTTTAGTCATAGTTAAGTAGTTTGCGGTTCCGTGTGAATGGGGATCATTTTAACAATGTTGTCGTCTGTATACTTTTTAGTAAATTGTTTTAGTACATCGTTGTCGTGTAGCTACAAAACGAAGCTATTCATTCATTCAGCAATTTTAAAAGACTGGAATAAAGCACCAATAGTACAAAACTACTATAACGCTGAAAGATGTGCAAGTAGTCCATTGGTTGTGAGATAGCGTTGGAATGTCTTTATGGGTAAGAAACAGCCATCATGTCTGGATCCAGCGGCTTTTGAACAGTTACTCTAAAAATCTGTATTATAAAATCACAACTTTGCTTGTTTTTACATAGAAATACAACAAGACTAATGTTGTTTTATTTTACTTTAACCACAAACGAAAGTAACTAATGAGAATCTGTGAAATTTACTATAGCCTATCACTATTTCTCAAACTATTTATTTTTGCACAAATTAGATTGCCGCATTAATATTAAATATTTATATTTATATTAACATAATATAAATAAAAAAGAATGTTACAGAAATCTACCTTTGTACCCTATTTATGCTGCTATGTAAAATATGCTTATTACATTAAAATATTGAATAAAAATTCTATTTTGTTTTGTATTTAAAATATTTGCCTGTTTTTTTTTTCATATTATTAATTATTTCTCATAATTTTCTTCTTTTTTTATTTTTATTATCCCTGCTTTTGATTATTTTCCAGGTGGTGAAGCTCAAACAAATAGAACACACATTAAATGAGAAGAAAATATTACAAGCAGTTTCCTTTCCTTTCCTTGTGAAACTGGAGTGCGCTTTTAAGGTACAGGAGCAAATTATATTGAGAAGAAAGACAATGTGAAAGTGTGTGTTTGTTGTGTTTGGCAGGGCTACTGCAAAAATGCAACATAGAAATTAATTTCATTAAATAATTCACTCAACAGGATAATTCAAATTTGTACATGGTCATGGAATATATCCAAGGCGGTGAGATGTTCTCACATCTGAGACGGATTGGAAGATTCAGGTGAACCGCTTAAAAACTAGTTAATAAAAACTCTTTATGATGTACCTTTAGCCTTCTTCCATTCTATATCAATGAAATAACTTTGTTTTTTTTCCTTATAGTGAGCAGAATGCACGTTTCTATGCTGCTCAGATTGTTCTGACGTTCGAGTATCTTCATACTCTAGACCTTATCTACAGGGACCTAAAACCTGAAAACTTGCTCATTGATCATCAGGGATACATCCAGGTGTGCCAGTCACTTGGCTGCTGATCTTCCGATAAAATGTTACTTTCACTTTGGTTTTGTATTCATACATAATTTTAATTAGCTTCATCCATAACTCTTATATTTGAATGTGATTAAGGTAACAGACTTTGGCTTTGCCAAACGAGTGAAAGGCAGAACTTGGACATTGTGCGGTACACCAGAGTACCTGGCACCAGAGATCATTCTCAGCAAGGTAAGAAAACACACCAGTAGTTCTTCCTCCTTTAGGAGTTCAATGAGGTCTCAGCGTTTGCTCTTTTTCTTTGTTAGGGCTACAACAAAGCTGTTGACTGGTGGGCGTTGGGTGTTCTGATCTATGAAATGGCTGCTGGATATCCACCTTTCTTCGCTGATCAACCTATTCAGATCTATGAGAAAATCGTATCTGGCAAGGTCAGAAGAATTTCAAAATTTTGACAAAAGAAAAAAAAAAAGGGAAAAAAAACACATAATGAATATGTCTCATCCTGTCCTCCCATACCTGTAACAATTCCTTCCCTCGTGGGTCCTAAAATTATACTTATTCTTTTTGTCCAGAAAGCTTACATTTTTTTTATTAATTTTTTTTTGTCTTTTTATGCATTTTGGGGGAATGTATTTGTATTTTTAATTTATTTACCTTTAAATTACTAGACTTTATCAATAATTTAATTTAGTAAAATAATTTAAGCACATTCAGCACATTCTTTCACTTAAAGGGATCATCGGGTGCAAAATTCACTTTTATATGGTGTTTGGTCTTTGCAGTGAGTGGACACAACCACCATACAATGAAAAAAATCCATTCACTCCTTTTTTTTATCCTCAAAAAGCCTAAACACTCTAAATAATCAAGCCGTTTGGATTTTCTGAGCAATATGACGTCATATTGCTCATGCTCCGCCCACGACCACTGACGGACTGTCCAGTATTAGCATATTTCCGCCCTTAGCCATTTGTAAACTGTCCACCAAGGCAGGTTGTCAAGTCAGCACTTTACCTGTCTTGTGTCAATATGCCTCATGAAAAAGGGGGGTGGGGTGAGCAGTTGCTCATTATCATTTAAAGAGACATACACTGAAACGGGTCGCTATGAATAGAGCTGTTTTTGAGGAGGTAAAAAGGGGGTTGTTTTACACAGCCATTGAGGCATTTTAAATGATGTTTTATTTACAAAGTTCGGGAGGAGCACGTTCAGATAATTAACACAAGTGGAGAGCACTCAGCAATCAATGGTAAGAGGTATATATACATTCAGCAGTCTCACCTCAATCCATTGACGGTTTAGCAGCATCCCTCCATCACCCCTTCTCCGCACTTCTAGTCTAGTCCAACCACTTACATACGGGGGGGAGTACTCTGGGTTCGGGCCGAACTCCGAGCTCGGAGCCCTCCCCCTGGACAGTACACCAAATACGCATTAAACTTTACCCCCTCTAATTGTATGTAAGTGTGAACTCGTGAACTAAAGTATGTTACAAACTTTACACGAAGACCCTAAAGAATCATAATAAACTTGTGGAAAATGGGCATCCGATGACCCCTTTAAATACAAAATAACTCTCCAAAAGGTCTGGGTGTCTTTGCCGACCTCTTGTAAAAAAACAAAAACAACAAAAAAAACATGATATTTCATAACTATTGCCACTAGATGGCCTTTTAGCTCTATATGGTGCAAATTAACTGTTCCCCAGGGTCCCCAAGTCATTTTTCTTCAGTGTTTTTTTTATTTTATTTTTTTTAGTATGCATTCAGGTATATTTTTAGACATTATAAAATAATTTTTTGGTATGGTTTTAGCATGTTTAGTTTTAATTTTAAGCATTTTTAGGTTAGTGTTTATATTGAAGTGTCTGAAGTGTATATTAATAATTCAAGCTAGTAAGGTGGACAGCAGGGGGGAACAAGTAAAACCTTGAAGAATATTTATTTGAAAATTCTGATTTTAATTCGAGGGAAGGATTTGTCATTATTTTTATTAAAACCACATAATCTCTTCAAATCCAGTCATTTTGTGTGTGTGTGTGTGTGTGTGTGTGTGTGTGTGTGTGTGTGTGTGTGTGTGTGTGTGTCTATTCTAAGTTCAAATGTGACAAAAGTCCTAAGGTCTTGGACCACTCTGATGAACACTAAATTTTTTTAAATTAAAAGAAAAAGATTTTTGGGTCTGACCCGAGGAGAGGATGAGGAAAAATGACTAAATAATACTTTATAGATTCCTTTATTGAAATGTTATTTCAGTGGTGAGTGGCAAAATTTGTGAGTATTCTGGGTAGTTGCCAGGATTTTGCTCTGCTCATTGTTAAGGTGTTTTGAGTGGCCTTTTGCAAATTTTTTAGCACAATTTGTTTTTCAGTAGTTGTTGAAAAACTCCCTCTTGTTGGCCCTATATCTAAAGTATATCACAATTTCTATTTATTTTACACAATCTTGATTGCTTCATCAGTATTCAATAAATAATAATAATAAATAATATCATATCGTCATATATTTTTGGGACCAGAATAAACATTTTAACTGGGGCATTTGACACACAAAGGTTCTAGAGATGTTTTCAACATTTGCTGACTTCTACAACAAAGCATGGGTGGTTTTTTTTTTTTTTTTTTTTTTTTTTTTTACATAATTCGAGATTATTGAATAAGTATCAAACATTCAGATGTGAATACTTGATTTGCACAGGTACGATTCCCCTCACACTTCAGTTCAGACCTGAAGGATCTTCTGCGCAATCTGCTGCAAGTGGACCTCACGAAGCGCTTTGGCAATTTGAAAAATGGAGTCAGTGACATCAAAAACCACAGATGGTTTGCTACGACTGACTGGATTGCAATCTATGAGAAGAAGGTGAGGCCTCTTGTTCTTTAACACATATTCATACTTTCAGGATTCAAGTTTCTGAATGGATCTTGAGAACCGCTCTTTATTTCTTCATGCATTTTACAGGTTGATGCTCCCATCATACCAAAGTGCAGAGGGCCTGGAGACACAAGTAACTTTGATGAATATGATGAGGAAAACATACGGGTATCTGTCACAGAGAAATGTACAAAAGAGTTCTTGGAGTTCTAGGGTACCTGTAAAAGCTTTATGAGTTATTTTTTTCTTTTTCGTTTTCTTTTTTCTGGTCTCCTTATTTTATTTTATTTTTTTAAAACATTTGATTAGATGTAAAAGTTTTACTTTATGTTAATTTATACATTGAATAAAGCCTATTTTTCACTTTTTGCAGTTTTTTTTTTTTTTTTTTTTACCATGGAACACTGCTCCATTTTCCCCATGTCTTTTACACATTAAAGAAAAGTATATGTTCAGTATTACTATATGAAAAAGCTAAATTCTCTATTACGTGTGTGTGTGTGTGTGTGTGTGTGTGTGTGTGTGTGTGTGTGTGTGTGTGTGTGTGTGTGTGTGTGTGTGTGTGTGTGTGTGTGTGTGTGTGTGTGTGTGTGTGTGTGTGTGTGTGTGTGTGTGTGTGTGTGTGTGTGTGTGTGTGTGTAGAATGTGTATATACTGAAGAAAGCCTGTGGCTGTTCAGAAATATGAAAAGGTAAAGAAAGTACAATGTAAAAGTGTAAAATTGTTTGTTTGAATGTTTTTTTTCCTCCAGCTTTGAAAACAGATCCCCTAAACAATGGTATACAGCTCAATCATATATGATAGGTTTTTTTTTTTACTATTATTTTTATATCTGCTGTAGAGATCATGCTGTGCAATTTTGTGACCAATTATTTAGACACTGAATAAAATAAAATTATTTGCATTGCCTTGTAATGTCCAATGCAAAGTGTCAGTGTATTTTCTGTCTTTTGTTTGTCCTTATGTTTGTGAACGATTTTACTTCCCCACTTGAATGAAGCCCTAGGATGCTAATACCTACAGTATTACACATGTAGAATGCTAAAACATTTTAGTTGGTGTTAGAATCCTGTTGTAACAAATTGTATTGCCAGAGAAAATCGCATTTGTAATATAATATAATATAATATAATATAATATAATATAATATAATATAATATAATATAATATAATATAATATAATAGTCAAATACTGTTACAATCCTGGATAAAAATCAAGTGGTAAAACAGCCTATTTCTGTTGCATTGATTTCTCAGGTAAAAATAACAGGTTGATTTAGATCTATCCATGCTTGTGAACAACTACATTTCCCATCGTTCGAGACTACATTACCCATGATCCCCCGTTCCTGCATTTGTCGGATTGTGCTGGGCGAAAAAAAGCGTAATATTGTTCCAATGATCGGGAATCAATAACATCCAAACCATCAACATAAATCATCCAATCATAAAACAAATTGGTAAGATAAAAGCTTTTCATCCAAACAATTGGAAAGTGTCGTTTTGTTTTCTTAGAATGACGGCAAATGTCATAAATGTGGAGTTAAAGGAAGCTAGCTGGCTAATGAGTTCATCATCTGCTTTATTAATCATCACACTGTTGAAATTCATCATAAAAACACTTGTACTATATTCAATATATGTTTTGTTGAAAAAATCCTTCTGTTTTGCCTCTCAGATTACAGCTTCAGTGATACAGTTACATATATTTATAGCAACACTAATATATTTCATACGGTATTTTTCAGTTATTAAAAATACTTTACTTATTATAAATTATTAGATGTTTTATTTATAATTAAAAATCACTTCTCTATGTTAAAAAAAATATATATATATATGGCTGTCATATTGTTTATCGCGTTTCTCTTCATAGACACGGAACCTGTCAAACCAGCAAGGGAAACGCTTAGGCTATTTTAATTTCCCTTATAACTCTGATATTTTTCGCATAATTTAAGCTGTTCTCAAACCTAAAAACAGAATTGAGTTTCTTTATATGATAATGATGATTATAGTAAAATATTAATTTGTTAGTAATTTGATTTAG
Source organism: Leuciscus leuciscus (assembly GCF_965113295.1). NCBI lineage: Eukaryota > Metazoa > Chordata > Actinopteri > Cypriniformes > Leuciscidae > Leuciscus > Leuciscus leuciscus. The sequence continues at coordinate 23,204,195 of NC_138747.1, read as the reverse complement.
GCTATTTTCTGACAGATTACCTTAATGTTTACAATGTATTTCCTCTAGTTTCCTCTATTTAACATGTCTAGCCTCTTTTGTGGTCCTGAACTTTTTGGTTTATTACTCACGTGAAGGATCACAGTACTTAAAATATCGGTTGAGTTAAGTGAAAGAATGCTTGATAAATGTTTTTTATTGCTCAGATTATTATTTATTTATTTATTTAATTTTTTTTGCAGAATCAATTCTCTGACTACACAAAGATTTATTCAGAAGCTTGGAGGTTTGTGTAAGTTTATGGAAAATGGGGCGGTTTTGCACAGCGGGAGATGAAGGCCATGAAGATACAACTGAACACATCTAATGAAATAGAGCAGTCTCACCTCTCTGACAAACAGGTGAGCTATATATCAGTTGTTGATCAGATTAATACGATATTTATTAGTGTACACATCAAAGCAGAGCGTCTCATTGCACCTCAAGAATTTATCAGAATTTGCAAATATGAACTAAATGAATGAATTAAAACATCTCCCTTACTAAAGTATTTCTTAGAAAACTATAGGCTGCTACAGGAGCTTGTGATGATAGACTAGAATTGCATGTATTGAATCGGAATCCATTGAGAATTTTTATTTTTAATCCAGCAGTCATGGAAGCCAAGGAAAATGGGTCAGTGGACACCAAAAGGTAAGTGTATACTAGGCTATGTGACCGTATCAAATTTTAATTTAACGATAATTGCTGAAGCTTTTATCATGGTATGATTGTATTATCGTGGTATTGAATTAAGATACAAAAAAGTGTTGTTCTCCTAACAGGTTTAATAACTTTTCTTATAACAAAAAGAACTAGGAACATTTAAATACCATAAAATAAAACACAAAACAATGTAGCCTATAAAGTAAACAAAGGTTTCAAACAGATAAAGAGCAACACTTTACAATAAGATCCAGTTAAAGGTACAATATGTACATGTTTTCACCGCTAGGGGTCGCTAACCTCTTACAATAACAAAGGCGTAAGTTGATGACGCAAAATTTCCTGCGGAATTATGGAACTTGTCGTCAAGCCGATGGATCTAATAATGTTTATGGATGAGTGAATACACTGATGTTTTTATCATGATATCAGCGCCACACGCGAGTCCCACGGATATAAAGGAATGGAGATTTCATTCTACCAAACGCAAGTGCTGTATTAGTGCTCACACAGGTCAGTGTATTAGACGTGTAGCTGCTATTAGACGAATGAAACTTGTGAGGTAACGCAGCGCTGTTTCACTTGCTCAGTGGTTCCCAAACCTGTCCTGGAGGACCACCAACACTGCACGTTTTCTTTGTCTCCCTAATCAAACACACCTGATTCAACTCATCAGCTCATTAACCCATGTGATAATGAGCTGATGAGTTGAATCAGGTGTGTTTGATTAGGGAGACAAAGAAAACGTGCAGTGTTGGGGGTCCTCCAGGACAGGTTTGGGAACCACTGCGGTCTAACTATCACACTAAACTGCATTTGAGTGTGTTAAAGTTATAATGTTATTCTATGTGTTAGTTTGTCTGTATGAGACTAGCAGTGAGCTAGATCAACATTAGAATAACACACTGATCATATTCTAACATTTCATCATGTTGAGTTATAAAATATTTTCTAAATAAAATACAATTAAAAAACGTTTTCATATAAAATAATGGCTATTTTTAATAATTAAATATAAACTCATTTTTGAGTTTTGACTACGAACACATGAAAACACAGCTATACAACATAGTTCAAAAACAAATAAATAATTAGTCATTTCTGAACATTGACTCTCAGTCTTTATTCACCTTTTTCTCACGTTTTCTCAATAAAATTAATAAAAGTATAGAATATAATAGCATATTTCTAATAGGGGCACGTTGTAACGCAGTGTTACAACATGCCCCCGCCTGCACAACTGGGATTTAAACCCTGCTAGTGTCTTCTGCTAGTGAAATTTAACTTCAACTGTTAAATAACAATCTTGGAGATTAAAATAATATCAGATTTGTCTTATTTTAAATAAACACAAAAAAATTGAGATGAAAAATTAACTTAAGAAATTTACTTTTGCTATGGTTTAATAAATGTCTATGGATATCTTCCAAAAAAAGAAAAATTTTGGCGAATTTTTTTTTTCCATATAGTGTTGATATGGCAACTAGTAAATACACAAAGTTTCGTCATCCAAGCATGTGCGGAAGTATTTAAAACAAGCGTGATACAACTAGCCCCGCGTTAGTTTGTGCCCCGCGCTCCCCTACACTTGATAAAGGTTGTTTATAAAATTACCCGAGCTCGGAACAAAGATTTTTTTGAGATGGACCCCTTCCTCCTGGGCCAATATGTGAAGAACTTTAATAGGCCTATTTCAACCAACAACATACTCAGGCAATCTGATGGAATAAACCAGTCATCTTCATGCTCCATCAGTGGCTCTGAGTCAGAAAGCAGAACTTACCTTCGCAATCCATTTATTTAGCCATCCTCAAAGTTGGTGTTGTTTCCCTGATGAAAATCAATAGGGAATTTAAGAATTAGAAAATTTGGGTTCCAACTTCCAAGGAATGGACAATTTTTGGAAATAATTCTTAGTTCAGCCCTCAGTTTGTGTTGTACAATACTGGTGAAAAATCATCTTCTTTTGGCTGCTCCCGTAAGGGGTCGCCACAGCGGAATTATCCGCACAGGTTTTACGCCCGTGGCCTTCCTGACACAACCCTGCACTAAGAGTGCACTAACTCGTGCAACACTGGTGCTGGGACACTCAAATATACTCACTCCTATCGCCAATTTAGCATATCCAATCCACCTAGCCTGGACGTCTTTGGACATAGGGAGAACATGCAAACTCCACACAGAAAGAACTCTTGGCTCAGCTGGGGCTCGAACTGAGGACCTTTTTGCTGTGAGGCAACATACTACCTACTGAGCCACCTGAATCCAGAAACAGTGCAGGAAATCTACTTTTAACATACTTTAGAATAGAAATGCTCTGCCTCTTCTGTGACAGCGGAGCTGTTGTCTGATGTTTAGATGGCCTCTCGTTTATTACACAAGGGCAGAGCCATGGCAACCGGACTGAAAATAAATGGTTTGCATGGCAACTGCTGCCAATTTATTTGACAATCAGCATTGATTTTATTTAAAATATTCAAACACTGTCAGTTGTTGAAAATCAGAATATTATTACAACACTGATTTGACTAAAGCAGATTTTCCTGAACAAGAGCTTATGCGTAGCCTGGGAAAACCCAGACAACTTCCGGCAAATTTAGATTTGAACTGCAAGTAGTCTGGCAAAGAGCTCATTCAAGCCCATTTCTAATCCGTCGAAATCACGGCACCACTCAGAAACGTTGAGGCGGGCTTTACACGATGACGATCGCTCTGATTGGTTTTAGGTCTATCCAATTGCGCCCAGAGGCATTTGAGCGATGTCCGTTGGTGAAGCGCAGCAACTTTTAAATGCATTATTATATTCAAATTGCAAACACATGAGGATAGTCTCCATGAAAGACCCACTGGCAGATGAACGTGCTACTACATTTCTCTCCGAAACGGTAGGAAATTAAATTAGATTTAATAGAGGATTTTAACTGTGACAAGATGATTGACAGGGCAGTTTACGTGACAGGATGCATGCGACAGATCCGTCCGATAAAGATGATGAAGTAGTATGTCCCAAAGCTTGCCTACTTTTTTTGCTACACATTCAAAAGTAAATACCTTTTCTTCACAAAAAGAGTACATACTTTTATGGCGTTGTGTAACTTAGGCGAATTGGGACGCAGCATATGGCTTTACACGATGACGATCGCTCTGATTGGTTTTAGGTCTATCCAGTTGTGCCCAGAGGCATTTGAGCGACGTCCGTTGGTGACGCCCCTTTGGAAATGAGTTATTAATGAAGCTTTGCCAGACCATAACTCAGTTACTACTGAGAATGGTCTGGTTTTAACCAGGCTAGCTTATGCGCAAATTTAATAAGTGATTTGAGCACACACACCCTTTCTCCATGACCCCGCCCTCCAAAAACTGTTCAGGCAAACTGATGTCGGCATATACTAATGCAAAGAGGCAGAGAACAATGTCTGATTGGACACTTCTTTTAGTGATATCCTACAGCACACATGAAACAGATTTAAGCCTAGTAAAGTGATTATTTGAGAGTGATCAAAGTGATCACATTTCTTGGAAGATTGTGTAGACATATGGAATGGTTCAATCATACTAATGCATCAGTTGAATATTTTTCACTCCCTAATAGTTCTGTGGAGAATGGGCAGCTTACTGATCCCGCACACTGGGCTGTGGTGGATGTGGTCAATTACTTTAAAGCAACAGGGTTTGAGGAGCAAGCCAACGCTTTCCAGGATCAGGTAGGGGTTCATTTTCATATTCCTAAGTTATTTGCTGCACAGTGTCATGACACATTTCTTTGCAAGTCATATATATATATATATATATATAACAATTTAAAATACTGGAATTTTTTGGAACCTGTGATAATGTTTTCAGGATTCATTGATTATATTAAAAATAGTAATGTTTCCAAACTTTTGACCGGTACATACACATATACAAGACATCCTTGACTAGAGTGAACAAACTAAGACATTATTATTCCTCATATCAAACTTTAGAATTGCAGGGGCATTTTTGCCTGTTCCCAAAAGGTCTGACCAGCGCTCATAGAAAAAATGTGGCAAAATTTTTGCAAAGCGCAAAATACGTTGCGTCGTGCACTTTTCACAACAGTTTTAAAGTGAAATGTTCAGTGAGTGACGCTAAAAGCCTGTTTAGTTTTCTCCGGAACAGATGAACGCGAATATGGCAACGTTTTATTACGTTGGAGTTTGTACGCATCACCGCAGTTCTGAATTGAAATGTTCCGGTGAGTGGCGCTAAAAGCTTAATGCTCCATTTTAAAATAACATACACCTACACTAAACCTACCTGATAGTGCTAACAAAAGCAAACGTGACATAAAAAAGCAATCATAACCGTGCCATTTTAGCTTGTTTTTGAGCTCGTCTTTCACGGGAATCATGCACTATGGTAAAAACTAGTGTTTTGAGGTCCTAACATAATTGTGAAAAGAGCCGCGTGAAAACAAGTCTTTATTAATTCATAATCTGACCCTGTAATCATAATTGTGTGTGAAAACAATTAAAAGTGCTTGCTGTTTTAGTGCCTCTAGTGTTCATTTCTGTTGGAAACTGCTGTGATATGTATGTATTGGTACGTATTTTGTGTTTCGCAAAAATGTTGCCTGTGTTGCATAATCCACAGCTACCCTTCTGGTACTTTATTTATTAATTCATGGCTAATGTTTAGCCAAATAATTTACTTGGTTTTATACATTGACAATTCAAACATGCATGATATATTTCATATCAACTCATTTTACCAGCTATGTACAAAATTTACTTTGATATGCACTTTTTAATGCCTCCATGTTCATCTCTCAATTACATAAAGCTGTGTATGAAATATGGTCATTTGACAACAAATTGTACAAGTACAAGCAATAACTAGGCTACAAGACAACCATAGTATAATGATGCGATTTGGGATTTTATACTTTAAAGTTGTATGATGAATTCAATAATATTCATGTTATTATTTTGTCTTCTGTGTTTCTGTATTTATTTATTTTGCTAAACTTACAGGAAATCGATGGCAAATCCCTTTTATTAATGACTCGTAATGACGTTCTAACCGGACTGTCAATAAAACTGGGTCCTGCACTGAAGATATACGAGTATCATGTCAAGCCTCTTCAAACCCAACATTTAAAAAGTAACGTCTCGTAGCTGCTTGCAGCCATGTGGACGCATTGAAGACAATCACCGCAGTGCAGGGTAACTGCAGACAGAACTAATACATGTTATGCATCTTGATAAATAAACATGGTGAATTTGTTGCTTTTAAGGTCTCATTCTGCTGTACAGGCACATTTACAGTTTTCAGCTGACCTATGTTTAACAATGTGTTCCTTCAGATTTGACTTTGTGTGCTTGTCCATAAATCATTATTGCTTTTAAGATTAAATGCTTGGTTTAATAATGTGATCTGTGATGTCAAATGAAAAACTGAGATGTTTCTGTGTAATGCATGAAGTACGTTTTGAACGGAAGTGAGATTGACAACATTGCTGTCACAGCTGAGATTTTATCAGCTTGTTGGTGTTTATTTCCCTTTTTGTTTTTCCAGTTTTAATAGATAAAAAGTGTGTTGAGATAAATTGACAGCACAAATGATCAAATGTCTGAAAATGATGATAAAGGCTGAACGCGTGAGGTTTGTTTTCGGGAATCCTGTCAGAATGACAGTGCTTTGTGCTGCTATTAATTCTGTTTATGCATTTAATTCTGTAACTAACAATGTGATTCCTGATGAATTGGTGAATTGTTGTTGACAGATAGCACAACACTGTAAATCTAAAGCAGTTTGTGATACAGGGTGTTTTAAAAAGAGGAAACAAAGGCCAGTGTAGCCTGCAATAAATGGTGCTTTTTCAGATTCCACTAACTAGTCCTCATTACAGTGCTGTTTAACTTCCTTTGTGCATGTGAATAATAAATGTAATAATCAGTTTTCCACTAAAAAACAATCTCCTAAAACAGTCAAATCCCAAAAACATTACTGGCATGTATTGGTATGATTAACTGATGCTGTTTTCTTTTTCTTTCAATTTTTTTCCCCATCAATGTTGATACATGTATTAGTGATCAAAGAAATAAGATGATGAAGCCAACTGATACAGTATTTTATGTTAATTTTGTTCATTGCTACTCCAGAACCACTGCTGTAAACACCTTTCATCTCAAATCTATTTTAAGTTTATTACTTTTGAAGAACACAGTTATAAATCTGAAAACTATAGAAATGGATTCAAGTTGAATTGATTAAAACAATATTATAAAGATGAGAACACTGTTTATTAACCCACAGTTTTCATTTATTAATATGTATCCAAGAATAGAAGGGAGTTCTCATTGAAACATTTTTATATTTGTAAATTTGATTTACTCGTGTTATTACACACACACACAAAAAAATCTATCTGTAAAATAAAATAAAAATGAAGTCTGTTGAATATTTAAACAGATAATCATGCTAGATTGCTTTATAGATTTTATTTGTTTTGTGTATATGAGATGTCTAGTTTGTGAATGTTGCCGGTCTTTACATTTTGGCTCGTGGTTTTCTGCGCACAGTGCCTGTGATGTTTCCTGCTGGATTATCGAGAGGAAGATAAACCTGAAATAAAAGCACAACATAATGTGACATGTGAATGAAATATAAATACATACAAAGCAACACTCCACATATACTTCATACTCTTAAGTTGGGAAAACAAAGTGGTTTGTGGAAATAAAAGTCATTTTAAGAGTTGCAGCCTCAAAAGTCCTGATTTTGTCAGAGCCTGAAAACTCTGAACTTTGATCTGTGTCAATACAGATTTTCAGACTCATCTGAACTGATAACCTGTGTGTGACTGGCTTTTTCCCCAGGATTTCCTCTGTCACTCACCTCCTCCTTGTTAGAGAGTCCCATTTTTGTCATGTCAATGACAAAATAATGCTGATTCGGCATAATAATCTCGATTTCCTCCACCTATTGAATCCAGTTGATGACAAGATATAAAAGCAAATTTTTTATGACATGAATTATTATATTAATTTCTAGTGTATATAAATGAGTAACATAAAGCAGTAAGCCACTCAAGGTCATGCTTTGTTTTTGGGCTTTGTTCAAATCACTAACCCTTAGTATAAGCAGTAGTAACAAAAGTCAAAAGTTTTTGCACTAACAAAAGTCACACAAAAATGAAATCAGTTTGACTTACCTGTGGAATTCTGTCAAGTACCAGGAGTTGTGTATCGTACAGAGTTTTCTGAACTGAAGGAGAGTACTCTCCACGATCATAGGGTCCCGAAAACTTCTGAATGATGGTGTCCTTAACCGTTTTCCTACGAGGACATTTTCATTATACAGTATATATATATGACACATAACATGTATCACGTCCTATGGCATGTCTAAAAGTTTTGCACTTTGTTGCCATGTCTAAAAGTTTTGCATTTACCATGAAGCGTCAAATGCCACGTTTACGTGAGTGTTGTAACGCCATCTTGCATAAACAGAAGTGCAGAAGAATCTGTCCTTTGCCTCTGTCAGAGTGGTGAAACGGTCCTTCAGGAAGCCCTCAAATCCAGACTGAGTAGTCTTCAGTACCTTCATATCTCTTAGACCGCTGTGGACCACTGGAGTCACTGAGGAAAACACTTGGACTATATTAACAATCTCTTTAATAACTTTTCTGGGCCAGCAAGTTTGGGCCACCTATATAGCAGCCTACGGAGAAGTGATGAGCTCTCAGATTTCATCAAAAATATCTTAATTTGTGTTCCGAAGATGAACGAAGGTCTTACGCGGTTGGAACAACATGAGGGTGAGTAATTACTGACAGAATTTTCATTTTTGGGTGAACTAACCCTTTAAGGTTTTTGAGGAAAACATTCCAGGATTTTTCTCCATATAGTGGACTTTAATGGGGTACAACAGTTTGACAACCAAATTGCAGTTTCAATGCAGCTTCAGAGGGCTCTACACAATCCCAGCCGAGGAATAAAGGTATTATCTAGATAGGTAATTTTCAAAAAAACAAAAAACATTTATATACTTTTTAACCACAAATGCTCGTCTTGCACTAGCACTGTGATGCGCCATGCATTACGTAATCCTGTTGAAAGGTCACGTGACATAGGCGGAAGTACCGACCTACTGTTTACAAAGCAAACGTGCAAAGACGAAGTGAAACGCCATTAAAAAAAAAAAAGGGTAAGACAATAATGTCTGACAATTTTGAAGTTGGAGGAGAAAATGAGATGGAGTTTTTTGCCCTACCCTACATTTTCTGCCTACGTCAGGTTACCGCCTGACCTTTTTTTTTGTTTTGTTTTTTTATTACCGATCATTTCGCTAGATAAGAGCCGATTATCAGATCCTCAGCTCGGATCGTGTCGGTCCCTTTGAAGTTGCATTGAAACTAATTTGGACCTTCAACCCATTGGTTCCAGTTGAAGTCCACTATGGAGAAAATCCTGGAATATTTTCCTCAAAAACCTTAATTTATTTTTGACTGAAGAAAGAAAGAAGGAAAGAGATCAACATCTTGGATGACGTGGGGTTGAGTAAATTATCAGGATTTTTTTATTCCGAAGTGAACTACTCCTTTAATTGTTTTCCTTCAGACCACCATCACTAGTTCAGAATCAGATTTTTACTCACTACTCAGATGTTGTACGACCTCACAGAAGCGGCAGGTCTCAGGGCAGAGGATAAAAGCATGTGCATGCTCAACTCCATTCTGTTAAACACATTCATAATATTTTAATCGACTATAGGATACTGGTCACTTTAATGTATTTCAAACCAATTGATTTAATAAGAATCAGTCATATAAATCAAACATTTATCATACAAAATTAAATCTGCAAAAAAATTCCGTCCTATAGCTTTTCTTAAAATTGACCTCTTTTGTAGGTAATTATTTTCTATGAATTATAAGTGACTGGTGTCAAGATCATTTTTAGTGGATATATGAAGTTCCATTTAAGTTTATACAGGTGTAGTTACAGATGTTGCCTATTCACATTGCAGTACTGTGAATATTGTTAACTTTTGTATAATACATTGCTTGTGATGTTCCTCATTTATAAGCCATTTTAATAAAATTGATTGATTAAATGATTTTTATATATATACAAATATCTCATTTGTTTTTGAAAGCCACTGCATATATTCTGCTTTTGCGGTAACACAACACCTTTTCCAGTCTCTTCCAGGGAACTTCATCAATGTTGACCCTCACTCTTGTGACATGATTGAATGCTGTGAGGAAATGTTCACAAATATCCAGGGCAAAGCCCTCGAGGGTCTTGATCTGCAAGACAAGAAATATTCTTATACAGACATTGCTTAAAACAACTAAACATCAGCTGTTTAACTACAAGATGATTAAGTTGATTTAATAACTAATTCATGAAACACTTGACATTTCTGTTGATTTATCGAAACTAATGCTAGTTTGCATTCACTATAAAAAGTAAAAAACATGCAGGAGCTTTCTACCTGAACTGACCATGACATAGGCCTATATATACTAAAATAATCTCTTAGTGTATTATTAGTGTATAAATTAAATTATTTTGTTTTTATTTATATTTGAGAGGGGGGGGGGGGGGATAATTAATATAGCTATAAATCAAATTACTTATAAGAGCAAAATGAAACAAATAAAAAGACCTACTCCTTTTATTTTGGCGAGAGCATGGACAGTGTTTTTGATTGTATCAGTGGGGATGATATCAGAGTTGTCTCCTGTCAGATAGTCTTTTTGGGTCTTCAGGGTTAACTGAACATCTGCAATCAGCTCAGTAATGTGGTGATGAGATCCTTCACGACGGATGTGAAGAACTTTAACCGTGTTCTTCCCATAGCCCGTCCTCACAAACTCCACATTCTACACAAGACACATTACAAAATAATACTGTATAAAAGCTTTTTTCTTCTTCTTTTTTTTAAGAGGCTAGCATGACACATCCACACATCTACAGTATGAATGAAAATTAAATGTATTTACCTGATTTGAGGTAGTGGCCATGACTGTAAATGGAGTTACTGCAAACTACACCAGTGGTTGCAAGAGGTTTTTGAAGTTGGTACCAGTTTTATTGTTTTGTAATGGGTCCAAATGATCAATGATCTTCCCCACCTCCATAATCCATACAGAGATTCTGATTTGCTGAGAACCCTCCAAAACAAGCCACCTCTCTCCTCTACCTCTGTCCTTCTCAATTTGCTCAGTGACCACAGTCACGTCCTTCTCCGCCCCATCCATAACCCAGCATTTCATCTGGCCAACAGTTACTGCTCCCTTTACCACCCCTCAACCAAAGTTCAACAATTTTTTCGAGGAACAAGAGAAAATCAGGCCTGAGCTGGTAATATCTTAGTGTCAACAGAGTGTTTTAGGAACAGGAAATCTCTGCGAGATTTTAGCTGTGCAATTCAGAGACAGAGTAGCATAAGCCAAGAGAACCTGTAGGCTATATGTTGTGTTGTCTTGTGTCAACAGCCTAAATAAATTCTACTCTGTGACAAATAAAAGTATTCTGATTATTTTTTATGATATAGGAGTGATATATAGATATATGTAGGCTATCACTTAATATTCAACAATATTATTGATCTGCCTGCATAGACACCATTAAATGAGACTTGAACTGAGCTGGATGATGAAATCACTGTTTTCTCCCAGAGTGGCTATATACTGTATATAACTGAACTAAATTCATTTTAAATTTAAATTTTAAAATTAAATTTAAATTAACTTTTTTTACAACAAAAATGAACACTCAAGCTGGACTATGACACTATTTTCTTCTACATCTGCTGTACAGCAAAAACAAACTTTGTTGCATTATGTTCCTGTCATCACTGTAAAGCTGCTTTGAAACAATCTGCATTGTAAACAGCGTTATATCAATAAAGGTGACTTGACTTGACTTGTCTATAGGCCTAGAACTACCTTTGTTTGAGGGCGAGCCAAAGTAGCCAGCAGGCAGACGGTCATTATGCAAATATGTCACATGGGGATGTATACATCACAGAATTAATGGCAGGAATACAAACAAAGCATCTGAAGAAAGTGTTTTGTTGGAGGAATTAACTGTCTTTGTGTGGACTTTGTGCTTTGTAACTTTGCAAGCAAAAACAGCTATTACACTCAAAACAAGGCAAAATTTGTCTAAGTTTTAATAAACTGTTCCATTTATATTTATATATATATATATATATATATATATATATATATATATATATATATACATACACACGTATATATGTATATTTATATAAATGGAACAGTTTATTTATTAGACAAATTGTTATATATATATATATATATATATATATATATATATATATATATGTATATATATATATATATATATATACATATACATATACAGTATACAGTACATATATATATATATATATATATATATATATATATATATATATATATATTATTTCATATGTCTGGCTTTACAGGGTCCATTTATAAATAAATCATTTAAATAGTTTAATTAATTCGCAAAATAAAAAATAATAATGTTAAAACTCACCCTGGTAGGCTATCAACAAAATCACTTAACATTAATTTACACAGTTTAGTGATAAATTCTAGATTTCTAAACAGTCTGATTTCTGATTCTACATTTCTAAACAAACAGATTTTCCCAGTCCCTTCCATATGCAGAGAAAACTAGAAAACTGCTTCTCTGTCTCTAGATTACAGCTGCCTAATATCGGTCATGAGACAAACTTCCTCTTTCTTAAATTAGGATAGCTTTTTAGATTTCTCAGCTCGACAGAATACGACTGAAAACATCATTCTCTGTTGTAGTTTAAACAGGAAATGTTTGGTTCGCTTTGAATAACAGATTGAAATGTCCATGTTGTTTCAACTCTGTGTGTGTATCTTGTTGTTTTTGATCGGTTTCTCAGAGGCAGTGATATCCTGCTTAAATGAGAATGGTCAGCCGGTTGACTGGTAGGTTAAAATCTTTGCTTTCGGGTTTAGGCTTAGTTTATGATAACTCATTTGACAGTTGCTTTTGACATTTATCTTTGCTATGCTCTGTAAAGTGTTATGTACAGCAATGTTTAACTACTCTTGCTATTGTTACTCTCTTATATTATTTTAAAAGGTTTATTATTTACAAACTTCCCATTTACAAGATGGATGTTAAGGGAAGTGGAGTAGATTACATGTATCTGGATCCGTCCGTCATGGATTTTCAGATGAGTAAACATATAATCAACAGCAGCAAAGGAGCTTTAGGCAGAACATTGACACAGCTTTACTCTGGATATACAGTAAGAACCTCTTTGAATACTATCATTGCTCCTTGTTGTTCCTAAGGATTGTTTCAAATGTTTATTAAGAGGCACTTCAAATCTTTTAATTCTTTCACTCTAGTTATACTGTATTGCGCATTAATAGCACTGTAATGACACAGTACTGCACACAGATTACTGTACTTTTATTTTTCAGTCCAACAGCTCAGTCTATACGCTTTACAATGACGCGCCACCAGAACTGAAGTACCCAAGCAAGAATGGACATACAAAAGGTAATTTTGTGTGAATACTCACTAATAACATGCGTTAGGGTGGCAACAGATACAATATATACACTAGTACCATTCAAAGATTTGGGGTCGGTAAGATTTGTTAATGTTGAAAAAAGTGTATTATACCTAAAATACAGTAAAAATAAATAAATAAACATTGTGTTTGAACTGTTTTCTATTTTAAAATATTTTAGAATGTAATTTATTCCTGTGATGGCAAAGCTGAATTGTCAGCAGCCATTACTTCAGTCTTCAGTGTCACATGATCCTTTAGAAATCATTCTAATAAACATTCATTTTTATTATCTGTCAGGATTTTGTTTTTGTTTCTGTTCTGTTTCCCTGTCATGTTCCTGAAATAGTTTCCTAAGCTGCATCCCAATTCAGAGACTGCATCTTCAAAGGCCGCATTCGAAGGGCAATTGCGTCACCGCTGTGCGACAAAGGCTGTCCCAATTCGAAGGCTCCTTTAAATGAGTCCTTTGTTTCACATGAAATTAAGGATACAACAGATGAATCCTTGGTGGCCTTGCCTACCCCAGAATTCATTGCACACCAGTGATGACATAATTATTATTTTTTTAATTGCCAAATCACACTTTTAAATTTAATATTGGGTTTCAGCTTACTCAAACATCTAATGATACAAATGTAAAAAATAAATAAACTTTAAAGCGGTTCAAATGTTGACTTATATCTTACTAAGATGCGATCAAACTGTATATAGTTTGTACTATTTATTATATGCAGAAATGGACCAAGGTGAACATATTTAGACTGCTTGTGAACCCTGTTTTGTTTTCAGATTGTTTACTGTAACTTTCAAAAAAAGTCCCGTACAAACGTTACAGTCACTCTGTCACAGTTGCTAGGCGACAAGAACAGTCTTTCGTAGTATAGACCGCCCCATTTAACAACACTCTGCCCGACCTTCGAGTCCTTCGAAGGATGCAGCCTCTGAATTGGGACACAGCTCTAGTGTGTGCCAGTTTATTACTGATTTTGTTCATCTGTTGTTCTATTAGCTAACTCATTAGTTTCCCTGGTTATTTAAGCTCTGTGTTTCCTCAGTTCCTTTGTTCAGTATTGTTTGTGTATAAGTTTAAGTGCTTGTTATCTATGTGATCCCCATGTGTATTTTGTGTTAATTATATTAAAGCGACACTATGTAACTTTTCAACCTTCATAATATATTTCCAAGATCCTTGTGATGGTAGCCTACATCAACTTACAATAGGTTGAATGACACGTCTGCCATAGCCTGACAGAGTCTGTATCGCTTTTACTGGCACTATGTAACTTCGGGGTTCGGGTAGTAACCTGAGCACAAAAAGAACTACAAAATTCGACTGCTTTACGGCATACGTAACTTCCCCCACCACTTCGTCAAATTTGGACGTGAGAGGCCAACCAGCGTTTGTTTTCGGCTTTCGAGCGTATGTTTTTGTCATGGGGGCTGTTTACACCTGGCCACTTCATGCGTTTTCTCAGATCGGATAGCTATCCGATCGTGAAAAGTCCAGGTTTAAATGCCCTCCGAAACGCATTTGAGACGGATTTGAATCCGATCCCTCAAACCACTTCAGGAGGAGATCTGATACGCATTCCAGACGAAACTGGACAAGTGTAAATGCATATGGTTTTTGAAACCACATATGTAAATTGTACTCCTCCCAAAAATGCTAAAAAAAAATAAAAATAAAGAAAAAACGTGTGAGAGCGTTGTATAGGCTATATGTTATATCCAGATATGACGACGCGCTGGAACACGCATCACCGCAGATGAGCAACTGCTTCAAGCCAACGTGCAAACTATCGCAAATCAAAGTGAAAGTAAGTCGCAGACGCTTAACACACAATCTTCATCATTAAAAGTAAAGAAACAAAATGATCTTACCAGGGCTGTTACTGCTCTCTCTTATTGCGGTCTTTGATTTTGAAATTTTAGCTGATGATCTATAAAATGCAGCTCATATCTGTTGCTTTCGGTGACGTGCACTCCATTAAATCTGCATATAGCGCGAGAATTGAAGATCGAATTTAAATCCGTTTTGCAAAAATACATTTATGTGACCAGGTGTAAATGGAATCGTTTTGATAAATCAGATAGCTATGCCTCACGAATTAGTTTGCCAGCTGAACTCAAGTGGTGTACTGAGGTGTATTTATCACGTAGTCCTGAGGGATTTCAGAGGACGCTGTTGGCGTTGATTCCTGCGATTATCATGAGAACAGCTTTCAATATCTCACATAATTATCATAAAAAAGCCTAATGTAGAGGTTGTAAATAGTGTAAACGAGCACAATTTGCAAACTATTATGATAAATTGCAATAATCATGTCTAATGACATCATAACGGCCAATGTTATGAAATAATGCGACGTACATTTAACTTAATTGATGTTATCTGGCATTTTGTAATGTTTACATTCCAATAAAAACAACACAAATTAAATTATACAGTAGGCCTAGACTATAGACTATTTACTTGTGATTTAGCTGCAATCATGTAAAAACGTTATAATATATTTACGACAGTGCAAGTATTGTGACAAAAACACAATTTCTACTTAGTGTGGCTTTAAAGACTGTTTTTGATCTTATACTCTGTTGTCGTGCACAGCCACAACACCGTTCCATTATCAATGTAAAAACTGTTTTACTGCTTAATATATTTGTGGAAACCATGATTATTATTTTTATCTTTGATGAATAGAAAGTTTAAAATAACAGCATTTATTTTAAATGGAAATCTTTTGTAACAATGTAAATGTCTTTTTATCTTTAAATCATCATCGCTGAATAAAAGTATTCATTGAAAAAATAAATAAACATAAACCCAAACTTTTGAACAGGAGTGTATTTACAGACTCCAAAAACAATTTTAGAATTTGGGTGTTTGTCACATAATACTGACCTGCTGTCTCTTCCAGCATTCAGAGTTATGGCACAGTAACAAAATAACATAAGTTGTGTTTGTGACCAAAATCATCAATTGTTTAGGACATTTTTCTTTTTACATTTTCTAATCGGTATAATGTAATTTCTAACGCCATTAAATGAATACAAAGTTTTGTCATGAAACTCTAGATGGCACAGACTGAAAGGTCCTTAACTCAATATTTTTGCAATCACATCATTCTCAATAGGGCAGAGCTGATTGATTCCTGCTGTATAGCGAATTAGTTTGCTGCTCAACGTTCAAATATTTGGTCAGGGTATGCTGTAAAAGTTTGCAGCACACTTTCAGAAACTCTCCACCTTCCTCAGCTCCACCTGCATAGATCTGCTATTGGTAATTCATGTATGCTAAATGCTATATTGTACAGCTGCAGCATGTCTTACTTGCTCACAGCAGCATGTATGTATTGGCAGTAGAAAATCCCATACATGCTTTGCAGCAGCATAGCAGATCTTCCACCAAGACCAAACATATTGTCATATCCATACCATGCCAAACACTATGAAAGTTGTCATGACATAAAAATTCTTACTCTTCGCATAGCTACTCTCAAAACCAACATAAGTAACTAAAAAAAAACCCAGGCAACTTGAGCTGAAATCCTTTAAAAATACTCCAGTCCAGCCCAATCCAATAAAACTTAAATCCAAATTCAAATTCACTCCAGCTCTCTCTTTTGCTTTTCTAACATTAAAATAGTAGGCTTCTGATTTGCTTGGTCCATGTGAGTAATCAGTTATGGATAAACAAGGTTTCGTGATGAAACTTGTATCCAACTGCATGATGATTTATGACTAACTGTATTGCCGTATATGATTTCTGCAGGAGTGCTGATGTTTGACCAGTCTAAGGGATTTTGGCTCACACACAGTGTTCCTCATTTTCCTCCATTTCCAGAGAGAAATTACAGTTACCCATCTACAGGAAAATACTACGGCCAGACTCTGCTCTGTATTACATACAACTATACACAGTTCCCTCAAATATGTGAGCACATACTATGCTTATTGTATAAGATTAGTTTGATTTAAATATATATATATATTTTAGTGCACACAATTCTGAAATAAGTATTCCTCTCTCTTAACAGCATGGCAGTTAGCATATCTTAATCCACGTATGTATAACTGCTCTGTCCCTGGGGCATTTCGCCAAGATATTGCTGTAATGGCACAAATTTGTGATGGTAAAACACCGGCCTTAAAAAACAGGAGGAGTCTGCAGAAGCTGAAATCAGATGGAGGACAAACTTTTTTCAGTTTTGCCAAATCACACAACTATGTGGATGGTGAGAGCTCTTAAATTCAAAAACTCTTCTGCATATTTAGACCGGTGGCCCAACATAGCAGTTTATTGACATTACATTATTCCAAAGTGCATCACCGTGCTTAAGCAACTATTTACATTGATTATGTAAGCATGTACAAGACTCAAGTTTAAAAAAAAAAAAATTCTGAAGTTTATTTTCTTTCACATACATTTGTATAGATAGTATATTACTACAACGTTGCATGGCATTTTTTTTTACTACTACTAACAATAATGCTATACACACAGAAATATGTTGAGAGATATTTGCATATAAACAAAGCTGCATATAAACAATATAAACCATATACTGTAGGTCTATCTAATACTTTTATATTTTAACTAAACTTAAACTTAACCTAAGAAAATTCTGAAAAGAGGAAACGCAATAAATCCGAGATAAAGTATAATGCAACACTTTTGTTGTAAAATCAATCTTACTGGTCACAAATAATATGTCATAACATTAGTTTACAGCGAACCATAGAAAAAAAAAAAAAATACTGTACTGTAAAATGAATTATGGTGGTTGTTTAACTGTATATTAAATTATAGTGTGCTTACAGCAGTGTAAAGTTAACCACATAAGCATATTTACATTATTTGCAACTAAATCTGATACAAGTTAATGTGCCCCTATTATGATTTTTCGAATATTCCCTTTCATGCACGATAAATAAAGTTATTGTCTCCTAACAGAAAGAATCGACTCTGAACCGCCTTTACGAGTCGTTTTTCTTTTGAATCTGCTTTAAATTTCTACGTCACTAGAAGATCATTTTGCATAATGCCTGTCTATGTTGTACGCTGTCCGCCCGCGAACAACTTGACCAGCCCACAACAAGTCACTTAACTGACGACTGCTTCTCAAATCTAGCAAGGAGTTCAATGCGGGATTCGTAAAATGCTTGCTCTAGAAAGATGGGTCAGTACCCAGTTTATTTGGACCAACTTGCTCCTCAGAATCACAACCTGTGTGAATAATCATTGATGTATATATTTTCTACCTGGTGTTCAAAATACGCAGTTTTGTGTTTTATATTGTGTATGTTTTGGCTAACCAGCTAACTCACGTTATTACTGTCTTACTGTAATATTTCTGCTAAGCAGCTGTAGGCCACTATTACCTAAAACTGTCTCTTAATGCAGATTGTCTGTCGTTCTTACTACTTTGAGTAAAGATAAAGGATGGAGCAAGATTTGTTTTACCAGTGTTTGTTACATCAGTCATTTACGTTAGTGCTGAGCGAACTAGAGCGTGTCTTGATATAGTTCCCGCATATGCACCGCAACATTTTTTAAATATACACATCGGTTTGTTGATGGATATACACTTGTTAATGCTGATGGTTAGGATTTACAGTTGCAACATCTCATAATGTACTTCAAACTGAGTAGCGTATCACTGAGAAACTTCCTGCTCAAGTCTTCCTTGCGATGGAGATTCGGGTTGAATAACTAGTTCTTCCAATGTTTCATCATCAGACTCGCACTCGAATTGATATGGTAAAATCGACGTCATCGTTACTGTATAGTGTGTACAATAGCTGAGCTTTAGCCTCCAGACAGAGCTGACGTTCAGTTATGGTAATGGAGACTGATTCATCCATCAAGTCATTTGAGAATCATTGAAAAATATGGTGATGTGTAATGCATATTATGAGAAAAATTTTTTTTTTTTTACTTTTGATGCATGTAAACCTGTTGTAGGAGACCTCCAAAACAAAATTAGGAGACATTAAAATATCATAATAGGGGCACTTTAAAAAAATGAAATAAGAGGTCTAATAGTGTCACGTATGGTTGTAATGCGCATGACGAAAGAAGTAGAGTACAAACACAGTCTTTATTAAATCCACAACAGAAAACGGAAAACTCAGGAGATCGCAAGAGAAAATGTAAACACAGCACTTTAAGCTTAGGGTATGCTAACACGACGACGATGAATTCAAAACAGATGACAGCGTTGTCAAATCGATCACCGTTCACACGGATCTGCAAATACGACTAAAAACTCTTTATGCATGCCAGGCCAGTAGTTGGCGATTTCACTTTGTAGAAAGAAACCCCACACCTATAGACTGAGCAAGTATATGCATGCGCATGGTGTCACGTTTTTGTTGTTTACATGGAGACAGTAAAGGTGTCGTTTTCAAAACCTTGAACTTTGAAACATGTTTTCAAAAGCTTACGTTTTCAGGCCCTCAAAACTCTATCGTCGTGTAAATGAACGGCCAAAACACATGAAAAATAGTTTTTAGTTGAAAATGGTGTCGTGTAAGCTCACTTAGATACCCAAGATAAAACAGAACAGGTGTGTAGAACTAATTAACAGCCAAAGAAACCAAGTAGGGAACACAGGCAAACCAGAACAGGGAAAACAGAACCAAAACACAGTGAAACTAAAACAAAACAGAACATACATGTTACAAATCGATAGAGACATTTTTAAACTAATACTAATACTCATGAGGTTATGTTTTTCATTCAATAGCCATGAATGAGAACTGAGACTTTCAAGCTTAAACAGAAGCCTTGATTGCTTTCAAAAATATAAAAATGTCTTAATGATTTTGGTCTGTATCTTAACCAAACTGAACCACTTCAGTAGATTTGAAGAATAGCAAGTAGCATGGACTACTTTTATAATACATTTATGAAGCATGAATGCTTCAGTCCCATTGCAAAGGAAAGAAAAACAGACACATTCTTCAAAGTTTCTCCTTTTATGTTTCACTGAAGCAAGGCTTACAAGGTAACATTTAAATACTTAAAACTTTTATTTGTAATGAATTATAAAGGTATTTATATGTTAAAATGGGATTATATATTTTCATAAATAATTGTAACCAGAGTTAAAATGCATCATAATATTTGCAGATTCCTTGTTGCATTCCTTGATTATCAGGTGTTCAGTAAATAGATAATTATTATAATGTATTGTAACTGTGGTTACAATTATTATACATAGACTATACAACTATATAATGAGACTATACAACTATATAATGAGACTATACATGAGACTATACAATGCATTATAATGTGCATTACAAGGCATAATTAATGCATTAAAGTACCTGTATAATGCATCATATTTAAAGGTTTTAAGTAAAGTGTTACCACTTACATTATGAGGGTATATTAATGACAGAATTTTTGGGTGAACTATTATTTTAGCATAAATAAAAGGTTTTAGGATAATAAGACACTAATTCCATGCTAAATGCTAAACACTCTCTACAGATATTTACACAGGATGGGTGGCTCAAGCATTGGGGACAGATCTGCTGGTGGAATCGTGGCTGCACCAGGCACATCAACTCCCCTCTAACTGCTCACTTCCCCGGCATGTGATGAACATTAACAGAGTTTGTCTCCCTGGACCTCAGATGTTCAGAAGCTATGAGGATCATTCTAAGTGGTGTGTGTCCTATGCTTTCAAAGACCAGTGGATATGTATGGGGGACTTGAACAGAGACAGTGGTCAGGCTGGCAGAGGTGGTGGGCTAATATGTTCTCAAAACTCAATAATTTATAAAGCTTTCCGTCAGGCCATGGCCGGGTATAAACACTGCTGAAAAATACCTTCAGTAGACTGAACCAGCTCTGGACTTTGGAGCATGCATTAATATATGACAGGGGGTTTGACTTGAACCCAGATGTAATTATGAAAGTTGCTAAGAAAATATAATGGTAAATTTGATTAATTGGGGATGGTGGTTTTTGAGGTGGTAGTCTCCAAAAAAAGAAAAGAGAAAAAAAAAAAGGAAATATGTGACTATAAGGGTGTACTCACACTAGCCAGTTTGAACCGTGCCCGAGTGCGTTTGACCACCAAAGCGCGGTTCGTTTGACTAGTGTGAGTGCTCCGAACCGTGCCCGGGCGCGGCTCGATTAGCCGGCCCTGGCCCGCTTGGAAGAGGTGGGCCAGAGCACGGTTCAGTTGGACTCGGGCGCGGTTCGCATGCAGTGTGAGCGCTAACCGTTCTGGACTCCATTGTGTTCAGTGAGAGCGCCGCTCTTCCTGTTTATCCCGAAACCGTCGCACCATAATGAAGTAAGCGTGCTCCGGCACGAATGCTGAAACCCTATGTGAGTGCAGGCCAGAGGGAGAGGGGAGGGGGGACAATCGTACTCGGGCCCGGTTCATGGCAACCGTGCCTAGTGTGAGTACACCCTAAATGTTACAATTCCTGTATTGTGTCCCCTTTTGTGTTTAAAGACTCTTATTTTGAAGTGCATTTTCAATTCTTATTATTCCTGGTGTTCACTTCCTGGTGTAAACTAGGGTTTAGTTTGTTTTCATAGCTGCCTGTTACGTTTCCATAGCAATGCATTACCCTTACCTGTCCCTTGTTAACCCCATATTATCCAGTGCTACTCTTGTTCAGTGTCTGGTGTTGTCCTTAGTGGGTGGGTGGATGGACAGATGGATGGATTGATGGATGGATGAGACATTTATATAGCGCTTTCATATGTACTACTGTACACCCAAAGCGTTTTACGATCATGTCAGGGGTCTCTCCTCAACCACCACCAGTGTGCAG
Source organism: Leuciscus leuciscus (assembly GCF_965113295.1). NCBI lineage: Eukaryota > Metazoa > Chordata > Actinopteri > Cypriniformes > Leuciscidae > Leuciscus > Leuciscus leuciscus. Next base: position 23,182,154 of record NC_138747.1, on the reverse strand, counting down.
CATCCACTTGAATGATGCAATGGCAGCCACAGTACAACGGCGCCAGTGCGCTCACCACACAACAGCTATAGGTGGAGAGGAGAGAGAGTGACAGAGCCATGGATGGGGATTATTAGGAGGTCATGATTGGTGAGGGCCAATGGGGGTAATTTGGCCAGAACACTGGTGTTACACCCCTACTTTTTTACAAGAAGTGCCATCGGATTTTTAATGATCAGAGAGTCAGGCCACTTTACTGGGTTATCAGGACCTACACAGACCACAGGGTGAGCACCCCCTGCTGGCCTCACTAACACCTCTTCCAGCAGCAACCTAGTTTTCCAAGGAGGTCTCCCATCCAGGTACTAACCAGGCTCAACTCTGCTTAGCTTCAGTGGGCAACCAGTCTTGGGCTACAGGGTGATATGGCTGTGGTAGGAGTGTAATGTTTTAATGTTTAATGTTTCCTTGCTCCATGAATAGATTTACTCTAGTTTCACCCATGTCTGCCTGTGCCTGAATTTACTTTTTTATGTTTGTTAATAAATGTATTTTTGTTGCAACTGGATCCAACTCACGTCTTTCTGAAACACCCTGCGTTAGAACACCGGACCACAATTCATCCTTTGCCAGGAGTTTGATTGGCAGGCGATCTGACCAGTTATAACGCCAAATTCGCCATTTTGTCCGACAAAGCAGACAGTAGAGTTAATAGATTAACGTTGGTGGACTTGAACTTGAAAAATGGTGTGTATTGACGCCTTTCTGCGGTTGAAAAAACATTTTAATGTATTATATTTTCCAAATATTTTCAATGACATTTAAATCTAAAGACTGTACAAGCCACTCAAGAACATTCTACGACTGATCCCTGAACCAAGTTTAAGTAGATTTGGATGTATTCTTTGGGATGGCTGTCCTGCAGGAAAGTCCATTGATCATCAAGTTTCAGTCTCTGCACCCAAGGCATCAACCATCTTTGCCAAAATGGCTTGATACTTCAAAGAATTCACAATGTCCTTCATACAGTCACGATTTCCACTTCCTGCAACAGCAAAGCACCCTCATAACAAGACTAGACCACCTCCATGTTTGACCATGGAAATAGTGTTCTTCTGCTCATAAGCTTTGCCTTTTTTGCATTCTTCAAGAACTTCACATGTCTGTCCAAATGAATTTGGGCATATTCAAGTGAGCCTTTTATGTTCTTCTTGGTCAAGAGTGGCATTCGGCAAGATGTCCCGGCAAGAAAAAAAATGTGTTCTTGTGTTGTTGTTGTTTTTTGCCTCTTTATGATGACTCGCTTAAATTAGTCCTAATTTGTAAGTCGCTTTGGATCAAAGCGTCTGCTAAATGACTAAATGTAAATGTAAATGTCCCAACATAAAGGCCATGCTTTTCTTATACTCTGCATTGAAATGTTTAATCCTCCTTTCATCAGGTCATCTTGCATGTCTTTGGCAGTAAATTGAGGGTTTTTCTCAGTTGCTCTAATCAAACATTTTATTCCCCTAAATGATATTGTGCTTTTTTTTCTTTAAAACCCTCAATGGTTTTCTGGTACAATACAATTTCAACTTGTGAATAAGGCTGCCAGCTGTGTCTCTTTGTAGAGAATTACAGACCTATCTCTCTCCTACCATTCATTGCGAAGACACTTGAAAGAGCTGTTTTCAACCAAGTAACATCCTTCTTGTCTCAAAACAACCAGCTGGATGTCAACCAATCTGGCTTCAAGAAAGGGCATTCAACTGAGACTGCATTACTGTCTGTCACAGAAGCCCTACGGATCGCAAAAGCTGCTTCCAAATCTTCAGTCCTCATTCTCCTGGATCTGTCTGCTGCCTTCGACACTGTGAATCATCAGATCCTTCTGTCCACCCTCTCATCACTGGGCATCACAGGAACTTCACTCCACTGGTTTGAGTCCTATCTCACAGGTAGGTCCTTCAAGGTCGCATGGAGAGGCGAGGTATCCAGGGCACATCAGCTGACCACAGGGGTTCCCCAGGGTTCAGTTCTTGGTCCCCTCCTCTTCTCCATCTACACCACATCACTGGGACACATCATACAGGCACACGGTTTTTCCTACCACTGCTATGCTGATGACACACAGCTCTTCCTCTCATTTCAACCAGATGATCCCACAGTAGCTGCACGGGTCTCAAGCTGTCTGGCGGACATCTCCACATGGATGAAGGAACATCACCTGCAGCTCAACCTGGCAAAGACTGAGCTTCTCGTCCTACCTGCCAATCCGTCTCTACAGCACGACTTCACCATCCAGCTAGAATCATCATTAATCACCCCATCAAGGTCGGTCAGAAATCTTGGAGTAACGTTTGATGACCAGCTGACCTTCACAGACCACATTTCAAAGACAGCTCGATCTTGCAGGTTTGCACTGCACAACATCAGGAAGATCAGGCCTTTCCTAACTGAGCATGCAACACAACTTCTCGTCCAGGCCCTGGTCATCTCTAGGCTTGACTACTGCAATGCCCTTCTGGCTGGACTTCCAGCATGTGCAATCAAACCCCTACAGATGATCCAGAATGCTGCAGCTCGTCTTGTCTTCAACGAGCCCAAAAGGGCCCACGTCACTCCTCTGTTCATCTCTCTACACTGGCTACCTCTCGCTGCTCGCATCAAGTTCAAGGCATTGACGCTTGCTTACAGATCCATCACAGGCTCAGCTCCCTCCTACTTTCACTCACTCCTACGAGTCTACATCCCTACCAGACACCTACGATCGGTCAACGAGCGACGTCTCGTGGTTCCATCACAGAAAGACACAAAATCACTTTCCAGAACATTCTCATTCACAGTTCCATGCTGGTGGAACGCTCTCCCCATCCTCATCCGGAATGCAGAATCCCTGACAACATTCAAAAGACAGCTAAAAACCCATCTCTTCTGTGAGCACTTAACCTCATAAAAAATAAATAAAAAAAAAACACAAAAAAAAACGATGTTTTTCCCTTTGAAACATCACTTATCAGGATTATGCTACTCTGAATAATACCTGAACTTCGTATTTTGAGCACTTCTTGTGTTGTTGTTGTTTTTTGCCTCTTTATGATGACTCGCTTAAATTAGTCCTAATTTGTAAGTCGCTTTGGATCAAAGCGTCTGCTAAATGACTAAATGTAAATGTCCCAACATAAAGGCCATGCTTTTCTTATACTCTGCATTGAAATGTTTATTCCTCCTTTCATCAGGTCATCTTGCATGTCTTTGGCAGTAAATTGAGGGTTTTTCTCAGTTGCTCTAATCAAACATTTTATTCCCCTAAATGATATTGTGCTTTTTTTTCTTTAAAACCCTCAATGGTTTTCTGGTACAATACATTTTCAACTTGTGAATAAGGCTGCCAGCTGTGTCTCTAGAAACATTTAGTGTTTTGGAAATCTTCTTGTAGCCATAGACTTTTCTCATGTACTTTTCTTATGAATTTTCTTGTGACTTTTTAATGTAATAAAACAATTTGTTCTCTATAGCTTATGTGAGAGCTCTTCTGACTTGGCCATGTTTGCTACTCATCTTAAACACATGTATGGGCTACATGTACGTATGTGTAACAAAAGCTAATTCAGTTTTGTTATAGAGTTTTTAAAGGCTTAATTGTGTTTTAACATTCAAATAATTATGACATAGCTGTATTACAAAACAAAAACTCAGCATAACATACTATATTGACAACTTTTAATTTGACTCTAAACTGTTATAAATACCATTTTAAAAACTCAGAATCCTTAGAAAAGCCTACATTTGTAAATTACTACAGTCTCCAGGGGGTTGAATAATTTTAATTGCAACTGTATGTAAGTGCAGTGACCAGTCCCAGTTAGTCTAGCACAGTAGACATAGCAAGTTTTTTAAATAAATAAAAAATAGATATACAGAATAGAATAGTAAGTGTTAGTATAAATGGGTCAAGTGTTGGTGAAAAAGTTGGTGACTCGGGTTGAGTTAGGCAAGTTATTCTTCCAGCATGGAACAGTCAGGGTAAAGGTCTGTGAAAGTGATTTTGTGCCTCTTTAGGATGGCACCACAAGGCACCGTTCACTTGCAGAATGCAAGCTTCTGGAGGGCTTTCTGAAGTAGTGAGTTTAGGCAGAGGTTTGACAGTGCATGCTGAAAGGTCTGTCAAGAGAGCATTACAATAGTCGAGTCTAGATAGAACAAGAGCTTAGACAAGGTGTTGTGTAGCCAAGGAAGGGCCTGATCTTCCTACTGTAGTATAAGGCAAATCTACAGGACTCGGCAGTTCTAACAATGTGGTCTGTGAAGTTTGACTGATAATTAATTACAACTCCAAGGTTCCTGGCTGTCCTGGATGGAGTTGTAGTTAACAAACCTAGCTGAATGGAGAATTTGTGATTAAATGTTGGGTTGGCTGAGACCACAAGCAGTTCTGTCTTTGCAAGGTTGAGTTGAAGGTGGAGGTCCTTCATCCAGCAAGAAATGTCTGTCAGGCAGGCTGAGATGCGAGCAGCTACAGTCGGATCATCTGGCTGAAATGAGAGGTAGAGTTGTGTGTCATCAGCATAGCAGTGATAAGAAAAACCATGTTTCTGAATGACAGATCCTGGTGATGACATGTAAATGGGGAAGAGAAGTGGTCCAAGCACTGAGCCCAGAGGCCTCACTCCTCCATTACATCCTGAAGGACCTACCTGAGAGGTAAGACTTGAACCATTGGAGTGTGATTCCTGAGATGCCCTTCATCATTGATAGTAGGATCTGGTGGTTAACTGTCAACAGCAGCAGACAGATCCAGCCAGATGAGAACTGATGATTTGGAAGTTGTTCTTGCCAGTCTCAGAGGCAGCCTGCAGTGGCGTCTCAGTTGAGTGGCTGGCTTTGAAACCTGACTGGTTGTTGTCCAGAAGGCTGTTCTGTGTAAGAAAGGTAGAGACTTGTTTGAAGAATGGAATACTGATCTGTTGTTTTCTACAAGTGCTAGACAGGATCAAGCGGACAGGTAGTATGGTGATTGGAAAGGATGAGTTTGGAGACTTCTGCCGCTGAGATTGAAGAGAAGGAGGGGAGAATGTGTGTGTTTGCTGTTAGGATGTGTGTATCAGTTTGTGGTGTGGACAATTGGCGGCTGATGGTTGTTTTATTAATGAATATGTGCAATGGAGTAACCAGTGTATGATCAGTGGAACAGTAGCATGTTTAAAAAAGGTCCAATTGGTTACCTGATTTGTGAGTAGCACAGAAGACACTCACTTGAGGTCAAATGGGGCAAGCAGAGTGTGGAAGTCAGCAACCTGAGGTTTTTCTATGTGGATGCTAAAGTAGTCTCCAAGTACTACCAGAGGAGTATCATCCTCAGGCAAGGCTGACTCCACGAAGTTACCTAGCTACTTTTATATTCCTATTTTTCCGGTGTTCACTTCCTGTGTTTAGTTTGTTTCCATAGTTACCTTCTTTAGTTTCCATAGCAATTCATTACCCTCACCTGTCTCTTGTTAGCCCCAGGTTATCCTGTGTATTTATACCTCAGTGTTTCCCTTGTTCAGTGCTTGGTGTTGTCCTTGGTGGATGTTATGAATGTGATGTTTTCAGTTCTGTTTTGCCTGCCTAGCTCCATGTTTGGACTTACTCTGTTTTACCTACATCTCCCTGTGCCTGGATTTACTTTTGTTATGTTGGATTATTAACATATATGTGTTGCAATTGTATAGGCCTATTGTAACGTAGTCCACTGAGGCAAGTTGTTGAGAACCCAAGTGCAGTTTAAGATCCAAAAACATGAACCATAAAGTATAAACAAAATCCAAAACATAAAACAAACCATGAACAAATCTTGAACAAGATAAATGTAACTGTAATCAGTTACAGTCACTGAGAAAAACGTGTAATTAAATTACAGTTACTTACAAAAAGGATAACGATTACAAAGGGAGTTACATCTGAATATTTTCTGTAAAAAGCTAAGATATGTTGAATAATATTAATTTGTTGCTTTGCCTGTTTTTGATGTGCACTATGCCTCCTGCCATTTAAAGGCAGTTTAGTAAAGCAATGCTATTCTGATGCTTTTGAATGGCTTTACATCACAACACTCGAAGTTCAAAGCAAAGGGAGGGGAGAATGTGTGTGTTTGCTGTTATTTACTTTTAAAGAAATCGTTTTTTAAGGACTACAACAAACGACTGATAGGGACTACACAAGCTTCCTCCCGGGTTAGTGACATTACTAACCCTAACATTTACATAAACCCTGCTCCCGGGAACACATAACAAAGGGGGTGAGTCCATGTTGAGAGGAGGAAGATTTGTTGTAGTAGAGCACATTTGAGTGTCTGCTCAATCCGTCTTTTCACATTTATTGCAATACAGTACGTAACACAAAAGCAATAGCATGTCACTCTGTAGGCATCTTACAACAGTTCCCACACGAGCGAAACGGGAACTCGCGAGCTCATTTCAAACCCTAAGCGCGCGCATGACATTTCCTCTGCATGCAATACAAGCCCTCGTGCGCTAGGACATGTCTTACAGCACACGCATGATCATTCCCCACGGTCTCATGCTTGAGAGGTAATCGGAGCTGCTAACACATTAGCTGTTGAAGCTCCGCCCTCTGTGCCGGGAGCAGAAGCTCATTTGCATTTAAAGGGAACACAAAAACAACAATTTTAACATGCTATTAAAAATTATCTGTGGGGTATTTTAAGCTAAAACTTCACATACACACTCTGGGGACATAAGAGACTTATTTTACATCTTGTAAAAAGGGGCATTATACCACCCCTACTGTTTTTTCCAAGGCATTGTTAGATGCCAGTGTTTCCTGTCATAGATTTGCAAATATTTGATTTCAAAGACAGTATCATAGCTATTAAACTATTTCTAGTTATGAAATAGTTTTCAGAAATATCTCAAAGTAAAAAGAGGTGCTAAAGTCTAATTTTGTGATGGCTGTGCTTTAAAATGAAATTATTATTATTTGAATTCAAGTGATGAAGGATTTTGAAAGTCTGACAGTAATCAGTGTGGAGTACTACTGCAAGGTTAACCCTGTCTGGTTTAAATGTTTTAAAATGATTAACAGTTGAAAAAATGTGTTAACATTTTTGAAAAGTACATTATTGTATGATAAGATTGTGGCGAGCACGACGAGGTCGAGGGCCGTGGGAGGACGACACGAGGCCGGTGGTGTGATTGATAATGAGCGACACGTGCGTGACGCACCGGTCTCGTATCTCTCACGGAGGAGCGGAAGCATAAAAGGAGGAGCGACGACAGTGGTGATCGAGAGAGGAACAGGCCTGGACTTATGTTGTGTTTTGTTTCTGTTTTATTGTGACAGCAGTCGTCCGTGAGGGGCTGCTGTCTTTTACTTTCGTTTTGTATTTGTTTTATTTTTGTCATTAAAATGTATGTGAATGTTTGCCGGTTCCCGCCTCCTTCTTCCCCCAGCTCCACAGCCTCCAAAGGGGCGCGGCCCCTCCCACAGTCACCAAACACCCTCAGCACAACACAATGCGTCACAAATCACTCCTCCGCCACCAACCCCCCTGTCTCCAATCTTTAAATTTCTATAAATCCACACACACACCCACAGACACCACGAGGAACACCCAAATGTCGCGCCGAAGTCCAGAGCACGAGGCACTCGCCGGCAAGGGGAAACAAACATCCAAAACCCAGACCTGAGGTCTGAGCTTGGTTGTGCACTGGCCATCAAACAACTGGCCGCCCCAAACGCAAACAAAAGAACGGACCAACACAATGTCCAGAGAGATGTACAAAAACGCAAAAATGAGGGCTAAATCGCCGTGGGCCACGCCAATGCGGGCTTGATGCAAGAAAAACGAAGGGCAGGCCTAGTGAAGATGCGAGAAGGTCACAAACACGAGATACCCACGTCTGCTTGGACGAAGGGAGACATCCAAACACCCAAACAGACCAACTCAGCGCCTGCCTGGGCGGCGAGAAAAAACACATTCGGCTCCGCTACATCACCACACACTAAACGATGGTGGCCATCCCGTGCCCCACAGTCCGTGTCACTCTGGGACATCTCGCGATGCGCCTCGAACCCGACCACAGCCCTCACCAGGCGACCCTGAATGACCACTGTCTCCTCTCCCCCCAGCTATAGGGTTTTAAACACAACCTGAGGGCTAGATTCCGTATTGCGCACACAGCTCTTATTCATTCACTATTTATTATTGGAAAACATGAGTCAGGTAATTGCTATAAATGTGGTTTACCATAGACAGTGGAAAATATGCTATTAAATTGTGTATGAAAGAGAACAAATGTGACTAGAAGAATTATGTTTGTTGTTGAATATTGAAAATGTAACACTTAAGACAATACTAAAGAATGCTTCAGCACAGTATAAAGTCTATTAAGCAATTATAAATTATTTGAGTTTTAAATATAATGAAATGTATGGCATTGGCAAGACAAGAGTGGGGAGCAGATAGAGGGGCACTACAAACACTACAAATGATAAGATCTGTGCTATGGATGTATAGCAAATGGGATGGCTGCAAAATCTCAATTAGAGAAATTGGACAGAATTCAAGCGCAAGCATTGGAAATTTTCTCTGGGGCAAATCCAACAAAACCTACAGATAAATGAAATGTCGCTTAATATTAGAAGGCAACAGATAATGGCAGTTGGACAAATCTTAAGAGTCAAGATAAAATACTTCCAACAAAGAAAATACTAGGACTATGTTAGGAGCAAGGAATGAATAAGCAAAAAGTGGTTGTTGAATGAGATATTAAGGAGATGGGGATATAGATGTGTATAAGAGTGATATACCCACAAAACCCTTTATAGATTCTTCCTCAGCCAATAGAAGATTTAACATTACTGAAGATAAGTCAAAAAGAAGGAAGTAGTGAGATGAAAGTAATAAGAACAAAGGAATATTTAGGGCTTAAGTATGGAAATAATATACAGATATATACAGGTGCTTCCAAAAAAAGAGGGAGTAGGCGTGGCAGTCAATGTTCCAAAGTTACTGATAAAGAAAAAAGCTAGAATAAGTGATCAACTGTCAGTATATACAGGTGAAATATTGGCTATTCTGCTAACAGTAGCCTACAACTAATTAAGGAAAGAGAAATACAAAATGCGGTCATATGTTCAGATTCATATTCAGCAATAGTCAGTATTGATAATCAAAAGTCAGAATCGAGGCCATGGTCATGGAAATCCTTCAAAATCTCTTTGAGTTAAAACAAAGTAGAATAAAAGTACAGTTTATGTTGGTTCCAGCCCATGTGGGAATTAAAGGGAATGAAGAAGCAGATAAATTATAAGCAAGATTAATAGAAATAAAATTAGTAATAAAAGAGAAAGTGGTTAAAAAGTGGCAAAAGTACAGTAGTATTGGAGTAATGAGACTAAAGGGAGACATTTATATGCAAAACAAAAGAAAGTGGGAAAAGGTAGGAAGAGTGGGAGACATAGAAGCGAGGACAGTATAATTACAAGATTAAGAATGGGTTAGAGTGAAACTGTAAAACATGATTATTAATTGTAAGAATTGATAAAGAGAGAGAAGTGTTAAGAGAAGAAGCATGAAAGAATGAAGGAAAAGAGTTAACATTAAAGAATATATTAGACTCAGATATAGGAAATAGTACGGTAAATGTGTTGTTTCAGTTTCTGAATAACACAGGTTTAATAAAGAGAATTGTAGGAGAAGTATAAGAGTACCCTTCATATATCATGTAAGATGATGATATAGTGTGGGTAGAAGGGAAACAAGAATATCTTAAGGTTGGAGACCGGTAGGGGCGCGTTATGGAGTAGACGTGCGAACCACGAGGTCCCAACATTTCGCTTAAAAAATACCCACTAGCTTACTCAACTCGGTTTAGAGACAGTGTATCAGATGATTTAAGCAACAGAGAAACTACTTTTGTCCAAAATGCCTCCAAAAGGAACAGCAAAAACAGCTCAGACTACTATCCCGGAGTTGGAGGCTAACAGTCGCACAGCTGCTGCTAGCAAAGGTGCTATTGATGCTAGCACTTTACAAGCCTTCCATGACATCGTAAAAGAAGTTATCAAAGAAGAGGCTGACAGTCTACGGGAAGAAATTAAGCGGTCTGTTGATCCCATAACTACAGTGCTTGATGAATGTAAGGTGAAGATACGCGAACACGAGGACGAACTCAACAACCAGGATGCCCGCTTATTGGAGATGGAGACTCGATATGCAGCGCTCAGCAGCAAGTACGATAAATTACAGGAAAAAGTGGATGATCTGGAGAACAGAGGGAGACGATGTAACCTTCGCTTACTGGGGATCCCGGAGGACCTGGAGCAGCGCAATCCGACCAGATTCATCGCTGGGTTGCTGCATGAGGTTCTGGGTGGTCCCAATGGTCTGGAGAAACCTCCTATCCTGGATAGAGCGCATCGAGCAGCGGGTAGACCCACAGAGGGTGGTCGACCGCGGCCGTTCATCATATGTGTCCACTACTACCATGAAAAGGAGCAAATACAACGCCTTGCCAGAGAGAAGGGTCGTTTGGAGTATCAGGGAAAGCAGATCTTCATCTTTCCGGACTATAGTGCTGATCTAAATAAACGCCGTGCAGCCTTCAACGAGGTGAAGAAGATGCTCCGGGAGAAAGGAGTGCGCTACAGGCTTTTTTACCCAGCCAAGCTTCAGGTGACCTTCAATGGAGTAACCAAGATGTTTGATTCTCCTACAGCTGCGAAAGACTTCTATTCCTCTAAGTTTGGGGACGATGAGTAACTGTGTTGCCAGATATACCGGCCTGTGAGTACACTTGGGAAAGGCATGTGAAAGGTTCGAGTTATGTTTATAAGGCGTTTGTTTATACTTTATATTTGGTCTTTGATAAGCCTCTTTCGTGATTACATATTCTTGTAATGTTCGTTTTACACTGTTAGGAAAAATCTAAACCATAGTAACATCATTTTTTTTTTTTTTTTTTTTAGTTTATCATATAATTAGAACGATTTGTGTAGGCTATTATTCTTATAGGTTTGGGACCTTCGTAAGGAGAATGGATCTCTTAGAGGAAGTAGAGATGCTTCAGGGATTTGGTGTTTGTCGTTTGGGGACAGCACTTTTGGGGAAGGGGGGTTATGTGTATGTTGCGTGTTGTTTTCTTTATGTCCTTGTTATTTTTCTTTTTTATGTACGATTTCAGATTGCAGTTGAGTGTTCTTTATATTTACTTAAACATTTTTTGTTTGTGGTATGTCATATTTTACTTCCAGTAGGTTTTGACGGTGACTCTCCCCTCCGATAATCTTTCTTCTTTAACTAAGAATGGCTCCCATGTCAATTTTATAAGCTGGAATGTGAGGGGGATGAATCACCCAATAAAATGTAATAAGGTACTCTCTCATCTTTCTAATCTTAAGGGAGATGTGGTGTTTATTCAAGAAACACATCTTAAGAATTCCGAACATCAAAGATTAAAAAGGAGTTGGGTTGGCCAAATGTTTCATTCTAGATTTAATGCTAAAGCTAGAGGAACAGCGATTCTTATCAATAAAAATACTCCCCTCATAGTTTCCGATACAATAGCTGATTCTAATGGTCGATACATAATTGTGATTGGCTCATTGTTCAATACCCCACTTATTTTGGCGAATATATATGCCCCAAACTGGGATGATTACATGTTTTTTACTAAGTTGTTAAATTCTTTGCCCCAGGTTGATAGTCACTTCCTGATTCTCGGCGGGGATATGAATACGGTTATGGACCCTGTGCTTGACCGCTCTTCGGCGAAGCATTTTTCAATTTCAAAATCTGCGCAAGCTTTACAGTCTTACTTACAGACGTATGGGCTTGTGGACGTTTGGCGACTTCTCAATCCCTTAGCTAAACAGTACTCCTTTTTTTCAACGGTACATCAAACATATTCACGTATAGATTATTTTTTTGTCGATAAAAAAATTCTCCATAAGGTTAAAACATGTAATTATAGTAGCATAGTTGTATCAGATCACAGTCCACTTATTTTAGAATTCAAGTTTCCGGAACAATCACATGCATATGTCTGGAGACTTAACCCTCTCTTATTGTCTGACGATTCATTTACAGATTACATCTCCAAACAAATTGAGCTATTCCTGGAAACAAATGTCACCTCAGATGTGACTTATAGTCTTATTTGGGAAAGCTTAAAAGCTTTCTTACGAGGTCATATAATATCATACTGCGCCAATGCTAAAAAGCAGAAACAGAAACGTTTAATTGAATTGACAGATCTAATAGCACAATTAGACAATCAGCACTCTTCAAACCCTTCTCCGGATTTGTATAAACAGCGGATGGTATTGCAAACTGAATTTAATATGAATTCGTCCCAACAGGCTGAGCAGATGATTTTCAAGTCAAGAAGGTTATGGTATGAGCATGGAGAAAGGGCATAAAAAATATTAGCACACCAATTACGGAAGTCAGAAGCCACCCAGTTCATATCTGAAATTAGAACCGAGAATGGCCAAATTACCACTAACCCTCAAAAAATAAATGAGAGTTTTCAATCTTTTTATTCTGGGCTCTATCAATCAGAATCCCTGCATTCACCCGAGTTGTTCGATAATTTTTTTGATTAATTGGTTGTCCCAACCTTAAATGTTACATTTAAAGAAAAGTTGGACGCATGCATCTCTGTTGAAGAAGTCAAAATGGCAATAAGTTCAATGCAGGGGGGGGAAGTCACCGGGACCCGATGGCTTTCCGGTTGAATTCTTTAAAATTTTCAAAGATAGCCTTGCTCCTTTATTGCGCAACATGTTCATAGAATCTCTAAATGCAAAATCCCTGCCACCGACGTTACGACAGGCAACGGTGTCGCTGCTACTGAAGCCGAACAAAGATCCGTTAGACTGCTCCTCCTACCGCCCTATATCTTTGTTGAATGTGGACTTTAAAATATTGTCTAAAACTCTGGCTATTCGACTTGAGCAGCAATTACCTTCCTTAATAGCTCCGGATCAAACCGGCTTTATTAAAGGTAGGCTTGGATTGTTCAATTTGCGTCGTTTTTTCAACATACTGAACACACCGTCAGCATCAACTCCAGAAATTGCCTTATCACTTGATGCTGAGAAGGCGTTCGATAGAGTGGAGTGGGACTATTTGTTTTATACTCTTAATAAATTTGGTTTTGGACCTAAATTCATCTCCTGGATCCGCTTACTCTACTCTTCCCCATTGGCTCGTGTTAGGACAAACTCTTGTTATTCTCCCTATTTTCCACTTCACCGCGGAACTAGGCAGGGGTGTCCCTTATCCCCTCTTCTTTTCGCTTTGTCTATTGAGCCCCTAGCAATCAAGTTAAGAGCAGAAAACAGGATCCAAGGCATCCATAGAGCAGGCCAAGAACATAAACTCTCATTGTACGCGGATGACCTCCTGTTATATGTGTCGGATCCTCTTGGGTCTCTTCCTCATGCTTTCACTATCTTTAACAACTTTGGCAGTATATCAGGCTACAAGTTAAATATTCAAAAAAGTGAGTTACTCAAAATTAACTCTAAGGCAAAAAACATTTTGTTTGACAATTTCCACTTTAAGGTTAAATCAGACTATATAACTTACCTGGGAGTCAATGTAACCCGCTCATATAAATTACTCTATGAAAAAAACTTTGTCCCACTTTCTGAAAGAACAAAATCTGATTTAGAGAGATGGAATAACTTGCCATTATCACTGATTGGCCGTGTCAATTCTGTAAAAATGAATATATTACCAAAGTATTTATATTTATTCCAGTGTATTCCACTCTATTTACCAAAAAAGTTTTTTGTTACTTTAGATAAACTTACTTTAAAATTTATTTGGAATGGTAAATCTGCACGCATACGCAAAGAGTTTATGCAAAGGCCTAGATCACTAGGTGGTCTGGCCTTACCAAGTTTTCAACTTTACTATTGGGCAGCTAATATACGTAACATGCTTTACTGGTTTAGTGATTCAAATTTCGAAACTCCCTCTTGGGTGCACATTGAAGCATCTAATTGTGGGAAAACATCTTTACCTGCTCTGCTGAGCTCAGCACTTCCCTTAGAATTGCACACATATAAACACAATCCTCTGCTTTATGACTCCCTTAGAATCTGGGTACAATATAGGAAGAAATTTGGTCTATTTGGAATATCAAGGAAAGCACCTCTGTGCTCAAATCACATGTTTCCACCCTCCTTGAATGATTCGGCTTTTGAGACTTGGAGCAGTAAAGGTTTACAGACTTTAAAAGACCTTTTTATAGATGGAATTTTTGCTTCATTCTCACAGTTGACTGACCAATTTAATATACCTGGTACTCACTTTTACCGTTATCTGCAGATACGCCATTTTATAGCTAGTAGATTCACAACCTTTCCTAACTTGCCAGAGATAACTCCTCTGGATAATATTCTTGATATAAATGCTCATAAGAAGGGAGTGATTAAAGAAATTTATTGTTTACTGTTAGAAATACACACCCCTTCTCTCTCCATTATTAAAGCTCACTGGGAAAAAGATTTGGCGATAAATTTATCAGATGATCTTTGGGACTCTATGCTGAAGAGGGTGCATTCATCCTCTATTTGCGCCAGACATGGACTCCTTCAATTTAAGGTCCTTCATCGTTTGCATATTTCTAAGGAGAAGTTGGCTAAGTTTTATCCAGATAGTGATCCAATGTGTAATCGCTGTAAAGCAGATATTGGTTCACTTTTACATACCTTCTGGACATGTCCTAATCTCAATAAATATTGGACATCTATATTCAACACTTTTTCTGAGGTGTATAGAGTTAATTTCACTCCCTCTGTTTTGACTGCACTTTTTGGGGTAGTACCCTCTAACATTTCTTTAACTAAACATTATTCAAACGCTATAGCTTTTGCCTCTTTGCTTGCGCGGCGTCTCATACTCTTAAGGTGGAAACAGGAACATCCCCCAACACATGACCAATGGATCGCTGACATTATGAGGTTTTTAAACATGGAAAAGATGAGATGTACTCCAACTGGTTCATTGTCTAAATTTAATAAAGCATGGCAGCCATTCTTAAAATATATGGAAACTTTCAAAATGTGCACTATACCATGTCATGAAAAATCAGCCACGTCTTAAATGTGATAGCTTAACTGCTGAAAATCTGATCCTATTTGTTAAACTCATTATTTTATTTTATTTATTATTATTTTATTTTTAGTTATTTATCTTTTGTTTTGTTTGTCTTTTGTTGGTTTTGTTTAATGGTATTTAAACTGCTTAATTGGCTAACCTTAAATGTCTAATTATGTTGTCTTCTATGTTGGGGTTTTTGTTGTTGTTGTTTAAAAAAAAAGGCACAGCAGAGAGAAGTTTCATTGTGCTATGCTGTTGTAAGCTGTCAAAAATCATAAATAAAAAAAAATAAAAAATAAAAAAAATAAAAAAAAGAATATCTTAAGGTTAAATAGGCTAAGTAGTGAGTTATTGGGAGGTAAAGGGAATTGGGGTGGCAACTGGAGAGGAGCTGAACACGCAGCGCTACCTGATGATGGCAGTAATGCACTCTCTATTGCGGTTGCCAATAAAAAAAAGAAGAAGAAGGAGTATTTTTTTCAACAATCATCTGACTATCCGCTAGAAGGCGCTAAACACAACATCACCTCACATGGCAGCAGGAACGTCCAGTTGAACCGGAAGTAGAGTTTCTCACACACGTGAAGAGAAGACACAAGCAACAGAAAATGGATTCTACCGAATTAACAACTTCAGAAAGTGTTTCTAAGAAAAAGGGGAAAACGAAGAACCTAAAGCGAAAGCCGAAACCCGACAAAGCTCCAGTGGAGAAGATGGATCAGGCGGAGGGTGAAGTAACAGACGAGAAACCAGTGTCAGGAGCCTGTTTTCCTCCCACATTCAGCATGTCTGATATCAAAAACAAGCAGCGCAGACATTCGATGTTCCTTAAACTCAAGGAGCAGAAAAGAAGGGTGACATCTCACAGACATATTACTCTTACTGAATTAATTCTTATTGAATTAATCGCACAATTTGGCTGTGTTTCAAGCCCTAGAGAGCTGGCAGGACAGACAGCCATTTGGGCATCAAAAACAAGAAGAGTTTAAGATGGCCAAAAAGACAAACGTGCATTTGGTGCCCTAAAAAGTAAACCAGAACGATTCGTTTTCTTGAAAGAATAATTAAACTTGACCAAAAACACCACTTTTACGTATGTTGCTCACTAGGCCTGAGACACAGCCAGCTCTGGAACATGTTAAGAATTTCCCAAATTTCCTATCTTATATGTTAAAGCTATCATTTGTGTCTTTCAGCTAAAGTTGGAACTGAAAAAGAAAAGGAAGAAAGAGAGAAAAGCTCTTGGTGATAAGGTATGTTTGCAGGGTTTCCGCGGAGTCATAAAAAGTCATAAAACGTCTTAAATTTAATAATCAGAATTTTAGGCCATAAAAAGTCATAAAAACGTCCGGATTTTCCATACAAGGTCATAAATTTCATTTAGCCACGTCTTAAATTGATATGCTCGTTCATTCGTTGGTTCTACCATTGCTTTTTCCCCCTGAAAATGCGCTGGCGGCATAATGTTAAATGCACAGGTTAAATGCGCCAAAAGCGGAACGCTCATTTGAAACGCGCGCCACACGAACCATTTACCCGCTCGGCTCCAAGTCCAAACGGCAGCGCAGCGCGAGCTCAATAGAACTGATGCGTTTACTCTGATCGTCTCGGTCACAAGATCCAGTGAGAAGTGCTTGAATTCAGCGAAGAACACACTGTCTCAGTGATTTAAACCAGTTTAAAGGCAGATTGAACAGCGCTGACCAACAGGAGAAACTCTGCACAACGATACAGTCTGAAGGCTTTTCCGTCTACAATCTCCCATCATTTATCATGGATTTACTGTAACGTTAGCCTAGTAATATTAACTGCACCATGTGGGATATACATATTGAATTTTATTATATTATTAGTGCTGATAATGTATTAAAGGACTAATGGAATATTTACAGTATTTAATAATGTATTTAGGCTACTGTTTTTCATACATTTCCTGAAGATATGTGCCATCAAAGTTAGGCAACACAAACCTGTTTCAAGACTTGGCCCCTATTAGCACATGCAGAAACTAAGTAATTATTTTCCCAATAAAGATATTTATTTTGTTAAGGACAAATGACAAATGTTTGAATGTCCTACCTCAGATTTGTGAAATGTTCACCTGTTTTAGCAAGTGTTTGTCATTATATTTTCTGACAATAAAGAGTAAAGTTAGTTTAAAACCACAATTAAAGCTCTGGTTTCTACAACTTTCACTTAGAAGCAACAGTCTGCCTTTAAACTTGAAAGAAATAAAGATTTGACATTTATCGTGATAATTATCGATATTGACTAATATAAAACAATTATCGTGATAATTGTTTTTGGCCATATTGCCCAGCCCTAACTGAAATCTCCCGGTCTATCACAATGGGAAAGTGTACATTTAACGAGCCATGGCTCAAAGATGGTGTGTTTAGTAGTTGGCTCAAGCCTGTTGCAAATAATCAGTATCAAGCATATTGCACACTGGGTAAGAAGGCGTTGGAGCTGTCTTTAGGCATTTAAATAATACATCTTGTTACTTTCAATGAAAGTCAATTAAAAAAAAAACTTTTGAAAGGAATTTTAATGATTTTTCGTAATTCGTGTAGGTCATAAATTTCAATCATAATGGTCATAAAAAGGTCTTAAAAAGTCTTAAATTTGACTGACCAAACCCTGCAGAAACCCTGTGTTTGATGGACTGCATTTCACAGCATCTGTCATCAGACAAGCTTTCTTAAATCTTGATGTTCTCAGTCATTCATTCAATCATACATTAAATGATCAAGTAAATCTCACTTCCTTGCAAAAACGGTTTCTTTGCACTTGGGGATGGGCAATTAAAGTTGTTACAATGTTGTTACAATGTTCTTATGAACTATAATGAATATTAATGATATAAATTACACTAACATTTTTAAAGAAAGGGTGATTTAAAAAAAAAAAACTTTTGAAACAATTATTTTATAAAAGTTATGTACAAATTATTATTTTTCTATTTTACCTTGGCATTATTTTTCATTGCATGCAGTGAGACTTTTCTATTTATTGTATTCTTGCAAAATTTCTTAAATTGATTTAATTTGTGAGGTCAGTATATAGTCAAATTAAATTGACTTGCGTGAAACCAGTTAATTTAGATGATACCACATAATTTAGGCTATCTGAAGAATGTTATAAAAATAATAAAAAAACTTTCACTATTTCATTATTATTCCTGTGTAGATTTATACCTCTTCTATGAATTAAATGTTTTATGAAATGTGTATTTTAATTTCAAACCATACTTTAAAAGCTAATATTTAAATATTAATATGATACTATAGATAATTTAGTTGTGGTATGGGCAAAACAATTCAATAGTGACTGCAAAACAATAATTTTTAATGGTTAATGCCTACATTGCTCAATACTTTCTGAGATACGCAACTGCCTTCAATTCGAGATGGACATCACTAGAAATAATCAGGAACTGCTCTGTGAGTTTATTCAATGTTCATCAGACTGATTCAAACAGTACCTTTTTGAGTTGTTTTAAATGATTCATTAAAGGAACCAGTTGATTCTTGCTTGGCTTTTCTCATTTCTATCAATATATTATATTTAACAGGTATATTGCTCACATCAAATGCATTAAAATTGCAATTAATATGTGGCAAATGAAACTGTTTTTTGCAAGTCATTGTCAGAATATTCCATTTGTTTTTTTTATGTTTTCTTTATTGGTGTTTTCATGTATTTTCTCATTTCAGGCTCCACCTAAAGAAGTTCCCAAGACAATAGAAAACCAGAGAATATATGATGAAACTACAGTCAACCCAGAGGATGAGGAGGTGATTTATGATCCCTATTCCACCTACTGTCTTCTTCTGTAGACATCATTTACAATTTTGAAAGTAACTTGTGGCATTTTGTTAAATCCAGGTGGCTTTTGATGAAGGAACTGATGAGTTCGCTGCTTACTTCAATCGGCTGACAAATCCCAAAGTTCTCATCACCACTTCAGATAGGCCCAGAGGAGTGAGTTCAACTTTCTGTATACTGTACTGTTTTCTAATTCACTCTTGTTGTAAATAACTATTTAAGAATAGAAATGTAAGTAAGTACATTTAATTTATAAAGCACATTTACACACAGCATAAAACTGACCAAAGTGCTGTACAGTGAATTAGGGGTGTGCGATATGACAATTTTTGATCGTGGACGATTAAAATGTCTCCACGATCTGCTTTTGAAGAAATATCGTAGAATCGTGCATTATATCTATTCTGGCGCCTCTGTCCCAACATACTGAACAACGCGACGTATATTCACATGAAATGTTAACGCAGCGGAACTGGACACTGCAGTTCACAAAAGTTCACAATTTGCATGTGCTTTAATGCCTTGTCGGTTAAACATTTAATTCGCGTGCTGATGCGCTGTTCTAACGTGTGCGTTTCTCAGCGCGTACATGTGAAGCTCACATGCACTAAAAGCCTGTCTACCAGCGCCTGGATACTGGACTAAGTTATCTTTCGAGTCTTATTGTGCTAATACTGTCAAATAACACACAAGGTTTACATAAACAAAGTCGGTTATGTCTAAAGTGAAAGCAAACTTGAGAAAATTGAGAGAAAATCTGCTTGTCAAATGCGTGTATATTAGACGCGTCGCGTGCAGCTCTTAAAGAGACAGTAGCAATAGTAGACATGCTGCCGCTTGTCCTTAAAGGGATAGTTCACCCAAAAATAAAAATAAAAAATCATTTACGCACTCTAATGTTGTTCCAAACCTGTTTTAATTTCCTTCTAATAGTTTCTAATATTTTTCTAATATTAATATTTTGAAAAAACAGTTTAGCTGGTCTCCATTGACTTCCATAGGAGAAAAATATACTATGGTAGTCACTGGGGTATATCAACTGTTTGGTTACCCACATTCTTCCAAATAACTTTTATTTTCAACAGAAGAAAGAAACTTATTCGAGTTTAAAACAACTTGAGAGAGTAAATTATGATAATTTGAATTTATGATAATTTGAATAAAACAACAAAATGCAAAGAGAAAATCACTCACTGCTCTTGGCTGATAACTTTAATAGTAGCTTTAATAAGTATCAATGTATAATTTATACAGTGAAGTCTGTTTTGTTTTATTTTCATATTTGTTCATTTAATTACTTTCTTCAATGCTACTGTTAAATACACATACTGTAGCTGAAAACGTAAAGCACTGTTTAGCCTATTTAATTTGTATATTAAGTTGTGTATGTGTAATGTGTATCTTTGATCTTAATATTTAATAACAAAGAAAATAATGACAAATATATGTATCTTCGCCCCTGTCTGCCATTTTTTAAATTTTTTTATTTTGTTACCTAAGGCTTTGTTTTTAAAATATGGACATTAGATTGGCTGTAATGCTAAGTCACAAAATAGTAACATAAACCAACATAAAAAGAATCGTGATAAAATCGTTAATCGTGATTTTCCTGAAAAAAATTGTGATATGATATTTTTGCCATATCGCCCACCCCTACAGTGAATAACTAAAAAGACAAATAATACAAAAAACAAGACTTCTGTCTTGTCACTATTTAACTGGGGAAAGTTGTTAACCATCCAAATTTGGATGTCTTCGAGACAGACCAGGAGAGATTGTATGGAGTCCCTAGATTTTAGAGGCAAGTACAGCTGTGAGTCATCTGCATAGAGGTGAAAAGAGATGCTTTCTTATGATGTCACCCAGTGGGAGCATATACAGGCTGAAGAGCATAGGAGCCAAGATGGACCCCATATGAGACGGGAGCAGATGATGAGCAGAACTGGCCAATAGACACTGAGAAAGTCCTATGTTTGAGATAGTAGCGGAACCAAAGTAGTGCAGTCTCCCAAATGCCCACCTGCTGATCAAGGCGGGTGAGGAGGATGTTGTGATCAACGGTGTCGAAGGCGGCACTAAGATCCAACAATATCAGGATGGCATTATCACCTGAATCTAGTGTGAGAAGATCATTGGTTACTTTGAGCAGGGCTGTTTCAGTGCTATGAAGGGGTCTGAAACCTGACTGAAAAGGCTCTAGTATGTTGTGAGTGGTCAGAAAGGGAATCGGCTGTGGCAGAACAGCTTTTTCCAGAACTTTAGAATTAAGAGGAAGCTTAGAAAGATTAGAAAACTTTTGGGTTTGTTTGAGTGTTTACTGATCAAATCAGAGAGGTGCTTTGCTCTGGCTTTTTTTTGCTGCTGCCTGGAAGGAAGCTAATGCAGATTTAAAGTTTGAGAGGAGACAGTGAGATGATCCTTTTTGCATTTCCTTTTAGCTTTACGACAGGCCTGCCTGAGAGGGCGCGTGGCCTCATCTAACCAGTAATGAGATTTTAGGGGTGAGTGTGTGTTAAAGGAGCTACATAGTCAAGTATGGAAGAGCAAGATGAGTGGAAAAGGGTAACTAACTAATCCGGGCTAGAAGAGGATGATGCCGCTGTTGCAATAGTAGATGCTACAGTTTTACTCAGAAAACTATCAGAAAACTGAGCTGCAGTAAGAGAGTGTATATGACGAGAATGATGGTCTGAGCTCTGGTAGTTCGCAGGGGACTAAAGAGGGTAATGTAAAATATAATGGGCTTATGATCATAGAAAGTGGCCTCCTCAATCACAATATTATCAACAGTAAAACCTTAAGATAAAAGAAGGTCAAGTGTATGTCCCAGTTTATGAGTAGCTTTATCTATATGTTGCGTAAGGCCGAGGGCATCTATTACACCACAGAATTCGCTAACCATAGGTCTGTCTGGACAGCTGCGTTTGCCTCGGCACCTCCGACGCTTCCTCCGGTAAGAGATGCAGCAAGGTAGCCGAAGGACACACTCCGCGGTGGGGTAGGTAAACGGAGGGTGACATCTGTCGTAAGGAACAGGAGACCCACTTATATGGGTCACCAGTGCGTTTCTAAGATCCAGAAAAGTCTGCTGATCATATGACCATGTAGCAGCAACAGAACAGCGCCAGCATAGCATGAGTGCCAAGTTACACAAACAAACATAGCACAAATCGGACAGGTAGAAGTTGACAGAGCTGACGGCAAGCCGACAAACACACTGGTGCCATCTTGCTCACATCACACACTAAGATGTTAGTAATGTTAGTGAATGTCCTTCAAACGTTTTGTTCTTATGTGTTTGTGTCTGCCTGATTTCAGAGGACAGTGAGGTTTTGTGATCATCTGGCAACAGTAATCCCACATGCACATGTCTACTACAGAAGAGGTCTGGCATTGAAGAGAGTCATTCCACAGTGTGTATCTAGAGGTTTCACTTATCTGATAGTGATCAATGAGGACAGAAAGGTGCCAAGTATCCTTTGTTCAGACTTCTTTATATGACCACTTAGATCTGTGAGATTTGGTTGTATTGTCTGCTTAATGAGGTAATGAGAAACGCTCGCTGAATTCTACACAAAGATTTTCCCTTACTTAAAGTGTCACAGACGGTTTGGTTCTCTGTCACCTTCCTGACGGGCCAACTGCACATTTCAAACTCAGTAGTGTTCGTCTTCGCAAGGAAATGAAGGTGAGTGATTTTCTTTTTTAGGGCCTGTGCACTGATGGAGTGATGACCCTCTTGGAATTGCTCTGTTTATTACTTTTAATTCTAAGAAATTCAATAGTCACACAAGGAATTTTGCTGGTCCATTTTTTATGATGCAACATAATTCCACTAATATGTATAGAGTGTTGCAGGGATGACATATTTATGTAGTTCAACTTGGAAGTTGGCATCACTCTGGTTAGGATTTTTCCATTGACTTTTGGAAAATTGCAGAAAAGAAGCTTTGCGACTAACAAAAGTTAGATTTTTACACATTTTCTTCATCATACCTTCACAAATAAACAACTATTATGAATTTCAAAGCATATCTGCAATTGACAGAAGTAAAAATCTTTTAATCTATTTTTAAAATATACAATTTAGAAATTTTGATGAGAATAGTCTTCATTAACGTGATTTACACACAACCAGGCTGTAAAATGGATTTAGTAAGTAGATGCGTTTTCTTGTTCGGCATGATGGTGTTTAAATGTACCCAGTAAAATACATGATTCTTCAAATAGGCGTCATTTGTAAATTAAGCTTATTATTATGAAAAACGGCTTTTTGAAAAAGCACATTTTAGATATTAAAACAATTAAAGATAATAAAAAAGATATTAAACAGTTAATAGTGTGTGAAAGAGGATATTGTGAAATATTGAACAATAAATGTTCATGGAATTTTACCAAATAAATAGATTTATTTTATTATTATTATAATTAATTATTTGATTTTTTTCAGAATAAAGTGGTACATTTAATTTATTTTATTGAACTCATTATTGAATTTTCATTTGAGTAATTTGGTCCTCCGTATTACTGGTTGTGTTTTATGTCATGGAATAAAATATTGTGAGCTTGTGTGTTAACCACAGACCTTATTTCAAGCATTTTAACCAAAACCTATTCAAAAAACCCATTGACTTTTGGAACATAGGACCAGAAATTCAAAAATGCTAACTCTTTTCTGGGTTACAGGACTGATTCCTGTGACACTATATATTGAACACTTGTTTGGTTAGACTTTATTTCTTAGTTAATATAGTTAAAGTTCAGTAGTATCAAACTGATTAAAAGCCATTAGAAATTTTGCCATAGAGCATCACAAAATGTAAGATTTAATTAATTTTGAAAGGTAATTCAGCATTCTGGGAAATGAGGTGTTCTTCTAATATCCAATATTTTTGTAGCTGCTAATACAATCAGTGAGTATAAAAAAATCCCCAAAATTTGTTTCTGGTAATAGTTAATGTGTTGTGTGTATAAGATTTTATGGGTAATTAATACTAAAATATTAAATGTATTAATAAAAACTGTACATTTCTTAGAATTTCCTTCCGTAAAAAAAAAAAAAAAAAAAAAAAATCAATTACAGTTCTGCATCCTATTTGCTAAATCAAATCAAATTTAGGAAATGAGTTAGTTTTATGCATTTTTATCAGTTCTGAAAGGTGCACAGCACTGTCCTTAACCTTTTCTGTTTTTCCTCACTAGAGAAAAGGTAAGAGCCCAACAGAACACGTCCCAGAAGTCATCCTCAACAACTTTACTACTAGACTCGGTCACTCCATCGGCCGGCTGTTTGCTGCTCTATTTCCTCATGATCCACAGTTTGTGGGCCGTCAGGTCGCCACATTTCACAATCAGAGAGACTTCATCTTTTTCAGGTTTCACAGGTAAATGTTCTCTCATTTGAATAGTTTGAAGGTAAATGAAAATGATGCTGTGTAATCCATAAAGCTTACAGTCATGGCCAAAAGTATTATGTATAAATGTTACAACATAAATGTTGCGTTTTTCAAGTTTGCAGCTTCGTTTGTTGTGGTGTTTGATACACATTGTTTCTAGATTATTGTGCAGAGTGATCAGAGGTATTTTAAATAATTTCAAAAAGCTTCATTGGCCAAAAAAATAAATAAAAATAAATCACAAAAACCCAAATTGTTGGCCCTGGCACAAAATTACCAGCTAACATCATTTCACTAATCACATCATCAGCACCTTGGAAAATGTGAACAAGTATTAGTCATTTAAAAACACTATCATTCTGATTGGAGTATAAGAGCAGACTGATTGCTATAAAAGGGGAGAAGAAATGCTTCCAGTCGTTGTGTTCTTGTTAGCAATGGTTACCTCCAAAGAAAGACGTGCAGCTATCGAGTGCTTCTCAAACTGAAGGCTGCGTCCTAGTAAGGCTGTATATCTCGGCTGCCACGTCATCAAGCTCCAGACGTCTCCATGTAAAGGATTTTTTGAAAGCAGCCTTAATTTTGCGTCCTTCATTCGGCCTGTTTTGAAGTATGTTTCAAGTGTATTTGGGCTGCACGATTAATTGCAATTAACATGAAATTGCGCTTATTACGATTATGAAATCGCAAAGGCTGCAATAAAAAAATTGATGCGCAGCTTGTCAGTGAAGAGCGACTCTGTGATCAGTAGTAAACGCTGCTCCATCTGAAAGCACTGCGAGTTTGAGTCGCTTATAACGTGCATTTGAAAAGGCAAAACGCGTCAAACATCTTTTCAAACATGAGAAGCATTTATGAACCTCGTCCAAAAAAAGTCAAAATTTAATAACATGTTTTTACTCCAAACTCACTTCATAACGACAGTTGAGCTTCGGTGAGATGATGTGGCTTCTTACACAGAATTAGGTAGTCGTGTATTTATTAGTCATGTTTAATCCATCAAAGTGACTCAATCTTTTGTTTATTGAGCTACAGCGATAGTATGATGCCCATTCTGGGGGGCATAGTTGGAGTGTTCGTGCGAGAGCGCCCTCTGGCTTTCAGATGGAGCTGCATTTACCACCAATCAGCCACACCGCACTGACAAGCTGCGCATAAAATAATCGCAGCCTTAGCTAAATCGTGTGCGGTTTCATTTCGATTAATCGTGCAGCCCTAAAGTGTATCCTTCCCCGCAAAGCTTTGTAGACATTATAATTCACATAAAAATAGCAGAAAATAAATCAGCACTGAGCTTGTCCATAATTTTGATGTTATTTTCCAGTCGTTACTGCGGGGGCGGATACATCTATGACGTAGTCATGCATGGTTACTAGACCGTCTTATTCTAGTGTTCAATGCGAAGAAGGATTCTAGCCTGCAATTCCTTCAAAGGACTGGACTAGGAAGGAAACAGCCTCACTAGGAGAGAGGTTCAACTGCAGTGAAGGTGGCTTCAGGATGTCCCAGAGTGCCCAGCAAGCGCCAGGACCATCTTCTTCTTCTGTGGATGCAGCTACAGAATCGTGTCGACACCGGTGCAGAGCTTGCTCAATAGTGGCAGCAGGAGTACGGTGTACATTTTAGGACATCCTCAGACCTCAGCCATATGAAGAAAAGTCATCATGCCTCAGACTAAAAGGCTTCAGTCATTCATTGGACAAAACGGCATCGTGCCTCAGACTGAAAAGCTTCACGTCTCAGGAAAAACAATGTCAGGTCTCGTACAATTAGGCATCAGATGAAACGGCCTCAGACAAAAATGCATCAGACATAAAGGCATTGGACATATATATATATATATATATATATATACACAGTGAGGAAAATAAGGATTTGAACACCCTGCTATTTTGCAAGTTCTCCCACTTAGAAATCATGGAGGGGTCTGAAATTGTCATCGTAGGTGCATGTCCACTGTGAGAGACATAATCTAAAAAAAAAAAAATCCAGAAATCACAATGTATGATTTTTTAACTATTTATTTGTATGATACAGCTGCAAATAAGTATTTGAACACCTGAGAAAATCAATGTTAATATTTGGCACAGTAGCCTTTGTTTGCAATTACAGAGGTCAACGTTTCCTGTAGTTTTTCACCAGGTTTGCACACACTGCAGGAGGGATTTTGGCCCACTCCTCCACACAGATCTTCTCTAGATCAGTCAGGTTTCTGGGCTGTCGCTGAGAAACACGGAGTTTGAGCTCCCTCCAAAGATTCTCTATTGGGTTTAGGTCTGGAGACTGGCTAGGCCACGCCAGAACCTTGATATGCTTCTTACAGAGCCACTCCTTGATTATCCTGGCTGTGTGCTTTGGGTCATTGTCATGTAGGAAGACCCAGCCTCGACCCATCTTCAATGCTCTAACTGAGGGAAGGAGGTTGTTCCCCAAAATCTCGCAATACATGGCCCCGGTCATCCTCTCCTTAATACAGTGCAGTCGCCCTGTCCCATGTGCAGAAAAACACCCCCAAAGCATGATGCTACCACCCCCATGCTTCACAGTAGGGATGGTGTTCTTGGGATGGTACTCATCATTCTTCTTCCTCCAAACACGTTTAGTGGAATTATGACCAAAAAGTTCTATTTTGGTCTCATCTGACCACATGACTTTCTCCCATGACTCCTCTGGATCATCCAAATGGTCATTGGCAAACTTAAGACGGGCCTTGACATGTGCTGGTTTAAGCAGGGGAACCTTCCGTGCCATGCATGATTTCAAACCATGACGTCTTAGTGTATTACCAACAGTAACCTTGGAAACGGTGGTCCCAGCTCTTTTCAGGTCATTGACTAGCTCCTCCCATGTAGTTCTGGGCTGATTTCTCACCTTTCTTAGGATCATTGAGACCCCACGAGGTGAGATCTTGCATGGAGCCCCAGTCCGAGGGAGATTGACAGTCATGTTTAGCTTCTTCCATTTTCTAATGATTGCTCCAACAGTGGACCTTTTTTCACCAAGCTGCTTGGCAATTTCCCCGTAGCCCTTTCCAGCCTTGTGGAGGTGTACAATTTTGTCTCTAGTGTCTTTGGACAGCTCTTTGGTCTTGGCCATGTTAGTAGTTGGATTCTTACTGATTGTATGGGGTGGACAGGTGTCTTTATGCAGCTAACGACCTCAAACAGGTGCATCTAATTTAGGATAATAAATGGAGTGGAGGTGGACATTTTAAAGGCAGACTAAGGCTATGTTCACACTTAGCGTCTTTTTTGACAAGAAAAAGTTGACAACGGCGTTTTTTTAGCAAAAAAAATGCTGGCAGCGTTCGGTTACAAATAGCAGCCGAGCGCGTCTTTTGTTGCTATAACAACAGCTGCAACAGTAGCCTAGTGCTGTGTGATGCAAAAAATGTCGAGAAAGAGAAAGTTGGTTCTTGCGTTGGCTTTTGAAGTTAACGGGGAGGAGAATGTCGGTTCACAATGACGTTTGTGGGTGCACGACAGACAGTTGTTCTTGTTGTTATGGAAACGACAGGTCTCGCTTCTCGCTTGTCATTGGTCAGCTGTCAAAAAGGCGCTTGACGTAGGGCGTTCTTTTCAGAAAAGTTGAACTTTTTTCAACTTAAAAAGACGCTCTGAGCTGCTGAAAAAGACGCCGGCGGTGGCGTCTAAAAAAGCGCTCAGGACTTTTTTGAAAAAACGGTTCACTCCATAGGGTTATAATGTAGAACAGACGCTGGCAGTTTGAAAAAAGACGCTAAGTGTGAACATAGCCTAACAGGTCTTTGAGGGTCAGAATTCTAGCTGATAGACAGGTGTTCAAATACTTATTTGCAGCTGTATCATACAAATAAATAGTAAAAATATCATATATTGTGATTTCTGGATTTTTTTTTTTAGATTATGTCTCTCACAGTGGACATGCACCTACGATGACAATTTCAGACCCCTCCATGATTTCCAAGTGGGAGAACTTGCAAAATAGCAGGGTGTTCAAATACTTATTTTCCTCACTGTATGTATTTATATATATATATATATATATATATATATATATATATATATGTGTGTGTATATATATGTATGTGTATATATGTGGCAAGAATGGATAGCCATCTGGATTTTACCCACAAGCTGATATTCAGCATGTCAATTGCAGAGCTTATGAAGAAGGGTCAACATTGTAAATAATGCATAAATTGAATTTTTTTGCCAATAAAAGTCTTTAAAACTTATGAAATGCTTATCATTGTTTTCCAGTATACCATAGCACGTGAAAAAAAAAAAACCCTACAAATACTTTTGGCCATGGCTGTATATACAAAGTCTAATATTTTCCATTTAGTTCAGTGAAAAATACTCTCAACCTAGGTTTGATAGTGCAAGGATTTTCACGAGGGGAGACAGATTTATGTTGCCTGTTATGATCAAATGTATTTCAAATACAAAGTTGATCTACAGAATAGAGACATATGAATACATTGTAGTAAAAATAGAGACTGACAGAATATATAGACTGCTATTTAGAGTGCTTATATTTTACATTCATTAACAGGTTAAAAATATTTTCTACATGACTGAATAAACTCATGTGTATCGTTCAGGTACATCTTCAAGAATGAAAAAAGAGTGGGCATACAAGAACTAGGACCTCGCTTCACTCTTAAACTTCGCTCCTTACAGAAAGGAACCTTTGATTCAAAGTTCGGGGAATATGAATGGGTTCACAAAGTAAGTTCAAAATCTAACTTACTTTTATCTAAAATCTAACATTTAAGAAGAAGGTTATTTAAATGTGGTGTAATTTGTCCATTATCTCTTTTTTTGGCTGTCATGCAGAATTAACTCTTTCTTACTATGTTTCAGCGCCATGAAATGGACTCCTGCAGAAGAAAATTCCATCTTTGAGGGACATACTAGAAATGCAGGATAACCGTGTTGACATTTCATAAATATCTATCAAAAAAACACCCTTACATTATGAAACGAAATATAAAGTGTTATTGAAACACAAGCTGTGTATTTTCTGTATTATATTGACTTGTATTTTTTGCATTAGAATATTATAACCTGACTGGACAGAAAGATACTTGATATTGTGTCGAGGCATGACAAATTAAGGCCTGTTTAAAACTGTAGTAAATACTTCCTTTACTCAAGTATATATATAAAAAAGGTGGGTTATAAAGACAGGTAATTTGTGGTGTTTGTGAAATTTCAGGTAACTAAGACTGTTATCTTGCTCTGTCTTAATTTTGCAAAACTTCATTTGGCATACACACAATACTTTCAGATATGATCAAATTAACTTGGACAATTTTAAAACTAAGCTGTCATTGTAGACTTCTCAATTTGAAATAAAGAAATGGTTTAGTGAGTTTTCAAGTTTTTGCACTTTAAAAAAAAAAGTAAACTTTTTATAAAGAAAGATTGAATGCAAGTCTTCAGAGACAGTTGTTGAGCGATTTGGTGTTATAGTTATAAAGTTATGTAAATTAACAAAAAATTAAGTCCTACACACTTGCCGGTGTATTTATTCATTCATTCAAGTCGTGTATTTGAACATTTTCTGTTAAATCTATACAAAATCTTAATATATTGTAAATTAAAATAAGTATAATATCATGCATGTACACAAACCAAAAAATAAATCATAATCTACACACACAAAAACACAAAAGTTCAAATCAAACATACAGAACACATAAAGCAATTTTGTAGAAACAAACATAGACCTTGATTCACAGATCTACATAAGAATAACAAATATAAAGATATTAAGGAAAGTGTATGAGTGTGAATTAACAAATCTGAGGCCTAATGTATAAACTGCTAAGAATAGTCTCACAGGTTAGTCATCAATTGTTTATGTTAGTTACAATAAAAAAACCCACGTAGATTGGTCTAATTTGATACCGAAAAGTAAGATTGATTTCCCCTACCTACCTGATAGTTGGTCATACTAGTCTTAAAACACAGTCTTAACATAATGGCTGTTTATGCAACTGGCCCCAGGTCTTACATAATATGATACTGTCATGAACAGTGGGCCAGATATACGTCTTTATTTTTATTTTTCCCCTCCCATTTTTAAGCAATTAGCATTTCAGGGCACTTATACCAATATTTTTCACATCTAGTATCTAGAAAAAAACTTCCCATTTTGGTAAATATACCAATCACACTAATACATTCTGGCAGTCACTTGTCGCCAACTAGTGGCGTAAAAGTGTAACTGCAGACTGGTAGTCTGTCTGAAAAGGCTGCAAACACACAAGCAGAGTGATATAAAAGCGAAATAACGTTCTTTATACTATAATTAATAATAATATATTATAAAACGGTTTAATTTACTATCATTATTATTTCGTTTTTCGGATGAATATAATATGGGCTATAACAGTAGGCTACACGTGTTAATATGTAGCGTTCACACAATGTCCTGTACACTGAAGCTCTGGGGGGTTTATGAGTGTTACGTTCACCCTGGTACCTGGTACTCAAGATACCGTTACTTAGCACTTCACACACCCACTACACGCAGTACATTCTCAATGAAATCATCATGAGATAAATAAATGTGACTATGAGCGAGTTTACTGGCAAGCGGACTGAAATCACAGAGGTATGTTCTATAAATAAAACTAGATTTGACTGTATGATTTATGTAATTTCAGCAACTAATTCCACTTGCATGTATTGGGGTTTTTGTAGTGTGTGATTTTTTATTTTTGTTTTATTTCTAATGAAGCGTGTGGAGCTGCATGTGTTTTTTGTACCCGATGATCAGTTTGATCGGAGGTTGAATAAAGTTTCTGCTGAAGCTGTGGACACTTTCATCTCAGCTGGATTTATCAGGTCAGTTATTTTGTCTAGAGTCTGCGGCTACAGGTGTCACCTTTTACATTTGTGAATTGTATTTAATTTATATATTATAGGCCCTAATAATTATGTGTTATTTATCTTGCCTAAATCAGTCATTAAACAGCAAAAATGTAAAAGGCAACATACCAAATCATTGTTTCAAACAGCAGAAAATTTTAAGAATAATATAAACCATATTTGTGACAACCTACCTGATATTTATGAAAAATACCCTTGTCCTTAGAACACAGTTCAGCTTCGGTTAAAATCTCCCACCATCATTTTGATTCTTGTCTGTAGCCTACTGTCTAGTGTATTTTTATTTGCAGAACCAAATTCACAAATGGTCTAATTAAAGAAAGTGTTGAACTTGTGTTTAAAAGTAATGTAAAAAAAAAAAAATCACTTCTGAATATATAGGCTATATATATATATATATATATATATATATATATATATATATATATATATATATATACATATATATATTAGAATCGGGCATTTATATTTTATATAGCGCTTTCATGTGTACTACTGTACACCCAAAGCGCTTTACAATCATATCAGGGGATCTCTCCTCAACCACCACCAGTGTGCAGCATCCACTTGGATGACAACTAAATATTGTGACAACTAAGTTCTAAACTATAGATTAGAATTATTAAATATTTCCAAATAAATAGATTTTGATCCACAAATAAAGACATAATAATAATTCTAACCCAATGCTGATCTCCCCTGCTCAGTTTATACATATTGTAAGTCTGTCTGATCTCAGTGCTTTTTGTTTCAGAGTGGATTCAGATGTGAGTCTGTCTGATCTCAGATCTGATCTTGGATTATTTCTTGGGCTGGACAGGATCACAGAGCGATATGTTTTTTTAAAATGTGTTGGCAGAAGTTTGGCGCTGGTGAGTAGCTATCATTTCTGTATTTTGTTATTTAGATGAAAATAAGCTCAAATTACTGTAAGCATGTTGGAGTTATTTACAGTACACCACATTAAGCACAAAGTGTAATGATGATGATGATGTTGGTGGTTAAAAGTTTGAGTACAAAGTACATAGGACACAGGACAAAATTTAAATACTTCACTCTCAATACAGGCAATCAACAATTGCAAAATGTGAATATGCTATGTAGACAGATGCATAGTTTTCATTGTGAAGCAGAATAAAGTTCAAATAAACTGTCACAACTCCTGTAATTTGATCTCAGGTTAAATTCAGACAAGAGGGAGAACTGACAGTAAAATCCTTTACTCCACCATTTGTAAGTAGGCCTACTTGTGATATAAAGTTAAATTTTATTTGTGGTAATCATCCGATTTATGCATGATTTCTGTCTTCTTTCCATGACCCCATTAGGCTCCTTTTCCTGAGCTCTACCTTTTACCTGTGGTAGAGAATGACAGTGGCCTTTGCTCGAGCTCTCTGACCCCTGATACTTTAATAAGCAAAAGTGACCATTACAGTCACGATTTGCCAAGACCAACATGTGCACCTGGCATGATAAAAGAGCCTATTAAATTCCCCTCAATCAATAAAGGACCTCAGCAATCTGTCCTAATGCAGGATGCAGAGGAAAACGAGAATGATGAAGATGCAGAATCCACTGACACTCCTCATCTAACAAGATCACAAGATCAGATGGAACCTGTAAACAAACACCTCGGTATGAATACACTAAGAATATAAGTACAGGTGCACTCTTGATAATTAACTACTAAGTTACAAGCCTCATTTTTTAAGGAACAATAAAGGTGATGATACACAGGGCAACTTTTTGAGCAATGTTGCTGGGCAATGTTGTCATCAATGGGCAACCAGATGAGACACAGGGACAGGCCCACGACCAATCTAAATTATCCAGATAGAAATGTATTGCCCAGCATTTTCAATGGGAAAGTGCCCTAGCAACAATCGCTCTGCAAGATTGCCCAGCAACATTGCTCAAAAAGTTGCCATGTGTATCATCACCTTAAGGGTGTTTACATGGCAACGATGTACTAAAAACGGAAGAGTTTTTCCTTTGCATCTTTGAAAAGTTACAAATATTGTCAAAACGGTCCCCGTTCACATGAATCCACAAAAATGACAAAAAATACTGTATTATGCATGCCAGGCCAGTAATGGTAAAGAAACACTATGCGCCTGTAGACTGAACACATAATACACGTGCATGACATCACAGTTTTTTGTAGTTTCCACAGAGATGATAACGGTATATAAAAAAAAAAAAAAAAACTTGCACTTTGAAACCCGCACTTTGTGTTTTCAGGCCCCCAAAACGCCATTGTCATGTAAATGAACTGCAAAAATGCATTAAAAAAAGCACTAGCACTACTAAATATTTTTTGATTGCACCATAAAACTTGAAACGCAACTCTATTTATTACTAAATATTTACAGAAGTCGCATAACAGGAGTTAACTGTTTGAATAAAATAGCAGATTGATTGAATTGCATCAATAATAAAGCTGTTTCACTAAATATGCCTTTAAAGGAGCTACCAAAGATGAGCATAACAGATGTACATTGCAGATTGGATAAATGTCATATAATGTGACTACGCATTACCTTATGGAGACCTTTATTTTACTTTACTTGCTATGTTCTGCCTTAAGAACAAATGGTGCTGCCGAAAAAAGTAGTTTGTTACAAACCAGTTAGTAGTTATTGCAGTAGTTACTCTATGGCCTGAGCTGAACTGGTGTGTCCAGTAAGGGAG
This sequence comes from Leuciscus leuciscus, assembly GCF_965113295.1. Taxonomy (NCBI): domain Eukaryota; kingdom Metazoa; phylum Chordata; class Actinopteri; order Cypriniformes; family Leuciscidae; genus Leuciscus; species Leuciscus leuciscus. Next base: position 23,148,273 of record NC_138747.1, on the reverse strand, counting down.
AATAATAATCATTTAATAAAAATAATTTTCTTAATGTTCATTCATGTGTAGTGCAAGTTTCCTGACAAAACCAACCTGATCTCACGGGAAAACTAAACTATGTAACGAGGTAGTGATTTTTTATGATTTGAGTCATAAAATTGTTTTATGATTATTATGTTTATGAACCCTACCTGTCACATGGGGCATAAGCAGATTGTACGAAACCGTACAAATGAGATTGTACAAATTCATATGAATTAACCAACAATTAATCAAAACGTAAAAGAGTTAAGAATTGCAATAAGATTGTGACAAAACATTTTATATAATGTACACAATACTTAAATTTTTACTTAAACATTATTGGGTACTTATGTCAGGTTATTCATTTCTGTTCAATGCAGACAGACATCTTGCTAAACAGGGTGGCTTTTTTCAAGTAGAAATGGATACAACTGCACAAAAGAAATTTGTTTTTAAAAGAAACAACAGGAACTCTGGAGCTCCAGAGCCATTTGTGGATTCTCATGGACTGGCAAGGTAACCTGATTCTTTTGGCTTCTGTCATTGTTAAATACGTTTAATAGTTAACTATTTATTGGTAATAAATATTAAAAGGATTAGCTCTATAATCGAATATTTAGTTACCTTTACCCTATGTTATACATTTAGGAAATTGAATAGGTCTCTGACACTGAAATCAAGTGAAGAAAAAACAGATGATGTGGTAAGAGATAATCTTTATTTTTTCTCATATTACATTTGATAAAACCAATAGAGCATCGTTCAAGTCATTCAAGTTTTGTACAGAATGCAGTGTTGTAGTTTCAGAATTTCACCCAGACCACTATTCCTGTAGAGAGTTTAGTAGAGGTCTTCTAGACAAAACAGGAAGTAACATACCCTCATTAAGACACCATGAGGTTTATTGGCTGAGTAAAATTCCTCACGCAGCTGGCGGTTGAACAGTGTGTTCTGGACATTGTTGTAAGAAGCTTTCAGTGTGGATTTTATGTGTTTTCACAGGTTCTTATGAGTAGGCCAACCTCTCCACTCCCAGAGAGTAGTTCTGCAGTGTCTGTCTATTCCATGGAATTTTATACACAACAAACTACCACTAGTAAGACATGAACAGTTACTAACAAATGGTGCCATTCTTGTTCTTGAATACCATATTCAAATTTTTTATGCTTTCAGACAATGAGCTGATAAAGGAAATCAAGCTACTCAAAGAGCAAAGGAAGGGGCTTGAACAAACAAGGCAAGAACTTTTGGAAAAGGGCAGAGAGCTTTTAGCTTTTAACAGACATCGAAGGAACCAAGGTATAATGCCCTCTACAATTACACACTTCTCAACTATCATATGAAATGTTCAAGAACTGTATCTTTAACGTTGTCATTGTCTTTCTGCTTAGCTTCGGTTCACAGACAAATTGCTAATATTCTCCAGATAATTCTCTGACACATTCATCATTCTCTCATCCCTAAATTCATAGTTCTTTCAAAGATGAAAAGGCATCCAGGTCCTAATGCAGCAAAACATCCAATCTGATCTCATGAGAAAATTTTACTTTTATCAGGTGGCGATTTCATATGAATTTGTATTCGGAGATGCGTAACAAAACATACGATTTTTAGAAAAAAAAAGTGTGAAGGTACACCTCTAACCCCATCCCTAAAACTAACTGTCAGTGTGGTACAAATGAGATTCGCCAAGCATAAAATAGTTACAAATTGTCCTGGGATTGTTTTAAAACATCCCCAAACTATCATACTACCATCAATGTTCTTGTCTGTTGCTGTAAAGTTCTTATGAATTGTTTGTATATTTTTAGAGTGCAGACATTTTTTATCTTTTTAATCTTGTGAAACTTGTTTGGCCTCAGCACCTGGAAAAGCATGATGACAACCTTTGATTGTGTCTTTCTTGGTTTCTCCCTTGCTACTCTGCCATGGATTTCAGTCATGTACTCTAACAATAATAATTAAAAGGTCTTCTATGATTCTGAGAGGTTGACCACAGAAGGAGATGAATCAATGATGCGATGGTGGGGGTGCTTTAAATATTGTTGTGAACAATGGACAGCCTTGAGGAAAACTTCTGTTTTCTCAAAATCCTAAAGCCTGATTGCTTCACGTCTGTAAGTACTGTAAGTCTTTATAACTGCAAAGACAAATGGCATTTCAGCCAGCCAGAAATGGGGGGTTGACTGCCTATATTAGTCACACAGAAACGCCGTCTGTCAGAATCTTTCGACGGATGAGCGTCTTGCATGACTTGCTGGGCAGCGTAGTAGCACTTGCGCAATGCTCATTCCCGCTATCTCAGGGAACCAGGGTTACGTGAGTAACCATAACATTCCCTTTCGATACGGTTCATTCGCACTTATGGGGAACTTAATACAATAGTGCCTCGCTACAAAAGCAGAACGGAAGTCGCTCTGCGAGCTGACAGTTTAGAGGCGCTCAAACTGAGGGCCCCTCGATCAGCTGTATAAAGAGAGGCTCAGACCACAGTCTGAGCCTGCTACATAATAAATAAGTATTTCAGACTGATAACACTCATGTTTGAAAGTTGTTCAGGTTGTAAAATCTGATGAAAGTAGACAGTGAGGACCAGCCAGCCGCCGCACAGATATCTGCGATATAGACTCCGCTGGACCACACCCAAGAAGAGACCATACTTCTAGTGGAGTTGGGCCTCACTCCTAAGGGGCAAAACAAGTCTACAGACTTGTAAGTCAGTGATATTGCATCCACAATCCATCTGTTAAGTCTTTGCTTTGAAACCAGCAGCCCTTTAGTGCGGCCCCCAATGCTGACAAATAGCTGCTCTGATTGCCGAAACTGGCCAGAGCGCTCATTATACACTCTGAGGACCCTTAAGGGATAGAGTTTATGAGGTGCCTGTTCGTTTTCTGCAATGGAAGAGCCAACAGCGCTATCACCTGCGTTATGGACGGGGTAGAAAGCACTCTTGGCACATAACTTTTCCTCGGCCTAAGGACCACTTTACTGTCATTAGGACCGAACCCAAGGCAGGAAGGTTCCACAGATAGCGCCTGCAGATCTCCAACTCACTTGACTGATGCTAAAGCCAGTAGGAGGGCAGTCTTAAGCGAGAGTGACCAAAGGTCAGCTGACTCGAGTGGCTCAAAAGGAGGACCTTGAAGCAAGGAGGGCCTGGAAAGCAGTCTTAAGCAAGACTGACCGAAGGTTATAAGGCAAAGTTGAGATGTGTTGTTGCCCAGATAGAAAAACAATATGTGGTGTCGGAGGAAAAGATGCACGAGAGACGAGAGATTGCGTATTTTCCCCGGGTTTAATAAAATGAATTAACGTCACACTCATCCGCATACATGGGGATTGAGTGAGGAAAAGGATACAAATAAACATTCAAATCAGGTCACAAATAGAAAAGGAAATAAAAGAAAGAGTACAAAAGTCAGTAGAGCGGTTATCTCTTCTCCTGCTCACATTTCACATCTATTACAGACACACTCTCTACGCACATGCTCAAAGAAAGAGTACAAAAGTCAGTAGAGCGGTTATCTCTTCTCCTGCTCACATTTCACATCTATTACAGACACACTCTCTACGCACATGCTCAGTTCTCATTGTACCTCGAATTACTGTAAATGCACTAAGTAACCATTACATGGTCAGCTGACTCGAGTAGTTCAAAAGGAGGGCCTCGAAGTGCCCTTAGCACTGTGGAGAGGTCCCACAACAGGACCGAACAAGGGTGGGGAGGTTTCAACCTTTTAGCCCCAATGAGAAACTTAACCCAATCGATAGGTCAGACATCGGGGCATGAATTGCTGCAATAGCTGCCACATACACTTTGGAGTGTGGAGGGGGGAGTGCCTGGCATCCAGCAGTTCCTGCAGAAATGTGAGAACTGACACTGACACTGACACTGACATCTCGCAATTAGTGGGGTCTAATTTCCGAGCTAAGTACCAGCTTGAGAAAATAGACCATTTCTGGGCTTAAGGGCGCCTAAGCTGTCAGCGCTGTTGTTCCGCTGCGAGTTTCCACGGTGAGAATAGGCGAGAAGAGCGGATCTTCGCGCTGAAGGAGAAAGATTCTGACCATCTGCGTTTCTGTGTGACTAATATAGGAAGTGAACCCCGCCCTTTCTGGCAGGCTGAAATGCCATTTGTCTGTGACGTGAACCAACCAGGCTTCAGGATACAGAGAAAAGAGGGGTTTTCCCCACAAGCATCAGATCAAATCTGACACAATGCGAGTGAACCGAATCGAAAGGGAACCACTCTTCCATATCCATCATGAAGGTGGGGGAAATTATATCTTGGTTACATTGTCATGATCATCACTAACAGGCTTTTGAGCAGCAATAGATTTGGGAATTTTGTGGCATTATAATTGCACGTGTCAAAATTATGCAAGGAATATAATCTTTATAACTAAAACTTTGAGTCTGAGAGCTGGACAGTCAATAACACTTTATTTTGATAGTCCACTTTAGACATTCTACTAACTAGAAGTAACTTTGCAACTTCATGTCAACTACCGGTCAGAGTATTAGTTGACTGTCTGCTAACAAATAATTGTATTGGTCCCCGGAACAGACATTCTACATAAGTTAGTTAACATGTAGGTGGTAATTTTCTTATAGTCAACAAAATGTCTAAAGGGAACCATCAAAATAGAGTGTAACCAAAATGTGTTACATATTCAATGATCTTTCTGTCTTCGTAGAAGGTATTTTAGGATTGCAATCTCTCTTAAAGGACAACTCCAGTGAAAAATTAACCTTGGGGTAATTAACACATGGTTACCGAGTCGATCGTTCCCTGGGGTGCGTTTTCATGATAATCGAATGTAAAGAGTTTTTTTTATAAAAACAGATTAGCTCATAACACTAGTATATGGGGCACAGAGTAAGTAAAAACAAATCGCAAGTTAATACCACTAACAAGGCTCAAAATAGCCTCACACTAACACGGTAGCATAATGAGGGTCCCTACATGCAAACCGAAGCATTGAGAGCGTTGTAAGTGTACAGACAGTTTAATAAGAAGATACTTTATAAAGACAGTACATTACGCGTTTACAGGCAGCGGGCATCTTGGAAAACAGACTCGATTAATCGAGCCACGAACGCCCTGCTACGTGAGCTGGTCGATAGGAATTACGTTTGTGAAATCTAATGTAGCAGGGCGTTCGTGGCTCGACTAGTCGATACTGTTTTCCAAGATGGATCCTGCCTGTAAATGCGTAATGTACTGGCTTTATAAAGTATCTTCTTATTAAACTGTCTGTACACTTACAAAGTTCTCCATGCTTCGTTTTGTATGTAGGGACCCTCATTATGCTACCGTGTTAGTGTGAGGCTATTTTGAGCCTTGTTAGTGGTATTAACTAGCGATTTATTTTTACTTACTCTCTGCCCCATATACTAGTGTTATGAGCTAATCTGTTTTTAGAGATAAAACACTTTATATTCGGTTTTCATGAAAACGCACCCCAGGGAACGATCGACTCGGTAACCATGTGTTAATTACCCCAAGGTTCATTTTTCACTGGAGTTGTCCTTTAAATCTGTCAGATTCCATGTTTGTGAAATGGGTGTTAAGTTAGGTTAGGGTGTATAAATTATTCTTTTTTGTTTGCCTCTAAAGCACGTGACAGGTGGAAGAGGCAATATTTTGACACTAAGAAGGCAACAACACTTCTGGAGGATACACTAAAGAGTCTACAACTGGAACTTCACACCTTTTACAGTAAAATGCTACAACAACTCCAAGCCAGAGATGGTGCAAAACGACAAATGCAAGCAAAGAAACAATCAAGCACAAAGTTGAAGGTAGATTAAACATTTTCTTACTCTTATACTGACTAAATCATTCTTCATTTGTAAAACTCCTCAACAGGGAAGAAATTGTCAATTTCTTTCTTATTTTAACCCTCGATGGTGTATCGTCATTTATAAATGATGCAGAGAAAAGAAATTGCATTTAAAATAAAGTAATATTCCACCAATGAAATTACATTTTAGTATTATCATATGACATCCCTTTCAGCCAATAAAATTAAAATATTTGTGCATGTGCATTTTTGGCAACAAGGAAGTGAAGGTGACATGCTGTCAAGGCTCCATTGTGAGTTCATTTTATTGGAAATAGGCCTACATATCCTTTTTTTTTTTTTTTTTTGTTACATCCAAATGTGATTTCTAAAGTGTTGGGAAATTTTTAATGCACATTTTGTAAAAAAGTACTTCTAGGGGATAAATATTTTCTGTGTAGCCGGCACAATTGTTCATTACTGGCAGGCAATAGCCTTTTTGCTTTTGTTTTAGGTTGATGTTAGTAAGTTTTATAGAAGATAGAGAGAAAAAGCTGTACCTTTTCCAGAAAGTATTGATGATAGTGACGGCAGTGCATCAGAAAATATGGTCTTCGTAGTTAGAAAGGAAAGAGTTGAAGATCAAGCAGGATAGAAGCAGTGAGAGTGATGGCAGAGATGAAGAATATACAGCACGTCATAGATTGTGGAAGCCCAAAGGGATTTTGGTACATTATCCTATGCCAGTTTGGAAGATGTGATCCATACTACAGGTCAAAATCGAGTTACGTGTGGGCTACACTGAAAAAGAAGAGTCTTGTTGATTTTCATTTGTGCTATAATCATTGATTTAAAATTCCAAGAAAGAAACAATGTTAAAGATTTTTTTATGTGTTTTGAAACACTAAGACATGGTTTCACTACTTTCCAGGCAGTGAAATTGCATTTAAATTTGTCAAGTTTTTGACATTTTCACATGTGAGTTCCAGATGAAATATAGTAGCACAAGATGAAATGGAATGTTAATAAAGCTATTTAATGTTTTTTTTTTGGAACACTACGACCTTTTCGCTACTTTTCAGAGAGTGAAAATGCATTTAACATTTTACCCGGACAATGGCAGTTATAGATGACAGCATCCTAAAAAAAAAAGGTCAAAGGTCAAATGTAGATTAATTGTGTATATATATATATATATATATATATATATATATATATATATATATATATTAGCAGCTGTGATTTCATAATTAGTCCCATAGAGGGTTAATATTTTGATCAATTAAAGCAAAAACATTGTGGTTTGTATTTACAGAATGATCTGGTAATCCAGATTATGACGGAGTGCAGTGAAATTGATAATCTGAGGAAACAAGTGGATGATGCTAAAATGAAACTGGCTACAGAGATCAAGGTATACTAAAGAGACATGTCCTGGTTAATTCTATTGTTAGTTTCAGCACTTTATTAATTTATTTTTCTTTATTTGTCTAGTTGAGAAAGCAAGCTGCCACAGAACTGCCGGCCCTGAGAGCAGAACTGATGCAAAAGAGAGCTCAGCTTTAAAGAAAAACAGAATACACATATATGTGCTTAACATTAGATTTCTTGGAAATTAGATTTGTTGTGATTCAACCTTCACTGAAATGATGAAATGATGTATAAAAGACTTTTAACATTTGTACATAAAGCACAAAAGATAGTATTTAAGAGATTTGACAGATATTGGTTTGCAATTTGAGTAATGTGTAAATACTATATCTGCTTCCTGGGTTTAGTCTGGCTGTTTAAAAATGAATTATGTAATTTCTGCACCATTCATGACACCAAATGAACTTAATGAGTTTCTCAAAAAATTTTGAGTTTCTCAAACACTTCCTCTGTCCTCTGAGATGGTTAAGCCTAGGATGTAGAGCAATGGTATGAAAGCATCACAGTGTTTATACATTTTGGGGAAAACAACCTTTGAATGACTGACTTATAATTAATTGCATGTTAAAATGGGTTTTAACCAGTGGCGGCTGGTGATAATTATTTTAAAGCCAGTTTTTGTATACATGTATATTTCTGGAATTTTGATGGGGGCGGCGCCCCAGCACCCTCTATTGACAAGCCGCTACTGGTTTTAACATCCAAAAAATTACATACTTCACCTTTAACATTAACTACACAAATCATTATTTTCATACTTTGTAAAAATTACCGCAAAAAAATCAGAGAATTGAGCTGTCAAGAAAAGCAAACATAGTGCTTGATGTTATGCTGATTTAGGATCATTTGCAGTATTACGTTTGGGAAATTATGTTCATGCAAGTGATTACATGTAATAAATGTGTCGATGTCCATTAAAATTCAATTAAATATAAAGTTTTAGTAGGCTTGCTGACAAGGAATGTGTTATTTATTTGGTTTATGATACAACAAATCAAATTAATCATAAATATGACAAATATTTATGGTAAGCACTTCTTCGGTCACTCAGACCTTGTGTGAATATTGACAACAAGAGACAGCAGAATCCTATAAGACCGCAGCAGACTCCTTGTGTACTTTGGGTATTAGGGCGTTCCACATGTCCACAGTCTGTTGCTGGGCGATTGGATCACTGCTGTAGTCCAGGAGATTTCCGTTCCACATTCCGATTCCTTTCAGACCATGTTGAGACACATAGGCAGCTTTTAGAGCAATACTTTCTGGGTCATCATACCACACCTGATGGACCTTGCCTTCTGTGTCCTGTAAATAAAAATCGTATGCATTTTAGGGAAAATATAACATGTCTGTCTAAAATACATTGACTCATATAAACTCAATATCCCTCGCATAAAGATGAATAAACATTGATCACTGAAATTGCATTATGTTTGAAAAGGTGTAATTTATACTGTAGTAAATATTGTGATAAAACATTTAGAATGAATACTGTACCTTGTAATTATAATATGGAGCTCGCTGGTTCTCATCCCACAGTCTTCCTGATATTGAGCTGTTGATCTGTTTCATCATGATGCTGTAGGGAATTTGTTTCCCAGATGCATCACTACATGGAGCCCCTCTGAATGGCACTTTTGGAATTGTACATATTCCATCCTGTTAGAATAACAAAGAGAGTGCCAAACTGAATATTAGTTAAAACAATTATGACTTCTCTGTTCTATTGTCTAATCTACATAACATTATTGTTGTAATAACTTTTCTATAACAATTTATATCTATCTATCTATATATATATATATACACACAGAACAAAATGATAAACGCAACACTTTTGTTTTTGCCCCCATTTTTCATGAGCTGAACTCCAAGATCTAAGACTTTTTCTATGTACACAAAAGGCCTATTTCTCTCAAATATTGTTATCAAATCTGTCTGAATCTGTGTTAGTGAGCACTTCTCCTTTGCCGAGATAATCCATCCACCTCACAGGTGTGGCATATCAAAATGCTGATTAGACAGCATGATTATTGCACAGGTGTGCCTTAGGCTGGCCACAATAAAAGGCCACTCTAAAATGTGCAGTTTTACTGTATTGGGGGGGTCCAAAAACCAGTCAGTATCTGGTGTGACCACCATTTGCCTCACGCAGTGCAACACATCTCCTTCGCATAGAGTAGATCAGGTTGTTGATTGTGGCGTGTGGAATGTTGGTCCATTCCGCTTCAGTGGCTGTGTGAAGTTGCTGGATATTGGCAGGACCTGGAACATGCTGTCATATACGCCGATCCAGAGCATCCCAAACATGCTCAAACATGCTCAATGGGTGACATGTCCTGATCATGTGAGTATGCTGACCATGCAAGAACTGGGATGTTTTCAGCTTCCAGGAATTGTGTACAGATTAGGGCTGGGCGATAAAACGGTATCGGTATTTATCGACGGTACACCATTGTCGGTAACGATATGAAAAATGTTCGATATGGCACTCAATATTTTCATTCAAATGCACGCGCGACCACCACAACGTTGCCCATTATCAAATGGCAAGCGCAATGAAAGCGGAACGAAACTGCGTTATTTTGTGCTTCACGGACTGTTTATCAGTTTGGACCATCAATGTCAGTGAGTGCAGCGCGAGCCGATCTTGATCAAGCGACACTGTTACTACACAGCGCTAAGAGATCCGGTAAAGAAAGCATTTGAATTCGCCACTGAAGTAATAACATCGCTGCAAGATCTAGTGAGAAGCATTCACACTTCTCCGTTATTAACGGATCAAACAGCGCTGACGTGGAAACCAGGAGAAACATTGTGCCATGAATGAACTATATAGGCTTTAAGTCCACGGATCAGCAAAATTCATTGTATAGGCTATGGCTTTACTGTAGTAACACTCACTGTAACCATGGAAGTTTGACAGGAATAGTAAAATGCTTTCAAGTATGTCACACATCTTTTTCCAGCACTTCAAAACTCAAATATTATCATATTTAAATGTTATTTGTAATGTGATGACCAAAACATTATTTGCTCATTCTTCAAATACATTACCCCCATTTATAAAACTAAAAGTTTCAAGATGTAGGGAAAACTCTTTTTAAACTTATTTAAAATAATTTCTCTTTTAATAATTATATATTTTTTAAATCAAGGAAATTTCTTTGGCATTTCTTTCTTTTTGTTGTATCGAAAAATTTACCTCACCGTGACACCACTGTGTCATATCGATCCGTGAATTTTGTGAACCGTTACACCCCTACTTATTACAGATGTTGATCTACCTCAAAGTTTCAAGACTTACCTTGATTCTTCTACGTTTACACTTTTACATTGCACACATTTTGTAACATTTTATTTAAGTTCAAGAGTTTCTTTAACGCTTACTTTTTTATCTTAATATAAGACATAAAGAAGATATTTTTGTTTACATTTAATTTTTGTCTGCTAAAACTAATATCATTTGTTGTTTGCCTTAATAATGTGGATAAAATTTTTTAAAAAACAGTGGTTTAAATTCAAACTTTTGTACTTGTCTTAAAAAAAAAAAGGTTTTAAAAAAAGTCAATAATTATCGATACCGAACGATATGAAACATTATATCGTGATCATTTTTTTTGCTATATCGCACAGCCCTAGTACAGATCCTTGCAACATGGGGCCGTGCATTATTATGCTGCAACATGAGGTGATGGTCGTGGATGAATGGCACAACAATGGGCCTCAGGATCCCATCACGGTATTTCTGTGCATTCAAAATGCCATCAATAAAATGCACCTGTGTTCGTTGTCCATAACATACGCCTGCCCATACCATAACCCCACCGCCACCATGGGCCACTCGATCCACAACGTTGACATCAGCAAACCGCTCACCCACACGACGCCTTACACGCTGTCTGCCATCTGCCCTGTACAGTGAAAACCGGGATTCATCCGTGAAGAGAACACCTCTCCAAAGGGCCATCGAATGTGAGCATTTGCCCACTCAAGTAGGTTACGACGACGAACTGCAGTCAGGTCGAGACCCTGATGAGGACAACGAGCATGCAGATGAGCTTCCCTGAGAAGGTTTCTGACAGTTTGTGCAGAAATTATTTGGTTATGCAAACCAATTGTTGCAGCAGCTGTCCGGGTGGCTGGTGTCAGACGATCTTGGAGGTGAAGATGCTGGATGTGGAGGTCCTGGGCTGGTGTGGTTACATTTGGTCTGCGGCTGTGAGGCCGGTTGGATGTACTGGCAAATTCTCTGAAACGCCTTTGGAGACGGCTTATGGTAGAAAAATGAACATTCAATTCATGGGCAACAGCTCTGGTGGGCATTCCTGCAGTTATCATGCCAATTGCACGCTCCCTCAACTTGCGACATCTGTGGCATTGTGCTGTGTGATAAAACTGCACATTAAAGAGTGGCCTTTTATTGTGGTCAGCCTAAGGCACACCTGTGCAATAATCATGCTGTCTAATCAGCATCTTGATATGGCACACCTGTGAGGTGGATGGATTATCTCAGCAAAGGAGAAGTGCTCACTAACACAGATTTAGACAGATTTGTGAACAATATTTGAAATATGCCTTTTGTGTACTGTACATAGAAAAAGTCTCAGGTCTTTGAGTTCAGCTCATGAAAAATTGGGGCAAAAACAAGTGTGTTGCGTTTATAATTTTGTTCAGTGTGTGTGTGTATATATATATATATATATATATATATATATATATATATATATATATATATATAAAAAACGTTTAAAAATGTTTGTGTTATTACCCCTCTGCATGGATGTATATTTGTGTTTAGTCAAGGTCAGTTTAGGATCAGTCAATTCCTTATTTTTGCCCACTTTAAGTCCATTGTTTTTGTGCAAAACATTTTGAATATGGTCCACTGAAAAAACACAATTAAACTATTGTATTATGATGAATTATGATTTATTATTTGAATAGGCTGCAATATTGGCCATCAAAAATAGGCCAATATGACCAGAAAGTGTGTTAACAGATGCGTTCACAGATTTTATGTCAAGTCACCTTTAATTTTACAGTCCTTTATACAACACGCATTGTTTTAAAGCAGCTTTACAGTGATCAACAGGAAAATAATGATTCAAACAGAGTTCAATTCAGCTGTAAAGCAGCTCTAAAAAGAAAAAAAAAAGTCTCATTGTTCAGCTGAAGTCGTTCAGTGTTGATTCAATTCTATTATAAAGATCATCATTTATTAAATTAGTCCAATTTGGCTATAAAGGAGCTCTGCAGAAAACAGTGATGACATCGTCCAGCTCAGTTCAGTTCTAATCCAAATAGTCAGTGTAGTCAGATCAATAATATTGTTGAATATTAAGTGTCCACTATCTAAGCAAGCCAGAGGCAACAGTGGCAAGGAACCCAAGCTCTATCGAAGACAGAATGGAGAAAAAAAAAAACCTTCAAAAGTATAGAGATTCATGTGGGAAAAATCTATAAAGACAATGAGCACAGCTGCTCATTAATCTAACTAAATTTCAAAATAGTCAAAATAGTTTACATTTGATTTTCCAAAGTGTGCACGCACAATCGGATCACAATCGAATAGGACGTCGGATCAGAGAACAGCAGCACTTGAGCGTACAGCAATCCCGTTCTCCGTCTTCATTAGTTATAAGTATTAATTCATTATTATATTATTAGTAACAGAAAGACAAACACTATAATACTTTCTCATTTACCATCAGCAAATGCGCATTTATATTATTTAAATACATTTTTGAATATCTAATAAACATTTAATTTCACAAATCTTGCAGACTTAGTCTAACCCAGCTGTCAGATATTCTGAAGTGCACATTTGTAGCCTGCAAGAACGTGTTCGTTGCGTGATGGTTGGTCCATGTTAATTAAATACGGACAGGAGAGTTCAGTTTCACTGGAGACGCACGGTTACCCTCAATTACCCACTATGTCATACAATCATGTCATTTTCACTGTGTGTGCTGTATGTCAAATTAGTGTTACCTTTATATAAATATATATATATATATATATATATATATATAAAGATTCCCAGTGCACACAAACCCAGTGCCCTGTTGGTTACAGTGTTTACTTCCTTTTTAATCATATTTTTTCATACAATTTCTTTATTTGGACATACATTAATATTTATACATAGGCATCAGCCACCCTGCTCTCTAAGATATCGGCATTGGCATAAAAAATAAAAAATATTGGTCAACTATTCACAATTACAATACTTCCGAATATACTTATATGTCTCAACAGAAGTCCTAATCAGTCCTGCGAAATGGCACAATTGTCATATGATCTAGGTTGTAAAAAACTTACAACCTAAACCTCACCATAAAAAAACTATAAAAGTCATACACTTTGTACAACCTAAGTTTCGTACAATTTCATACAATTTTGACATCAGTGTTGAAAGAAATCACAATCGCTGCAGGTACAGAAGATGATATGGTGCCAAAACAAGGAAGGTTGTTTACGAGTATTTAGAAGTGAATGCTGCATTCAATGAGAAGTGATAAGCAAATCACAGTGGCTACTCAAAAAGGAATTATAACAGACCTCTCTGGTCAATTCAAGCACAACAAGCTGAGCAGTGTTTATAAATTTTTTTTAAAAAACTCTGTAAGTATAGTTATATTTCACCCTTTTCCCAAAGCAAGTTCTTTGCCAACTTTGTTGAGAAAGCTTACTTTTTCAGATTGGTGTTTACCTACCAATTGATTTGACATGTTTATTAGTTTATCGCATTGCCTATATCGAAAAGCCCTAGTACGGCATGTCATTTTCAATAAAGTACTGAAAATAATGAAAATAAATTGCTTACCATTGAAAAATGTAGGCAGCTGTAGTCATAACCATACCATGGAACACCCATCACAAGTTTCTTTGACTCTATGTTCATGCTGATGTATTGATCATAGGCTGAAATACATATGTCTTAACTTCAGGTGTGCATTTTGAAATGGGAACATAAAACATCATTTATAATGTTATGGTCAAACCAACATTTTGGTTACTATTATAACCTCCATTCCCGGATGGAGGGAACTAGACATTTGCATGAGATCAAATTTTCAAAAACCAAATGGACTAATTTTATTTATTTTTTTAAATCACTTACCTGTCAATGTCTGATTGAAGGGACTATTGGCCATGGCTATACAATCACCCCAGATCTGGCTTTGCTCATCATAGGACATAACAAACAAGAGATCACATGAATCGGCAATGGCAAGGTAATCATAGCAACGCTTATCGATGCATTTGGGTGACCAAGCCACATCAAATGATACCTATGATTCAAGATGAGAAGACAGTATGTCAGGGGCTTTGAAAGTGCCTATATGACATCATTGTCAGATGTACTGTTTTACCTGAGAGCCTGGGATCTCTGTGTGGAAACTTTCAGTGGTTTCCTTGACGAGAGCTGTCAAAGCATAGTATTCAGGGGAACCGGTCTGCACTGCCTGCTCAACGTCTAGGTTTATTCCATCCATAAACTGATTCTTTGCCAACTTGACCTTTGCCTGGATCCAAGCTGTCCTATTTACTGGATCCACAATATCTGTGAGTGGTACATCTCCTGTGAAGAACATTTCATCAATCATGTCAATTTGATCAGTGATCAAGTCACTTTTACTATGGCTCATTCTTTGGGTTAGTGATTTGAAGAAACCCCCAACCTTAAAGGTATAGCGGAGGATGTTTTACTTCCTGGTGGGTAGTCTAAACTATTGGTCCTCCTAATTGTCAATCATTCTGGTGAATCAATCAAACTTTTCAAAAAGTGGAGAGGGCGGGTCTTATCTAAAATTTGGAAAGATCCTCCGCTATACCTTTAAGTATTGAACTTTGGCACATATATTCCCCTAGTACCCTTTCTGCTAAAGGAAAGAATGATACCCAAAATAATGTGGCTTCTTGAGAATAGGTGTGTTATTATTTCTAAGGGTTTGATTTTGGCATAAAACAACAAAACACGTAAAAAAAAATAATCCCATAGACTTATCCCATAGAGGAAGGACCCAGGCCATATCTAAAGACTAGAATATTACAGATAATAGTGGGTGGCTGTTTTGAATTGGGGCAATAAGCAATCAAACGGAATAGCCTATTACACTATAACAACTACATAGAAAATCCCTGGCAATAACGCACAATACTCCAGCAACATGGTAGTGTGTTTTGCAAGGGTAAGCGCAACACATGTTGTTAAAAAAATTCAAAAACATTGCATGATTTGAAATGTACACCTTAAAACTTTGACCTGTAAATTAAAATGTTAAATGTTGCCAGTAATTTACTTTTAATTGTACAGTTCTTTACTGTAATCTACTTTACTTTACAGTATGTTGCTAAATTAAAACTCCATGCTAATTTCATTTGCAAAAATCAACTGCCTTCAATTGGACAACTGCCATTCATTTTAAAAATTAATATTTATAATGCACTAATAATGGGAGCATATTACTACTGTGAACTTATTTCATATACAATTTTTTTTTTTTATAAAGTGATTTTCACTGGATCAGCAACAACACAGTCACTGCCTTTTAAATAAAGAAACATGCAGCATAATATCAGGTTCTTGATCTTGTCCTGGACTGAAGCAGACTCTACTCTTCAGCACAATGGTAACCCACAAAACTCAATTTTACGGTAAACTACTGGCATATATAATGTTTTTTAACTTACATTTTATTACTGTTAAATACATTTCATGGGTGCGTCTTTTTATCGTACACTACAAAAAGAAAAAGTAACATTGACGTAGTGTTGTAGTGAGATAATTAAGTGAATATGTAAGTGATTGTTGAGCGTTTATGGAGCTTATAATATGACAAAATGATTTGAATTTGAATTGTGTAAATTTGAATTATTTGCAAGTGTAATCTAACAAAATTGAATTTTAGGTGGTAGTTTAAATAGTTCTGAATTTGATTTTTTTTTAAACGAATATTGAACGTTTGAAATTTAACAAATTGAAATGTTTTTATGGCTGAATTGTATAGACATGTATTTTCAAACAGCTAGTTTTTTTGTTCTGAATTCGTATAGTGCAAATATTCAGTTTAAAAAAATACAGATTCAAATTTTCAAGATGAAGAAATTCGGAACTTCAAATTCAGTTTTCTAAAATTCAAGTTCAAAAATTCAGATCTTACAGAAAGTAGGTCACAGGTCATCCACAGGGAAGAGTAAAGGATCTCAGATAAGTCGAACAGAGCATTTTGGCTGCACTGCAGTAGTTTTCTGCCGCAAACGCGGTGGTGGTTCAAGAGAATCCGTGTTTATTTAATATTAAGAGTAGAAAAATGAGAAAACAGCTTGAGTATTAGATTTCTTCTAATATTCTAGTAATAATAGTCCGCTGCAGCAGTTGCACGGAGCTTACAAAACGCGTGTATTGCAACTATAGGCTACATTTAATTTTCTCATCAAACAACTAGACTAACGAATGGCTCGGCACAACAGAAGAGCTTAGACAGGGCTTTCTCTCTGTGTAGACCAGCAGTTGGTCTGAATTTGCTATAACCTATAGCCTATTTTCTCGACTGTATAGGCTAAGTCACGTTTTATCATGAAACACGCTGTGATTAATTCCAAAGTGACTCAGGCATATATAATGCATTTAACGTTAAATAATCTAAATGTTGACTTTCAAAAGTAGGCGCGCCAAGAAGGCTATTCTCTGTATTTTGGTTCATTTTTGGTGAGCGCCAGAAAGATCTAAAGAGACCGAGACGCGCTAAAGCAGCGCATCATGTTGTTTTATTTATTTTTCAATGGCATGATATTTTGTAGTCATTTTGAATGTACACAAATAAAAATATACATTTTACTGTTTCGGATGATGTCATATTATCTGTATGACTAAATAACAGAGTATTAAGTTATTTCCCAGCAGTGGAACAAATCCAAGTGATGGCGCTCGTGCATCGCGCTCTCACACAACATAGTAGGATATCAGTTCTGGCGTTGCTTCATATCGCAGACTGTTCATTATCAAAATGAAACACAGTCAACCAAACATATAAAAATTTATTCTGCATAATTTAATTGGTCTGTTGTACAATATAAAGGGCAAGCTGTGCCACACACAGTCCTACTCCAAACATTTCCCTTGCTGTGAAGACGCTGATTTAGCCTATAGGCCTACGTGTATTTTGGGACTCGACTGAAGTATGAAGCCTTCTTTATATTAATAGTTAGCATCCACATGTTACATTGCAATGAAAACTTTTGACTGAATGAGAGATGCGCGACCGTTTCGATTTAAATAAATTTGTTTAGGCTTGGCGTTTATAAAGGGCACAATATAGGCTATTTTTATAGTCTGTAGCCAATATATTATTTTATTATAGCCTAGCCTACATACTTATTTTTCATTCTTGTTGTTTTCTGCATTCATTTGTCATAATGGAAAGTAAAATAGGCAACACATAGCCTACATGTTAATAGTGTTTATCATGTAAATGTTGTATTTTATTTACAGGTCTTTTACACTATTGCTGAATAGGCTAATATAAAAATAAAATAAAAAAATATTATGACGCCTTTCTCTCTCAACATGATCCAGTGTGACTTGCACTCATGTGCATGCGACTTATTTTCTGGCAAATACGGTCAGTTAAAAAATGTTGCTGTATTATTACAAAATGCATAGAGTGGAGACCATTTGGGCAAAAAAACAAACAAACAAAAAAAACATATTGTGTTCATTACCCCCACCCACATTTGGGCTTAATCACTGTTATTATTAGGAAATGTATTTAGGTGTAGACAAAATCAGTTACGTTTATTTATATATATGAACGTACCTCGCATTTCCCGGACACTAGCCGTTAGTCTACTTCTTTGGCCTATTTTTTTTAGCTGGCCAGTTCTCAAAATCTGTGTGGAAAAGCTGCGGAGCGAGGAGAGAACGCACAATGGCTTTGCTTTGGAAGTTTTTTTTTTTTGGAAGTTTAGTTGCCAGAGAAAATAACACACCGTTTTGTTTAACATCAATTGATACTCAATATTAATTAAATAGCCTAAATAAATATAATGTCAGAGAATGCACAAAGCGCATCCTTTTGAGATGTAAATTATAATACATTTTAATAAAACACACAAGGCCTACATCATAAAACTCAGAAGATTATGTATTATTATATTATAATACAAATAAAAAGGCGTCATACTTCAGTCGAGTCCCAAAATACACGGCTAAATCAGCGTCTTTACAGCAAGGGAAATGTTTGGAATAACAAGTAGGACTGTGTGCGGCACAGCTTGCCCTTCATATTGTACAACAGACCAATTAAATTATGCAGAATAACTTTTTATATGTTTGGTTGACTGTGTTTCATTTTGATAATGAACAGTCTGCGATATGAAGCAACGCCAGAACTGATATCCTACTATGTTGTGTGAGAGCGCGATGCACGAGCGCCATCACTTGGATTTGTTCCACTGCTGGGAAATAACTTAATACTCTGTTATTTAGTCATACAGATAATATGACATCATCCGAAACAGTAAAATGTATATTTTTATTTGTGTACATTCAAAATGACTACAAAATATCATGCCATTGAAAAATAAATAAAACAACATGATGCGCTGCTTTAGCGCGTCTCGGTCTCTTTAGATCTTTCTGGCGCTCACCAAAAATGAACCAAAATACAGAGAATAGCCTTCTTGGCGCGCCTACTTTTGAAAGTCAACATTTAGATTATTTAACGTTAAATGCATTATATATGCCTGAGTCACTTTGGAATTAATCACAGCGTGTTTCATGATAAAACGTGACTTAGCCTATACAGTCGAGAAAATAGGCTATAGGTTATAGCAAATTCAGACCAACTGCTGGTCTACACAGAGAGAAAGCCCTGTCTAAGCTCTTCTGTTGTGCCGAGCCATTCGTTAGTCTAGTTGTTTGATGAGAAAATTAAATGTAGCCTATAGTTGCAATACACTCGTTTTGTAAGCTCCGTGCAACTGCTGCAGCGTACTATTATTACTAGAATATTAGAAGAAATCTAATACTCAAGCTGTTTTCTCATTTTTCTACTCTTAATATTAAATAAAAAAACGACTGAACGAAAGATACACGGATTCTCTTGAACCACCACCGCGTTTGCGGCAGAAAACTACTGCAGTGCAGCCAAAATGCTCTGTTCGACTTATCTGAGATCCTTTACTCTTCCCTGTGGATGACCTGTGACCTACTTTCTGTAAGATCTGAATTTTTGAACTTGAATTTTTGAACTTGAATTTTTGAACTTGAATTTTAGAAAACTGAATTTGAAGTTCCGAATTTCTTCATCTTGAAAATTTGAATCTGTATTTTTTTAAACTGAATATTTGCACTATACGAATTCAGAACAAAAAAAACTAGCTGTTTGAAAATACATGTCTATACAATTCAGCCATAAAAACATTTCAATTTGTTAAATTTCAAACGTTCAATATTCGTTTAAAAAAAATCAAATTCAGAACTATTTAAACTACCACCTAAAATTCAGTTTTGTTAGATTACACTTGCAAATAATTCAAATTTACACAATTCAAATTCAAATCATTTTGTCATATTATAAGCTCCATAAGCGTTAGTGATGAACACCTGCTGTTAATAAGTAGAATCACTGAAGTAGAGGAACAACAAAAACAGAAAAAAAGAGAAGAGACGAGCAGAAACACAAGAACTACAACTGACTTCCAGCCATTACCTATTATACTTATTAATAACCAGTTTGACTTAATTTCTGTCATATGTCTACAGAAGCTCTTATTGAGAATTAACAGAGGTTTAGAATGTTGATGTTTAATTGAAAAGGTTTGTTTTGATGTGACCTTTATGGGTAACAGTGTTTGCTTTAGTTAGGCTCTTGACCCTTGACTTTTTAAACATCAGGTTTCTTTTTTTCTTTTTTTGGT
Organism: Leuciscus leuciscus; assembly: GCF_965113295.1. Taxonomy (NCBI): domain Eukaryota; kingdom Metazoa; phylum Chordata; class Actinopteri; order Cypriniformes; family Leuciscidae; genus Leuciscus; species Leuciscus leuciscus. Next base: position 23,128,116 of record NC_138747.1, on the reverse strand, counting down.
TGCTTAAACTGTTTTTGCAAAGCACATTTTTTATGGCAAAACAAAATTATGATGATCATTAAATGCTGATATTTATGTATTGATGATGACATAACCATCATATGGTTATTATTATATTGATTCACGATCTCATCCAGAGATCTCCTCCCTTATCAAAAGGATTACATTATTAACTCACGTAAATTTTATATTACCACCACTGTGAAACTACAGCATAAGTTCCAACAGCAATCGGTTATAATTAAAAAAAATAATTTTCTAAAACACATCATAAAAAATAAAAAATAGCTACAGTATAATTTAGACACACAAATATCAAAATCAGCACATGAATCTCAACAATGGTGGCAATAAAAAAGAACATTCAGCTGCATCATTTATTCATGCTGCAGTGCATGTTCGGAGTTTTGTTCTATGCTGGCAACCAGCAAGCATTGCGACATGAAACTTGATTGTCACCATTGTTGAGATTCCTATGCTGATTTTTGATGTCTGTGTGAGTTGATTTTTGATTTCATTGTTCTTCAAAATAACCTATTACTGAAACATTGCTGGATCTCATGCTGTAGAGTCACAGAGATACTATAATCAATAAATATAAAATTAAAATACACATAAAATCAAAGATTAGACACAGGAGGAGATCGGTGAATCAGAAAGTCCAAGACGATTATGGCATCGTCACAACAGCCAAAAACACCTGATCAACTTCCTCTTGGCTTTTGAAAAAAAATTTGCTTAATAAACTCACTGTACAGCAGCCAGAGAAAAAACAAATGAGCCCAACTAAAGCAAACACTGATCACCATAATAATAATAATAATCAAACTTTATTATTTTCAATAAAACATCAACAACTAAATCCCTGTTAATTCTCAACAGGAACTTAGCCTAATGTTAAACTGGTTTGTAAACTGGAAGTCAGTTGTAGTTCTTGTGTTTCTCTTTTTTCTCCTCTTGTTTCTATTTCCTTAAGTGATTCTGCTTATCAGGTGTTTCATCAGTGTCTGAATTCACTCACTTCTTTTCATTCACTCTGTCAAGTGGACTATATTAGTAAACTATTGTAGGGAATGGTGAATGAGGGTATAGGGTGTGGTTTGGAACAGCCTCTGAGTGTCGACTTTGAGTGCTGTTAATTCCAAGTATATTCCTGTAGGCTATTTTCTCGAAAATGACAAAGATTACCCAGAATGCATTATTTTCTACAGTATTTTACTGTTTTAATTGAAAATGGTATGTAACTGTCAGAATTTGGCCATTTTTTTACAGCAAGGTTTTACAGTGTAGGCTACAAAATGCTTATAAAAGCTTTGCTATTATGTCCAGTCAAACCCTACCTTTCAGGACCAATCGAGCTCCTTTAGAGTGAGCATAACACATGAGTTCAGCATCATATTGCCCAAAAGCTGCAACTGTTGTAACTTTCGTCCAGTCATAAAACTTCCAAGCCTTTTTCCCAACATCAAATACAAAAACCTGGAAAAGATGCATGAACTGTTTATGTTAGACAGCTTTCTAGAATAAAGATAAGAGGTTTTTTTATATTTTTTTTTTTTTTTTTTTAAAGAGATTATTGTCTTTATCACAATACATTATTATAATCAGTGTATTTTACTCAGACAAAAAAAATAAAAAAAATAACCTTAAATAAATGTAAAGGGGTCCTATTATGCCCTTTCACAAAGTTTTGATTTTGTTTTTGGGATGTACTAGGATATGTTTTCATGATTGATTGGTCAAAAAATTCATTATTTTTTACATCTTTTACATTATTACAGCTCCTCTCTCCCCCAGTCTGGCTCGAACATGCGCCCCCTTCCGAAATACAAAATGTGCTGGCCCAGTGTGTTGTGATTGGCAGTGCTTAGCACGTGTTCGGGGAATGTCCCGCCCCTTCATAATTGCGAGTTCTTATCTAGTGTAAATATTGAGGATGGCCTCAATTTCAAACCAATTCGAGTCTGATTCAGACCCTGACAATGTTAGAGGATCATGCAGAATGGATTTCATGCACAGACTTTGCAAGCACGGATTTCACAGGACATATCAGAGTGGTAGTTTTCTTTTATATTATTATTATTATAGATATAAATGTTATATCCCCCAAATGACAATGTTATATCCCCAAATGACATTTGTTGGAAACTAAGGCAATAAGGGACATTCTACCAGAAACATACATTTCCACAAAAAAAAAAATCTTGGGGGAAAAAATTTCTTATTCTTAAATCTGAACGTTGTGTCATATGGAGGATATGTTAAACTATGAGAAACACATATCATGCCATCTCAGCATGTTTTTATGATTGAATAAAATAATTTTTTATACGCATTTCACCCCTAAAATGTCAGGCCCTGTCACAGACAAATTTGTATATGTTAGAATTGTTTCCTAATTAATTAATTTGATACAAATAGCATTTTCTTATTGATCATATGTCCCTTATTGTATCTAACATGGTTTTGTAATTCCTTATTCCTAATTCCTTAATATAAGTAACTTTTCGGTCAACTGTAGTCAGCAAAATCACTTAATACCCACCAGGCACTCATATAGTTGTAAAATAACTACCTTTACATAGGAGATTTTTACAAAACATAGAAGTGGATATATACCCCCACCTTCATCTACACAGTTAAATAGATTAATTCATCAATATTTCCTCAAATAGTACACTTTTATGTCATAATTTCCTGCGAGACAGGACTGACCGTGCTGTGACAGGACTGACTTTATGGATTTTGATGACGCAGAAAAAGTTATGTTTTGTGTTCTTTATTTAAGTTTTGATAAGCATTCCTAATTTAAAATTATTATTATAATGTTAATGTAATATTGGACTATGGTAAAGTTCAGCCAAGAACATACACAATATTGCCAAAAGTATTGGGACGGACAGCCCTCCAAATAATTGAATTCAGGTATTCCAATCACTTCCATGGCCACAGTTGTATAAAATCAAGCACCTGGGCTCCACTCCAGACTGCTTCTACAAACATTTGTGAAGGAATGGGTCGCTTTCAGGAGCTCAGTGAATTCCAGCGTGGTACCGTGATAGGTTGCCACCTGTGCAATAAGTTCATTCGTGAAATTTCCTCACTACTAAATATTCCATGGTCAACTGCTAGTGGTATTATTACAAAGTGGAAGCAATTGGGTACAACAGCAACTCCGCCACAAAGTGGTAGGCCACGTAAAATCAGAGAGCGGGGACAGTGCATGCTGAGGCGACAGTGCGCAGAAGTCGCCAACTTTCTGCAGAGTCAGCTACAGACCTCCAAACTTCGTGTGGCCTTCAGATTAGCTCAAGAACAGTGCTTAAGAGCTTTATGGAATGGGTTTCCATAGCCGAACAGCTGCATCCAAGTGTAATGCAAAGCATGGGATGCAGTGGTGTAAAGCATGCCGCTACTGGACTCTAGAGCAGTGGAGACGTATTCTCTGGAGCGACGAATCACGCTTCTCTGTCTGGCGATCCGATGGGCGAGTCTGGGTTTGACAGTTGCCAGGAGAACGGTACTTGCCTGACTGCATTGTGCCAAGTGTAAAGCTTTGTGAAGGGGGGATTATGGTGTGGGGTTGTTTTTAAGGGGTTGGGCTTGGCCCCTTAGTTCCAGTGAAAGGAACTCCTAATGCTTCAGCATACCAAGACATTTTGGATTTCATTCTCCCAACTTTGTGGGAACAGTTTGGGGATGTTCCTGTTTCAACATGACTGCACACCAGTGCACAAAGCAAGGTCTGTAAAGACATGGATGAGCGAGTTTGGTGTGGAGGAACTTGACTGGCACAGAGTCCTGACCTCAATCCGATAGAACACCTTTGGGATGAGTTAGAGCAGAGACTGCGAGCCAGGCCTTCTCATCCAACATCAGTGTCTGACCTCACAAATGAGCTTCAAGAGGAATAGTCAAAAATTCCCATAAACACACAACTAAACCTTGCGGAAAGCCTTCCTAGAAGAGTTGGAGATGTTATAGCTGCAAAGGCTAGGCCAACTCCATATTAAACCCTACGGATTAAGAATGGGATGTAATTAAAGTTAATGTGCATGTAAAGGCAGACGTCCCAAAACTTTTGTCAGTATAGAGTATAATAAGGACCTAATTCATTAGAATACATTTACAGTGTAATGTCTATTTTCAAATAACGTTTTACTATGGCATGCGTTAAATACATAGCCTATCATGTGCAATAAAGGTAATAAAAAAGAACAATAACATTCATTTGTAAGGCCGTGTCACAGGACTGTCAGGCCCTGTCACAAAGGGATGTGACAGGGCCTGACGGTCTGCCATTTTAAACTGCCATTACTCAGCCTGCTAGCATAAAAACTGTTAACATGCAAGCAAGGAATTTCAGTAACCTTTTTAGACATGTTTTGGATTTAAAACATTTTCATTATTTTCAGGGATGTTTTACCGTGACAGGGCCTGACCCTTTAGCTCGTCTTCCTAAAAAAACTCATACAAAAACACGCTTAAAATCATAAAATTCAATGACAGAATTCAGCCTTGATCAATGTCAGCTTCACCTGGGTCAAATTATGTCACTTCCTCTGAGTCATACCCTTAAAGGCGTATTTCACACATTTTATTTAGTTTTATGTAAAGATGACAGGACTGACCGAAAACATTGGGACAGTTGTAAAATAATATTTATTTGTAGAATTTCATGTTTTTGATCAATTGATGTGAATGATAACAGCTTAAACTTGTTATTGGTGGAGTTTTTTTTTTTCTAAATAACAAAGCATAACAAAGCACAAAGTTTTTAACATAACAAAACTATGAAAGCTGTAGCTCCAATTTGGCTGAGGACAAGGACATGGACAGGATTTGTAATTTCAAAAGTGTTTTTAATAAAGAAAGAAATATCTGAGAACCGAGATATCCTCAACATATACACAACTCACAGTAATCAACCATCAGCCAGTTTTAGAATTTTTGGATGATATACTTTTTATTCAATGTAACAATTCAAGGACAGATAATGTACGTTTCTGAGTTTTGGAAATGTTGTGGAAAAAACTGTGTCTCTTTGACATAGCGACAACCCTTCTTCTTCTCTAAACTAAAGTTGAAAAGGTGGAAAAGCATAATAGAACCCCTTTAATAGTGTTTAATTTATTCTCTTCAAATCAGTTATTTATCAAGTTCTAAGTAAAACAGCATGCAGCAGCAGTAGTAATCGGTGATGATGAATTATAGTGAGTGAATGAGCTCAAACAAATATGGACAAGTTAAGATATAAAGCAGTTAAGTTTCTTTCTTGGAACTGCCACAGAGAAGCTCTACTAACAGTGATCCTCAACAAAGAACAGATTTAGACACTGAATGTCACAAAATGAATGTAGCCTACTAATGAGCATAATATGTTTGCAAATGCCACTTGGTTTGATATTTTGTGTCCGTATGTAACGCCATCAGCTGATCGCTGGATGGGTCCAGTGAACTGTCACTCACCTCAAACGCCGGCTGGGATCGAATGGGTTGACAGAGTTCCTCTCGTGCACATGGACAAAAGTTGGACAACGCCTGTGCGGACAAAGTCAGCACGAGGAGAAACACAGCGATCTGCATTGTATGCTAAAATATATGTTAAAACACAGAAATAAAAAACATCACTTCTGTCTACAAATCTAAACAGACCGAAACAATACTAACACGTGACACTAAAAAGGAAATGAAAGCGGTATGAGATTGAGAAATACATAAGAAACTGTGTCACAAAGGGGGTGGGGTAAACTGTCTCAAACGGATTTAATTGCTGATTCGATATTTCGTTTGCACACGTGGGCGGCGCTGAAACGCCCCTTTCATCTGATTGGTCAAAACGCTCCGCCTTCAGTAAGCTACGAGCTTTTCTTTCTGTCAGGCAGAATAGAGTCAGTACGAGTGCGGCGAGGGTGGAGTCGGTGTGGGGGAAAACACTGCGAACATCGTGTGTATTTGAATGACAAAAATGTGGTATTGCGAGTCATTGACGCCTGCCGACCGGCAACGGTACATTGTAAAATTAACTGCAATAGGTTATGATAGCCCTTATTTAATTAAAAACTGTGTCAATGATCCAACCAAATGGCCGGAGGTGTCGTTTCCAGACATATTTTGTGATCTGGTTGAATCTCCAAGACATTGCGGCAGCTGTAGCGGTAACATTAACCTATAACTCAATCAACTTATGTTACATACTATAACTCCATAAAACCTTGTCACTTACTAATTGTACGTATGCTTCACTCCAAACTATTAATCCTTTTGTAAAACGGTGATCAGTAGTATGAAGTTGCTGAGGGACTGTGCTGACAGTTATCCCTAAAGTCCTCTAGTAACTCACAGACTTGCAGTCTACTCCATAGGTTCACGGCTCGCGTCATGAGCCTTCAGCTGATCAGAATCAGAATCAGAAAGAGCTTTATTGCCAAGTATGCTTGCGCATACGAGGAATTTGTCTTGGTGACAGTAGCTTCCAGTACACATACAATATAATGTGACAAGACAAGTGACAAGTAACATAGGTATAAATAAAAAATAGAAAAAATAAAAATAAAAGATTATAAATTATAAATATATATAAAGTTATAAGGTGCTATAATGAAATGTCTGAGGGAAGTATTGCACATGTTTGTTCCACAGTAGGGGAACATTTAAGTGTTCATGAGGTAGATGGCCTGGGGAAAGAAACTTTTCCTGTGTCTGGTTGTTTTTGTGCTCGGTGCTCTGTAGCGTCGACCAGACGGTAACAGTTCAAACAGAAAGTGTGCTGGGTGTGACGGGTCCAGAGTGATTTTGCGAGCCCTTTTACTCACTCTGGATGAGTGCAGTACTTTGAGTGTGGGAAGGGTAGTGCCAGTGATTCGCTCAGCAGTCCGAACTATCCGCTGTAGTCTACGGAGGTCGGTTTTGGTAGCAGAGCCGAACCAGACGGTGATGGAAGTGCAGAGGATGGACTGGATGACAGCTGAGTAGAACTGTACGAGCAGCTCCTGTGGCAGGTTGAATTTCCTCAGCTGACGCAGGAAGTACAGTCTCTGTTGGGCTTTCTTCACAATAGAGTCTATGTGAGTGTCCCACTTCAGATCCTGAGAGATGGTGGTGCCCAGGAACCTGAATGACTCTACTGCAGTCACAGTGCTGTCCATGATGGTGAGTGAAGGGAGTGCAGGGGGGTTTCTCCTGAAGTCCACGATCATCTCCACTGTTTTGAGCGTGTTCAGCTCCAGGTTGTTATAACTGCACCAAAGAGCCAGCTGCTCCACCTCCTGTCTGTACGCAGACTCGTCACCGTTCCGGATGAGTCCGATAACAGTAGTGTCGTCCGCAAACTTCAGGAGCTTGACAGAGGTGTCTTTAGAGGTGCAGTCATTTGTGTGCAGGGAGAAGAGCAGTGGTGAGAGAACACATCCCTGTGGAGCACCGGTGCTGATGGTGCGGCTGTCGGACGTGATTTTGCCCATTCTGACTAGCTGTTGTCTGTCTGTCAGAAAGCTGGTGATCCATTGACAGATGGAGCTAGGGACAGAGAGCTGGGTCAGTTTGGTCTGGAGCAGTGATGGGACGATGGTGTTGAAGGCAGAACTAAAGTCCACGAACAGAATCCTTGCATAGGTCCCTGGTTTGTCCAGATGTTGTAGGGTGTAATGCAGTCCCATATTGACCACATCATCCACAGACCGGTTTGCTCTGTAGGCAAACTGCAGGGGGTCCAGCAAGGGTCCAGTGATGTCCTTCAGATATGCTAACACCAGTCTTTCGAATGACTTCATGGCCACAGATGTTAAGGCAACAGGTCTGTAGTCATTGAGTCCTGTGATCTTTGGTTTCTTCGGGATTGGGATGATGGTGGAGCGTTTAAAGCAGAAAGGGACTTTGCACTGCTCCAGTGATCTGTTGAAGATCAGTGAGAAGATAGAGGCCAGCTGGTCAGCGCAGGTTTTCAGACAGGCTGGTGAAACACCGTCTGGGCCTGGTGCTTTCCTTCTCTTCTGTTTCCTGAAGATCTGACGCACATTATCCTCACTGATCTGAAGTGCAGGGGGGGAGGGGAGGGGGATGGCTGGAGGTGTTGATGGCTGTGTAGAGAGATGGTCAGGGCGGGTATGGGGTGTCTGATCGGGGGTCTCAAATCTACAGTAAAAGACATTCAGCTCGTTCGCAAGATGCTTGTTGCTGTCGATGCTGGGGGATGGTGTCTTGTAGTTGGTAATGTCTTTCAGGCCTTTCCACACTGATGCAGGGTCGTTGGAGGAAAACTGGTTTTCCAGCTTTTTGGCATAGCTCTTCTTAGCCACTTCAATCTCCTTTGTCAATGTGTTCCTGGCCTGATTATACAAGATCCTATCCCCACTCCTGTAGGCATCTTCTTTGACCTGACGAAGCTGTCTGAGTTTTGGTGTGAACCATGGTTTATCATTGTTGAATGATAAGTAAGTCCTGGTAGGGATGCATAAATCCTCACAGAAACTGATGTATGATGTTACAGTCTCTGTGAGCTCGTCCAGATCGCTGGCAGCAGCTTCAAAAACACTCCAGTCAGTGCATTCAAAACAGGCTTGTAAGACCAGGGGCCCGTTCTTCGTACGTAGCTAACTCAGTTAGCTGGATTTGATTGTTGACGATTTGGCATGATCTTGGATTGTTTGGTTCTTCGACGCTCATCCTGGACTTGCTGTCATAGCAACAGGTGCGCAAACTTGAACCTGCTCGGGAGCAGGCTTATTTCATGTAAACAGGATTAGATCCCGGCTTCATAAGCGGAGCTGATACGGGAAGTCCAGCGCAGCGCGATAGTGCACTTTCTGAGATTGAAATTTTTTTCTCGTGACTCGTGAGATTGTCGTTTACATTATTAATTTGTTGGAAACGCACATTATTTCACATTGAGTCGGGCTTTAACTACAGCACAAACTGTTTGCATTGCCCTATGATTATTTGCGAGTGGCTCTTTCCTTTACACTATTGGAGCAGAGAACTTGATGGAAAGTGCTGTCTGTCGTGTCATTCGGATTTTACCTGGCGCTTTTAGGTTTAAAAAACAGTTTTAGGTTTAAGACCCAATGTTGTAAAGCAGTTTTTTTAAAGCAGTTTTTTTTTTTTTTTTTTTTTTTGGCTATCATTTTTTATGAAGATCATGCAATCATGACCATGCCGATTACAGTATGTCACTCAGGCTTCACTAACGTGATTGGTACCATAGACTATAGGCTTCCATAGACTGCCATCAAGGCCTCAATGAAGGGGATTATGTGAACAGAAAGGGGGTTCACAATGTAAATGTGCAGCCCAGTTACTATTGGGATTCTTAATATTCCAGATTAATAATATTATATCAAATAAAAAAAGTCAGTTGACTAAAATCTTCCATATCACAAATGTGAAAGCAAAATGGCCAGGATCTGTGCATGACTTAAGAATTTTCAGAGATTCACATTTATGGACATTATTTGAAAGTGGTAAGGAAAGTTCCACAATTAAATATCAAGCTCACTGTATTACATACACTTATGCTGATCCTAACAGAACTGCATTTCTTCATAGGTGATTATGACATGTTCCTGCCAGCAGACAGGTGTTTTATGACCCCATTCCCTGACCCAAACCAGTTACAATGCAGCTCTAGCCAGGACAAGGGCACACAATGAAATGAACTTTGGCTAACTAAAGGGAAGATTTCAGTGTCTGATAAGTCTGAGGTTTGCACACCTGACAGGGCCTGTGACATTGCTGCATGTGCCATATTACACAACATTGCCCAAAAAAAAAAAAAAAAAAAACTTTTCATTATAATATAATGAAAAGTTTAATAAAAGACCAATATACTTAGTTCCTTGAGTTTTATTTCAATTGTTCTTTGTAAAGAAAAGCCAGTGTTCAAGTGCCTGCAACAAGAGATATTAGACACATGCCTCATGCAACAAATAAAAAGGAAAAGTTGGCTATACACTGCCCACCTGTAGGCCTATGTCTCCTCTGTCTGTGCAGACTCTTCTGTAGGCCTTTCTGTAGATGTGGAATCCTGCAACTTATATTGCTGCCATAAAGCATACAAGTATAAATTAAGTAAAGTTATTTATGCACTTGCAGGTAGGCTAGTTCCTCCATATGACAGTTATCTGAGAGGGTTTATTCACTGTCCAGTGAAATGGAAACAAATGGACATTACAAAGTCTTATACTTTCTTTCCTTTGGAAAGTTATAAAAAAAATGTCCACTTACTGCACATATTTCAGCCACCGCTTTCTTGGGAACAGATACAAGTGTTGGTGTATTATGTAAAAGTGCACAAAAGAGGAAAACACAATGTCATTATATGAACTACACTCTGGAAAAATATTTTTACATTAATATAAGTTTATTAGTTTTGTCAAAGCAATTCATCATTACTCAAGATTTAACAGTTGAAATGACTATACAGCCTTAATTTAATGCAGCAAAAATTATTTTACAGTGTAGGCTACTAAGATCTTTTCTTCTTTTTTTTTTTTTTTTGCTCAGCCTTTTTCTTGGTTGCTTTTATAAACAGCCAACCATTTATTTAACAGTGTCTTTTATAAAAGAGACTATAATATAACAAAAAAATTACCATTATGTAGAATATTTTTGTACTTCACTTTTGTTTGTTCCCATGTTCTAGTGTGGTGACTCTGACATTACAATGAACAAAGTAATTATGCAATTATTCAAATACAAAAATATAGGCTATTAAGTGATAAAAACATCTAACATGGCCACTTCTAACGGATTTAAATTGTCTGCTACTTTTTGCCAGCCCTCTCTCCTGGCTTTTGCAGACTTTGAGGTGTTCCCTGGCGTTTTGCATTAAAACATTAAAATTCCGAATAAACTTCGACTATTAGTTCTTGCTCTGCTGCGGAGAAAAACTGTGCGCGCTCTTTGGCCACGCTGAGCAGCCAATAGCAGCGTTGCTGATCAATGTTTCTACTATCGATACATATCCCCTTTTAACCCAGCGCATGAACGCGCAATTATCTCAGATAACTCAATCCAGCGATACTAATCCTATCCGGCAAGTGTGTTCGAAGAACCGAGTTAGCCAGATCATGATTAGCACGATGATATTATCTTGGATGTGTCATTTGATCTCGGATGTAATAAGCAACGTACGAAGAACGAGCCCCTGCTCTGTGTCGTTGGTCCATCTCTATACAGATGTTTCAGAGACATTTTCATTCAATAGGCCTACTTTATGTACTGCTTCATACAGCGTCTGTTTGAACAAGAATAAAGTTCAACATAATTGCTACTATTAATTAAGTGGAGTCTATACGTTTTTTAATCAGTTTTAATTTGATAAACATGACACAATCTAACATACGACATGAAAAGAGTGTTTACTGTTATAAAAAACTGATTTGTGAGCTTTAGAGTAACTAAAGGTGTTCGAATAAACACGAAACACACGTGATCGTTGTCATGCGGTGAATCCGGCCAATCGTGGGACAGCTGTGTCGTCATCAGCCCTCCTGCAGCCCAGTGCAGCCGCTCTTGAGAAGCTGCGCTGGCTGAGTTCTCCGGCTACTCTCAAATCGCTCTCGCGGTACTTTGATGGCATATGTCACAGTCACGTGGCGTCGGCGCTGTATCAAGTCGGACAAAATTTCTAACCGGCATGCACTACTTCAAGTCAGCCGCCGATCGGTCTGCGCAGAGCCGTATGAAGTCGAACAAGCCTCTAATGTTTTCCCCCACGGGCTAAATTCACATCACGTGACGGGGCGTTCCCGGGGGCAGAAGACCACGCCCACCAAGGGGGAAAACAGAGCAACTGTCTCCATTGACTTTGCCTCCTTGTCATTTCTTGCTTCTAAGAAAAGACAGAATAATGCCTAAAAGCTGCTATGTGACAAGGTGTACAGCAAACAAGCTAAGAAACCCAGAAATAAGTTTTCATAAGCTGTCGACCCCAAAAAACGAGCGTTTGAGGACATAAAAGTGGATACAGGCTGGAACGAATGGGTAAATTGTGGGATCCTGACACTCAGTATGCACTAAAAATACACCACGTGTGCAGTAAGTTAAACATTTGGTCACTGGTGAGCCAAATATCCAAATGTCAGTTTTATATATTATATTTCTGTAAGATAAACTATCCTGTGTGTTGCCGTCTTGCCGATTACGGTCTCCTCCAGCGGACGTACGTTAGTTCTCAGAGTAATGAGACACGTGACGCTCTGTCTCAACTGCCTGTATCCACTTTTATGTCCTAAACACTCGTTTTTTGGGGTCGAGAGCTAATAAAAACTTATTTCTGGGTTTTTTAGCTTCTTTGCTGTACACCTTGTCACACAGCAGTTTTTAGGCATTTTTCTGTCTTTTGTTAGAAGCAAGAAATGACAAGGAGGCAGCCTCTCGCAATGCAAAGTCAATGGAGACAGTTGGTTTGTTTTCGGTCCGTGTACCTTCGGATAATTAGTTTTTTCGTTTTTGTTTAAAAAACGGAAAAACGAAGAAACCGTTAGTTTATCGCATATTCAAACCTTCTCGTGGACATACAAAACAAGTTTCAGTATGGTCCATGTACGTTTTGATAGTTTGTTTTCCGAGTTGAAATGAAATAAGCAAAAACGAGAAAACGAGCCTTTATTCGTTTTTTGTTTTTTCAAAAAAACGAAAAATATGAGATTTCGGCTTGATTTTTCGTTTTTTGGTTCACGGTTCAAAAACGGATAAATGACTTCAAAATCCGTTTTGCACATGTGGGCGGTCATGAGACGCCCCTTTCACCCGATTGGTCAAGCAAATCTGAGCCTGTGACGTCATCAGTAGTTCCCCAGGTCTGTTCGACAAAATAATAGTCCTATGGCTCTGCGTATTCCGCGTCTTAAACTGTACAGGGCATGTCTAGAACGGGCTTTCTTCTGTGCAACTTAACCCGTTTCACATAAATATTTACATATCAGAAATATTAAATATTAATCTGCATCCAGCCGGTTTTATTTAATTGTGCTGTGCAGTGTTAAATGTGTGTGTGCTGCGCCTGCGCTAGACAGCGGGTGAAGTTCAGTCAAGTATACGCAGCTGTCATAACTCTTCTTTTAGACAATACGCTCAGTTTTAGACATTTTTTAACTATAATCATAGCTGCGAGAGTGAGACAGCGAGATGATTGACAGGTCGATAGCCTATAGCGGAGGAAAAAAGCGCAAGATAGCCTATATTGTTAGTAAAAAATAAATAAATATTTGTTTACTATAAGTGAGTTTGTCTTTGAAAACAATAACAACAAAACAATCAAATAACACTGAACCACAAACTGAGCGTTCATTTTAAAGGGAAATTTCCAAATATCTTTTATTTATCTGTTATAATGCTTTTGTTTTATGTAGGCCTGTTGCGTCTTAATCGTTTTGTTAATAAATGTCTAATATAGGCTACTATGCGCCCCGGGAGTTTTTTTTATTGTAGCCTACTATTTTATTGTTGTTGTGCTTCCATTAAAATAACATTGAACCAATTCGTTATACAGCCAGCACTGGAGTTGTCTGGACCACTGGGCTCCCATTTGGGTCCCAGACTCCCAGTAGGTGATCCTGAATTAACAGATTGATTGAACGCATGTTCGCTTGAGTTGTTCAGTTTATCTCTGTCACCAAATTTAAAGAAACTGAGATTTTATTTTATTTTAAACAAATATTTATTTTCATGATATAATTAATCGGCTTATGTCCGTGACGCCACCTGTCTGAAGAGCATTTTTGAAACCCGCTTGCTTATGGCTGACTTGCCGCCACCTACTGGCGGTCTTTCATGTTGAAAGTATTGTTTCATGTAACTTCATATTTTTCACTGTTGCATTTAATAGTCTCTTAGTATGCAATTGAAATTGCTATAAAAATGCACTAACTGTGCCACCTTTGAGCTGCAAAAAACTGTGTAAATACATAAATCCCATGTCAGATACAGATTTCATCAGACAGCCTATAGGCTATCTACAGCAATTTGTGTTGATTGAATATTAAGAAAGTTATGACATATATTTACAGGGTTTCAAAAAAAACAATTCTACATTTGCTCACAACATTTATCTTACAAAAACCAAATTTTACTGGACAATGTCTATTACAGTACAACATAAGGGTGATAACAGAGTGATATGATTTAAGAAAAGTTTATTTTCATCACACTGTAATGTGATCAAAGATTTAAATATAAACTCTGTATGCAACACAGCATAGGCTACTACTATGCGTCACCTTATTCTGCTCTAAACAATGGGCGCCGCCATGACGATGACTCCGGTTGCCTACTTCCGGTTCGTAGAGATACCTGTCAATTTTGATGGACGTGTCTCTGTACGTTGTTAATTATTGTATATTGTTTTATTGTGTATTAAGGGGAATAGGCCTTACATCAAAATTGTCTCTCTTAACTGCGTCTGCATAAGTGATTCTCAATTGTAGCGGGTAGGCTATATGCGGTGAGGTGAACCCAGGAAAAATTAGGCCCTTTTTAAAAATGTAGGCCTATAACCTAGGCCTATATTTTATATAAAAGTTTTAGGCCTATATTATATTATTATATACGTTTTTTTGTTAATATATCTTCATTAGATATAATTATACAAAACACTAGTGAAAAAACACTATCTAACAGAACATAAATTATTTATTTATTTACAATATTATCTGCTTATTTTAATTAACGAAATGTCAATCTTCATCTTTATAACAGAAGATACAATACAACAACATCTTAAACATACAGTACAATTAGCCTATCAGTATCCAAAAAATAATAAGTAAATAATGTCAACTAAATATTGATTAGAGTTCCCATAGACTTTTTCTAGTCGACTAGTAGTCATTTATTTAAGCAATAGCTAAGTTGACTAATCGCACGTTTATATTAATTAAATACTGGGTGCATGGAGGAATAGGCTATCCTATTCCGCGCTCAAGCACATGCATAAATCTTGCCGCAAAAGTAGGCTAATTATAATAAATGTTTCTGAAAAAATAAAGAGGCATTTTAATTGTTTATTAATAAACTACTGTTTTCTAAATCAGTGTCGGCTGCAAATATCCATACATCTTCGCTGTATGCAGATGCGCATTTAGAGAGAAATCCACATGGGTTACAAAATCAGATGCTTTCGATTCGAATTTGTTCATTTAAAAGTGTACATTTCAAGCTTTAAATGGGACATTCTACCAGAAATGTACATTATCTGTCCTTGAATTGTTACAGTGAATAAAAAAGTATTTCATCCAAAAATTTCTAAAACTGGCTCATAGTTGATTTCTGTGAGTTGTTCTGTAAAGG
Source organism: Leuciscus leuciscus (assembly GCF_965113295.1). NCBI lineage: Eukaryota > Metazoa > Chordata > Actinopteri > Cypriniformes > Leuciscidae > Leuciscus > Leuciscus leuciscus. The sequence goes on along the minus strand of NC_138747.1, from coordinate 23,112,828 downwards.
AATATGTCATTCATTAGGTTCTCAGATATTTTTTTCTTTATTAAAAACACTTTTGAAAATTACAAATCCTGTCCATGCCCCTGTCCTCAGCCAAATTGGAGCTACAGCTTTCATAGTTTTGTTATGCTACAAACTGTTATTTAGAAAAAAAAACTCATCAATAACAAGTTTAAGCTGTTATCATTCACATCAACTGATCAAAAACATAAAATTATATATAAATTCTACAAATAAATTCTATTTTACAACTGTCCCCATGTTTTGGTCAGTCCTGTCACGTTTACATAAAACTCTACATAAAATGTGTGAAATACACCTTTAAGGGTATCACTCAGAGGAAGTGACATCATTTGACCCAGGTGAAGCTTACATTGATTAAGGCTGAATTCTGTCATTGAATTGTATGATTTTAAGCTTGTTTTTGTATGTTTTTTTTGGAAGACGAGCTAAAGGGTCAGGCCCTGTCACGGTTAAACATTCCAGAAAATAATGAAAATGTTTTAAATCCAAAACATGTCTAAAAAGGTTATTGAAATTCCTTGCTTGCATGTTAACAGTTTTTATGCTAGCATGCTAGCAGGCTGAGTAATGGCAGTTTAAAATGGCCAACCGTCAGGCCCTGTCACATCAGGCCCTGTCACATTCCTGTGTGACACGGCCTTACAAATTAATGTTATTGTTCTTTTTTATTACATTTATTGCATATGTTATGTATTTAACGCATGCAATAGTAAAATGAAGGCCAAGGTGCTTGATTTTTATACAACTGTGGCCATGGAAGTGATTTAAACACCTAAATTCAATTATTTGGAGGGCTGTCCCAATACTTTTAGCAATATTATGTATGTCCTTGGCTGAATTTTACCATAGTCTAATATTACTTTAACATTAAAATTATAATAATAATTTAAAAAAGAAATGCCAATCAAAACTTAAATAAAGAACACAAAATATAACTTTTTCTGCATCATCAAAATCCATAAAGTCAGTCCTGTCACAGTACCGTCAGTCCTGTCACGCCATGGTCAGTCCTGTCACACAGGAAATTATGATAAAAGTGTACTATTTGAGGAAATATTAATTAATTAATCTCTTTAACTGTGTAGATGAAGGTGGGGGTATATATCCACTACTATGTTTTTATAAAAATCTCCTATGTAAAGGTAGTTATTTTACAACTATATGAGTGCCTGCGGGTATTCTGTGATTTTGTGTACTACAGTAGACCGAAAAGTTACTTATATTTCTTAAAGGAATTATAAAACCATGTTAGATACAATCAGGGACATGTGATCAATAAGAAAATGCTATCTGTATCAAATAAATTCATTAGGAAACCATTCTAACATATACAAATTTGTCTGTGACAGGGCCTGACATTTTAGGGGTGAAATGCGTATAAAAATGTATTTTATTTAATCATAAAAACATGCTGAGATGGGATGATATGTGTTTCTCATAGTTTAACATGTCCTCCATATGACTCAACGTTCAGATTTAAGAAAAATATATTTTTTTCCCCAAGATTTTTTAAAGTGGAAATGTACGTTTCTGGTAGAATGTCCCAAATAGGTAATAATTATTATATAGGAATATTCCTGTCTGTTAGGCAGTATACACTGTTTCAGTTCATTTCTGAGACGCACTCCAGTTCATTTCTGAGACGCACTCCAGTTCACGGAGATCATGAAAGTGTGCCTGATTGTTTTATTTTACAAAAGCACAACGTTTTCTTGTTTACACAAATAAAAGTAGTTGCGAATGATGTAGGCTATTATTATTTTCAGTATAACCAGAAATTATAGAGTATTTTATTTTAAGTTGTTTCCACTGTTGATAGGAAAATGCAAGTTCGCGCCTGCGACTCCGTGCCATGCAGTGCGCGCTCCACAATGCCACTCGGATATGCGTTAAAATCTTGTGTTTATTTGTAATAATCTTAGCCCTGAATTATTCTTGTCTAACCTGTATTATGACTGACATTTGCTTTTTAATTTACCCTCATCGGTAGCCTATACCACCATTAGCAGTTTTGCATTAAAGTATTTGCAATGACATCTCCTTGTCTAAAACTGAGCGTATTGTCTAAAAGAAGAGTTATGACAGCTGCGTATACTTGACTGAACTTCACCCGCTGTCTAGCGCAGGCGTAGCACACACACATTTAACACTGCACAGCACAATTAAATAAAACCGGCTGGATGCAGATTAATATTTAATATTTCTGATATATAAATATTTATGTGAAACGGGTTAAGTTGCACAGAAGAAAGCCCGTTCTAGACATGCCCTGTACAGTTTAAGAAGCGGAATACGCAGAGCCATAGGACTATTATTTTGTCGAACAGACCTAGGGAACTACTGATGACGTCACAGGCTCAGATTTGCTTGACCAATCGGGTGAAAGGGGCGTCTCATGACCGCCCACATGTGCAAAACGGATTTTGAAGTCATTTATCCGTTTTTGAACCGTGAACCAAAAAAACGAAAAATCAAGCCGAAATCTCATATTTTTCGTTTTTTTGAAAAAACGAAAAACGAATAAAGGCTCGTTTTCTCGTTTTTGCTTATTTCATTTCAACTCGGAAAACAAACTATCAAAACGTACATGGACCATACTGAAACTTGTTTTGTATGTCCACGAGAAGGTTTGAATATGCGATAAACTAACGGTTTCTTCGTTTTTCCGTTTTTTAAACAAAAACGAAAAAACGAATTATCCAAAGGTACACGGACCGGGTCTTCCCCCTGGGTGTGGGCGTGGCCTAAATACGCTCTGTCTAACGAAAAATGAAAAATCGAGCCAAAATCTCATTTTTCGTTTTTTTAAACTAAACTAAAAAACGAATAAACGAGCTGATTTTCATTTCTCGTTATTCCATTCCAAACAGGAAATGAAATGATCAAAAAGTACACGGACCGTGATGAAGAAGGTTCTACTATTTGCAAAGTTGATGCAAACTATGTGCAATTATAATTTCATTGTAGGCCTACTGTGTGTCCTTAAAATGGTGCTTTCAGCTGTAAATTCTTTTTTGTGTCAATATGGCTCTGTTTCTTTTTTTAAAGTAAATACTTGGCCTACATTTTGAAATACATGCAGATATACATGCATAAGTAATAAATGTTGTAGTTGTGCCCTATGTTTACTGTACATCTTTCTACAGATATCAGCAAGTCCAAGAATGATGTACCAGTACAGCCCGACTTGAATATATTCCCAACCACTTTGATGGGGGACAGAAGACGGAGCTTCAGGCCAAACTGGTATAAACTTCATCCATGGCTTGAGTATTCTGTCATGATGGACTCTACATATAGCAATGCAGACATTTTAGCACACCAAATGCCCCAGACACTGTTTTTGTTTCAAAACCTGGTTCAAAAACTGGGAAAAAAGCAATTATGAGAGATGCAGGGTTTTCAGTACATGCAAAGTCTGAACGACACAAGTGTGCAATGATAGCATGGAGGGATTATCAAAGAGCTGTTAAAACTGATGCAACACTAGCAGATCTTCTTGACAAAGAACACACTAAACATAAATAGAAAATGGCACATTGTGGTACCCTTTGTTGTACCCTGGAGTTTTGTTCACATTGAATTGACACCCTGTATTTGTACCCTGTACTGTATTTAAAATGTTTATGGCCCTATACCTCTTTTGCACCTGCACTCACTCTTGTACAAAATAAATGTTTATATGATTTTAAAGTAAAATAAAGTTTATAATCTTTAAATATTATTTGTTGCCATTTTTTAAAGTGCCCTTCTGGTAAACACTGACCCCTCTAGTAAAATTTGTCTAGAACCGCCACTGCTTTTATATAGGCCTTAGTGGTCCCATAATACTGTATCTGAAGACTCTTTCCCGAAATTCAGCCTTGGTGCAGAATTACAGCCACTACGAGCCAGTCCCACAATGAGCTTTCCTGAGGACCTGCCATTTCTGTATCTGTAGCTTGAAATGCTAATGAGGAGGAGAGAGGCGGGGCAAGGTGGAGGGTGGGGGTGGGCCTTGACCAGCTTGCAGCCACGGTACCATGCGCTAATGTTTACAGCGGATGTATGGCAATGGCTTGTAGACACGCAGTCCTTCAAGCTTTCCAGTTTGACCCAGAATCTGATCCGGATGGAGAAGCACCTAAAAAAGTTGCAAAGGACAGGAGGGGGGGATGTCAAAACCTGCAGGCCCTCAGGAGCCCTCTTCAGCATAGTGTGAATGGGGCATTACGAGCCACTGTGCGCCCTCTGCAGGAGAAACACTCTTCCTTCTTATCAGTCATTCTACTGGTTTCAGTTCATTCAGCACCCTTAAAGGATTAGTTCACTTTCAAAAAAAAATTTGCTGAAAATGTACTCACCCCGATGTCATCCAAGATATCCATGTCTTTCTTTCTTCAGTCGAAAAGAAATGAAGGTTTTTGAGGAAAACATTCCAGGATTTTTCTACACAGAATGGACTTCAATGGCAACCAACCATACCAATGTTCAAAGAAGGTTCAAATGTCCGTCTCAATGCAGCTTCAAAGTCTCTACACGATCCCAGTCGAGAAATAAGGGCCTTATCTAGCGAAACGATCTGTCATTTTCTTAAAAAAATATTGGTGGATATATATAGGGGAGCGCGGGGCACAACCTAACGCGGGGCTAGTTGTAACACGCTTGTTTTAAATACTTCCGCACATGCTTGGATGACGAAACTTTGTGTATTTACTAGTTGCCATATCAACACTATATAGAAAAAAAAATTCCGCCAAAATTTTATTTTTGGATAAAAATTCCATAATCTTTCTATGGAAGATATCCATAGACATTTATTAAACCATAGCAAAAGTAAATTTCTTACTTAAGTTAATTTTTCATCTCTATTTTTTGTGTTTATTTAAAATAAGACAAATCTGATATTATTTTAATCTCCAAGATGTTATTTAACAGTTGAGATAGTTATTTAATGCTTCGCTAACTAGCAGAAGACACTAGCCGGGTTTAAACCCCAGTTGCAGGCGGGGGCATGTTGTAACACTGCGTTACAGTGAGCCCCTATTAGAAATATGCTATTATATTCTATACTTTTATTAATTTTATTGAGAAAACGTGAGAAAAAGGTGAATAAAGACTGAGAGTCAATGTTCAGAAATTACTAATTATTTATTTGTTTTGAACTATGTTGTATAGCTGTGTTTTCATGTGTTCGTAGTCAAAACTCAAAAATGAGTTTATATTTAATTATTAAAAATTGCCATTATTTTATATGAAAATGTTTTTTAATTGTATTTCATTTAGAAAATATTTTAGTTTGTTTTGTATATATATATTTTTATTAGATCAGATAACATTTTAAGTTGTCATATGTTATGTTACAATGTGCCCCACACACTTGCGTTACAATGTACCCCACCTATGGGGCATGTTGTCACATTTCACTTCCATTCTTTCGGGGTATATCCAGAAAAAAGTATATACTGTATTAATAAAACAAAAACACATAATTGTACTAGACATGTGGGAAATTAATGTGGGAAAAAATAAATACTCTGAACCATAAGTAGATTTACACAAACTGAGAAAGTCAAAAAGCGTTACTTTGTGCCCCGCTCTCCCCTATATATACTTTTTAACCACAAATGCTCGTCGTGTACCATCTCTGAGATGTGCCACGCATTGCGTCATCACGTTGGAAAGGTCACTTTCACCCAGTTGCAAAAATCACCCACTCTACTTAGCTGTCAACAACAGCAACAAACTAAAGGAATTCCTGGAAAGTATGTGTTTTGAGCAGATCTGAAGAATGTCCGTATACAGCGGCAGATGTCTTGCATTTTAAGCCAAAGAAGACTGACAAGAGAAAATGAGCATGGCTTGCCACACTTTTTAAAATAGTTAAAATACTCCCCACAAAAGCTTAATGTGCGCTCTTTTCATTTTAAGGACAAAACCCCCTGATCTTCACCCGATCGGGAGCTGTATGTAGGATATGAGCGTCCATCTGTTTTCAATGTGGCTAACTTAAAGCAACTTCAGGTTATCAACAGACTCATTAAACTTTGACGGGCGAAGCACTGACAAAAGACAGTCATTGCGATAATGTAAAGTAATGGTACTATGGAAACGTAAACACAGAACATAAATACAGAACCGATTGCATAGCATTTGGATTAATAAGAATATTTTGAATCTTTGAAGGACTCACAAAATTATCACATGTTGGAGTCCTGCTGCAAAAATATTAAATGAAGATAAATACATAGAAAACCACACTATTATATGTTGAGTATAACTTTCTATCTTGGACTTGAAGTGATTGCAGTTTGCAACTTGCCAACAGTGACAGATGGACACTTAGCAGGAGAGCTTCTAAACACCCCCAAAATCACAGCTTCAGGAGACTACAAACCTTTGGAAACAGCTAACATCTTGCACAAAGAGATAGTATAACATGCTGTAAGTAAAACATGGACCTCGGGTTGAAAAACACTAGGATGTTTAATGGACCTCTAATTTACCAGACCACAACATCTAAAAATTCTCTGCAGAACCAAATGTAAATCTTTTGAATAGTTTGCTCAAAATCTTCATTCATTCTTTTGGAGCGTGTAACTGTATATTCATGACCTACAAAATAATATTAAAAAACAAAAACTCCATATACATCATGGTTTTGACAACAAAGAATGCTGCTTGGTTATATTTTGTGTTTGGTTATTATTTAGTAGGAACGTGGCCCATTTTTGCCATCTTCTGCTTGTCCTGGGGTGCTGGCAATGCTGGCAGACTGATTCTGATGGTCAATGGACTGGTAGGCATCTCTGTTTCGAGCTATTGTTGGGATCCCTGAAAGTAAAAAATAAGATCAGAAAAACTCGGAATTACTGGAATTGTGTATACTCAATAGCAGTTTCTAAAAATCATACATTCACATTATACGAATTCATATGAAATCGCCACCTTGTAAAATTCTTGTTTCTGTGAGATCCAGTTGAATATTCAGACAAAAACAAGAGTTAATTGGGTATAAGATATCCCATCTCTCCTGGAAGTTCTTGCAGGTTCCCTGCATTATGATAGCGGCTCCCTGATGCCCTCAAATTATTCACAATATCCCAGAATTTGAGCAAGCGAGAGAGAAGTGATTTGATCAAAAGTGGTCAGCCAAGACACATTAGCATTAACACGTTACTAGCATGCGTTTCAAATGTGTCTCCTATGCGTCTCCTATGACCACTTGCATTCTGATTTCGTAACTTTTACTTTAAGCGCACAAATACTATTGAATGAAGTAACTCATGTTACGCGGCTTCCTCCCGAAAATGAGTTTTTGCAGGGTGTGATGTCTGCTTTATTTCGATTGTCCACTTTAGACATTCTATTAACCATAAGTAACTTTTCAACTACATGTCAACTAGTCTCAGCCTCAGACGTCACGCCCACGGACCGTTGGCTGAGCGTCTGATGCATATGGCACACAAAATGGGAAACACTTCAGGAGTTTTGAACTCGTCATCTGATTGGTTGAATTCTACTGGATCTCCGGGAGATACAAAGCCATCGTGACTCCAAACCCCCTCATGGAAGAGGAAAGCCATCGTGTTTACAACTGTGACATTGCATGCTTACCAGGATCAACTAAATGCTGTATTTTCAAAAGTAGGTGTAGTTCACAGGGCCACTGTTGCAGTAAACTTGCATGCCGAGGTTGCAAAGTTACTTAGTAGAATGTCTAAAGTGGACCATCGAAATAAAGTGTAAAACTGCAACATATGTGATTTACACGGGGAGCACTGGAGCAATATGCTATATCTTTATTCAGCCTGAAGATTCCCTTATGACAGATTATCTGAAAAAATCTGAATCAACAGAATACCATGAGGAGGCGGCCGCTCACTATTTTAATGCACTGTGGGCAATTCAGGCACAGAGGTAATTATTCTCAATTACATTATAGGCATTATATCCTAGGCATGAGAATCTACTTTGTAAAAACAAAAACATAATTTAAGAAGAAAAAAAAAGGATCAATTTGCTATTGCATCCATTTATTAAAACACAACCTGAGAATGTCAATAAATAATTTAAGATAACACAATTCCCTTATATTGTGCAATAAAAACACAGGCAAATATTGACTGCTTGAGACAGTGCAGTAAATCAGCACTTCTGCGACCACTCAGGCAGAAAATACAACAGCTAGAGAATAAAGCCTTGTGTTACACATGGTGTGGTTTATAATGATCTTCTTGGAGGGTTTCAACATATACAGAGACAGACCCAGACCCAGACCCTCAACCAACCCGATACAAAATATATACTATATGTTGTTTGTAGATTATTTTGGAGATTCAATGTAAAAAGTATCACATTATAAAATATATTTAAAACTTTAATGTTTTTGTTTTTTTATCTATTGACAGCACTCATTTTGATTCAGTAATGTTAAATAAAATGTTTATTTCATTTTAATAAAACCAATACATTTAGATATTACCACATAAAGTAAATTTTTTAGGTTACCATTTTTTCAGTGTAACATAACCAACCAAACACTACTTGCTTATTCTAACGTTAATATTCTGTTATTGTATAATTTCACTCATGAAATTATTGGGCCCTCTTCTATTTATTATTTATTTACTGCCCCTTGGACACATTTTCAGGAAGTATGGTATTGATTTCCACTGCTGTGCTGATGATACCCAGCTTCACCTGTCTTTGTCACATCCCGCTAGTTTGGACTTTGTTATAACTAATGATCTAATAACTAATGATCTCTGCAATGGAAGTGAATCATTCAAAAACTAACTTTAGCTGGACAATAACTTTATTCTAGAGCTGCTGTAAAGCCAAAACAATCTCTGTTACTTTAATTTCCTATTATAACTGTAAAGCTGCTTTGAAACAATCTATATTGTTAACAGCGCTATTGAAATTAAGGTGACTTGACTTGACTTGGTTTTCAGTTTGCACAGTTTCCACTGCGTTAGTTGTCATAGTCTCTGATTAGTTGTCATTTAGTTCAGGTGTGTGTAGTTCATTTTCCTCATTTGCTTTTATACTTAAGTCCTCTGTGTCTATTAATTTGCTGTCTGGTCTCTTCTGTGATGTAGGTGTTATAAGCAGTTCTCTTTGTGTGATTTATCTTCCTTTGGATTTATTAAAGATAACCTTTGCCTTCATCATCATGTTCTACAACACATCATTGTGACAGTCTTCCATGCCTACTTCTGTTTTTCCAACACTTTTTCTTTCCAGCTGCTTAGCTGAAATTAAAAACTGGTTTTCATCAAATTTCCTTAAAGGTCCCATGACATGGATTATTTTATTATTTTATAATGTTTCCTGGGGTGCCCTTATAATGTTAGTAAGTTTTTAAGATGATTTTTTTTAAAGAATTTAGAAATAAAAGGCATTTTTCCTAGCCTGATTTAAGCCTCTGATTTGAACGCTCTGCTTGAAGGGGCGTGTCTGCTGTGAGACTTCAGTGTAAACGCCCACTCCTGTGATTGGCTGACATGCTTGCATATGATATAGCTAGTGTAACAGCTAGTGTAACAGCGTCATTGATTTCATAACGAGTTTTGGCAAGTGTCCAGATAAACTCGCGCTGTGTGATTGACAGCTTGGGCGATTGGAAAGGGATTGTTCTTTGATCGCTTTCTGTATATATTTTAATCACAGTTTAAGTAAGATTATTTTCATCCTACTAAGAGAAACGATGTGAAGTTGATATTTTAGTCACTGGCTTGATTTACTGATGCATAAACAGTATTGAACGATTTTGAGAGAAAGATTATCCGTCTGAACTTGAACAATTACACATCAGAAATTCACATAACCCACTGGTTCTTCAGAGGCTCGGATGAAGGAACTAAAAAAATACTTTTGTGTTCATTTGTACATCCAAACACTGAGCAACTGCCATGCTTCACTCGTTTGCAAGCCATGATGTCTCTCGAGGAAAAACCCAATATCGCGCTCGCCCAGCTCATTTTCTCATGGGCGGGCCAAATTCTCTTTGCGGGCAAAGAAGAGAAAGGGGAGGTGACCTTTCCCCTTATGACGACACAAGGGGAAGATTTCTAGATTTGCCTGTCTGAGCTTTCATTTTCTCAAAAATACCCAGGGCTTGGTTTACACCTATCAAAATGTCTAGCCACTGGGGGACCATAGGCAGGCTAGGGCCTAGTTAAAAAACCTCATAAAGTGAAATTTTCATGTCATGGGACCTTTGAACTTAATAGTGGTAAAACTGAAATTCTCTTAGTAGGTACAAAATCTGCTCTGACTAAATCTGATAGCTTTTCTGTCGAAACTATTGACAAGTCCATAGTTTTTCCATCAATGCAGGTTAAAAGTCTGAGTGTCGTAATAATATTATTAGTTCTGCATATTTTCAGGTATGAAACATGAACCGTATTATTAACTGCAACCATTATTGCAATTCTCTTCTGTTTGATCTTCTTCAAATTTAAATTCCTGCCTGTACCCTCAGATCTTCTTCATCATTTTAATTTTGTCTTACCATGCATTCTCCTGAACAGTATGGGTCTAGGGCTTTTAGTTGTGCTGCCCATCATTTGTGGAACTCCCTTCCCCTGGAAATTCATAACACCGACAGTCTTCACACTTATAAATCTCGTCTTAAAACTCATTTAATTAAACAGGCTTATTTATGATTGTACATGTATTGAGCAATATCTTATTCTTCAGTGTCTAATGTATATTATTATAATATGCTTTGTCTGTTGTTGTTATACTAATGTTTTCTGAAAGATTTGTAAGGTGACCTTGAGTGTCTTTAAAGGCGCCTACAAATACAATTTATTATTATTATTATTTTTGCTTTATTTTTATAACCAGCAGCTATGCTAATCATTTTCCATTTGCTTTTCTGTTTTATTTGGGATGCCCATCCTGAGGTAACTAGAGAGCACGTCAGCTCGGTTACTAGCGTAACCTCGGTTCTCTCTAGATGAGGGAACGAGTGTTGCGTAAGCTAGCTTACGCTACGGGAAAAACCCTTTTCTTAAGAATACTGAAGCCAAAAAATTATCCTTAATTTTTGCATTAATTTAAAACGCATTGCTGCATAAGCAGACCTAGGCGAAGCAGCTCGCGCGCCTATTGGTTGCTCTGCAGCAACTGCTGCAACCTATCCAGGGTCTGCCCGTGACGACGCACCAATGAGGGCGCGGGCACCCGTGCACTTCACGTCCCGCCAGAATGGGCGTGGCTAAAGGCTATAAAGGCAGAGTCCAGAAGGTTGTTCTTTGGTTTTTCATTCTGAAGCGAACCAGAAGTAGCACAAGCACGGCAGGGTTACGCAACACTCGTTCCCTCATCTAGAGATAACTGAGGTTACACTAGTAACTGAGAGCGTTCTCTTACGAGAGTACTCTCGTGTTGCGTAAGCTAGCTTACGCTACGGGAACCCAATGTAAAATGCCGTGCGTGCTAGAGAAGTCCACATAATTATACGTTCCCAAGGGCATGTGCCCGGGGACACACATAATAGTGGTAATATCTGGGCCGACGGGGGTGGGCCCGAGAATATAATTAACCATTCCTGAGTGGGGAAATGGGTGCTTAACACAGTAGAACAGCCAGGATAGACATCTGTGGGCTGAGTCTAAGAATGACTTTATAACTGCTTGTCAGACACCTGAGCCGGAGGGACAGATGTAATGTAATTTAATTTAATACTGTGAAGCTGCTTTGATACAATCTGTATTGTGAAAAGCGCTATACAAATAAACTTGACTTGACTTGACTTAATGTATATTCACATTCAGGGGAGGCCTGATCTGTCGATCTAGTTTCCATGCGGCAGCACGTACTTGATAACAGTCTGCGCCGATCAGAGTTTGAGCAAACAGAACCTGTTATGTTAGACTGACAACAGTTTAGCCTGTAAGGCAGGAACTTCCAGGTTATAAAACCTCATAAATGTAGACGGGGAGGCCCAGCCCGCCGCCATACAAATATCATGGAGTGAAACTCCGCAGGACCATGCCCACGAGGAGGCCATGCCTCTGGTGGAGTGCGCTCTGACGCCCAGAGGGCATCGAAGGTTCTTAGACCTATAAGCTAGAGCGATAGCGTCAACTATCCACCTGGATAGGCTCTGTTTCGACGTGGCTAGCCCTTTAGTGCGGCCACCAAAAGAAACGAAGAGCTGTTCTGACTGCCTGAAAGCAGCAGACCGTTCAACGTATATTCTTAATGCCCTGACAGGGCAGAGAAAATTCACATCGCCCTCACCTTCAGATCTTGGAAGAGCTGACAGTGAAATGACTTGTGATCTGAACGGAGTGGAAAGCACTTTGGGGACATAACCGTGTCTTGGTTTAAGGATGACTTTGGAGTCATTAGGCCCAAACTCAATGCACGTAGCGCTCACAGAGAGCGCGTGGAGGTCACCCACTCGCTTAACTGAGGCGAGAGCCACGAGGAAAGCGGTCTTAAGCGAAAGATACCGCAGATCCACGGACTGAAGGGGTTCAAAGGGTTCGCCCTTCATGGCATCCAGGACCATGGAGAGGTCCCAGGCTGGAACCAGAGGGGGCCGGGGAGGATTTAGCCTCCTAGCTCCTCTCAGGAAACGGACGATAACGTCGTTCCTTCCCAGTGACCGGCCATGCAAAGGTTTCGTAAACGCAGCTATGGCCGCCACGTATACCTTGAGCGTGGACGGGGACCTGCCCTCGTCCAAAAGCCCTTGGAGAAAGGAGAGAATCTCCGTAACGCTACAGCGTTGTGGATCTGCATTTCGGGCCGAGCACCAGCCGGAAAACACTGACCATTTAGAGGCGTAGAGCCTTCTCGTAGAGGGTGCTCTAGCCTGAGTAATAGTGTTCAACACTGCCGCTGGGAGATCAGCGGGTACCCGTTGATGGCCCATGCATGCAGGGCCCATAAGTCGGGGCGCGGGTGCCAAATCTCGCCTCTGGCCTGGGAGAGGAGATCCTTCCTCACCGGAATCGGCCATGGGGTCGTGCTCGTCAGCTGCATCAGCTCTGGAAACCAAACCTGGTTCCTCCAGAGCGGCGCCACGAGGAGCACAGAGCATTCGCTCTCCCTGATGCGCTTGATTACCTGTGGTAATAGCGCGATCAGAGGAAACGCATAGAGCGGACGGCTGGGCCAGTCATGGGCCAGCGCGTCTCTGTGTTTCGTGAAGAATATTGGGCAGTGCGCGTTCTCTGACGACGCAAAGAGGTCGATTTCCGCTCTGCCGAAGGTATCCCATAGTAACTGGGATAAGGTTAACCACAAGTGTCTCTCGGTGACGGCGAGAGACGCCATATTCCTCCCGATGGCCTGAGCAGCGGACTTGGTGGCTCGTAGCGCTAAGTCCGTCACCGCTCCTTAGGTCCGTGAAGTTCTCCGGGTTCGGGCCAGCCTCGTCCATGGTACGGAGAAGGTTAGCCTGATACACCTGGAGCACGGCCATTGAATGAAGCACTGACGCGGCTTGACCGGCGGCAGCGTAAGCGCGACCGATCAGAGCCGAAGTAGTCCTGCAGGCTTTAGAGGGCAGCGAAGGCTTGGCCTGCCATCCGGCGGAAGGCGGGCAGAGATGCGTGGCTACTGGTTCCTCAACCGGAGGAATGCAAAGGTAGCCCTTGTCTTTCGCGCCGTCAACGTGAGAGAGCGTCGAAGAGACAGTAGAGCGCAGCCTGGCAGAAAATGGCGCCTTCCAGCTTTTAGTCAGCTCCTCGTGGAGCTCCGGCAGGAAGGGCGTGGGCCTCGTCTGAGGCGTCGAGCGGCGACCGGGCAGAAAGCAGCCGTCCAGCCTGCTGTGCGTGGGTTCCTCGGGCAGCGACCAATCGAGGCCGAGGTCCTCTACGGCCTTGGTGAGCAGGCGGAGAAGTTCAGAAGCCAGAAGAGAGCAGCTGTCCTCTTCTGCGTCATCTCCCCCGGACTCGATATGCACGGCGGGGAGCTGGCCGGCCGTGATAGAGGTGGGAGATCCAGAGAGCGATGCACACGGGGAGAGATCCGGCATGCAAGCGCTCGCGGCAGATGCCTCCGGCATTCTCTGTGAACGGCGCTTTTTACGGCGCGGCCCAGAAGAGAGAAGCGGAGGGGCGGGATCCACGTTGAAGGATGCTAGACGAGCCCGCAGGGTCGCCATAGACATCTCCTCGCATTCCGGGCAGCCACCCAGGGAAAGCGCGTGGTCCGCGTGACTTTGTCCCAGGCAGGAAACACACAGGATGTGGCGGTCCCCGTCGCTGAGAGCGGCTCGGCAGGAGCCGCATTTCTTGAAAAGAGGCATTTGCAACAACGCCTCGCTCTTTTAGGAAAAAAGCGTGTGTAACGTAACACGCGTGAGAGAAAGGATATTGGCGCCGGATAGCACAGCAGGAACGGCGGCTGAAGCGGCGAGAGATGGCCGGCTTGAAGGCTCTGGATAGGTTGCAGCAGTTGCTGCAGAGCAACCAGAGCAACCTTGCGAGCTGCTTCGCCTAGGTCTGCTTATGCAGCAATGCGTTTTAAATTAATGCAAAAATTAAGGATAATTTTTTGGCTTCAGTATTGTCGAGAAATGGGTTTTTCCCGTAGCGTAAGCTAGCTTACGCAACACGAGAGTACTCTCGTAAGAGAACTTCAGATGACCCAGCACCTGTAAAGAGACATCGCCAAATCCTGCGAGGATTTCAGATTTAAATTGAAATCTTTAAATTTTGTTTAAAGATTTTTTGTTATTTTTTATTTTATTTACTTTTAAATTACTAGATTTTACCAATAAATAATAAATGAATAGTAATTCAAGCACATTCCTCGCATTCTTTCAACTTGCATTTAAAAAAAACCCTCACAATTGCATAACCCTTTTAATTCGGCTCAAAATATCTTACATCTTTGCCGACCTCTTGTGGAAAAAAAGTATATATATTTTTTTTTTTACTTTATGTAAAAACAGTACTATCATGAAAAAGTTGTATTCTGAGTATTTTGTAATAAAATCTTGACACAGAATTTATTCTTTTTCTAAAACCTCATCTACATACACACACAGAGTAGAAGAATTTCACAAACATCAAGCAGAAGCAATGCACAAAGAATGAAAGATGACTTACAGGAGATATTCAAATGCATGAATATTAACAAGAAAAAGTTATATAAGGTGTTGCAAAACATAAATGCCAAGACATAATTTGAAGAAGAGCAAGGAAAAATTCCACATAAACAAATCACCACAGCAGCTCAGAGATGAAAATTTCTGGTTTTAGAGAAAGCTGGACTGCAGGAGGAAATGGTGGGAAGGTTCAGTAGCGACGACCGAGGAATGTGCTGTCAGCACTGTCTGTGGTGCAACGACTGTCCACAGATGTTTCCAGGTCTGAGAGACAGATACAGAATACAACGAGACAGCAAGCAGGACAGTGAATAAAGACAGGAAGTCACAGACAGAGCATTAAGAACAGGAACAATAATAATGAAGAAAGATGAATAATGAACATGAAAAACAAGCCTGAATCTAGACCTGAAATAATCAGTGTCAGTAAAAGATTGAGTCAAAAAATTAACAGTAAAAGAATTATGTCGGAAATAATTTACAGTATATATTCTGTGTTCAATAATCACCAGTTGACTGTACATTATTCTGTTTATTATGGCTAAATGTAGATTAAATATTGATTTGATTTGAAATAATTTGATTATGTTAGTGTGAAGTGATTCGAGAGACAGAGAGAAGCTCTCCCATTCTTTCTTTGCAACAAATAAATGCAACCTAGGCAAACTGACAAGGGGGCAGGTGGAATAAAAAATTTAGGAAGAGGGAAAATTACAGTTCTAAAGAGGATTTTACCAGACCAAAGCTAGACTTTACCAGAAAAAAAATCCTGAGGATAAGATGTATATGAATATATCTGCTAAAAGTTTCAGAATTAAACAGGATGTTTTTGTCACTGCAATCTTAAGTCTTAAATATGACAATGACCATTGTTCTCATGGCTGAGACGTAATGGGCATGATGATTTCTGAATGGCCTAGATTTGGGTGGACTAAGAAGGACTGGGAATTTCATTGTGAATGTTACTCTGAAAACGCTAGGTTGTTTCAACCCATGTTTGGGTCAAAAATGGACAAACCCAACATTAGGTTTAACATTTTTATAAAAAAAAAAGCCCAAATATGGATTGAAACAACCCAGCATTTTTTAGAGTATATATTTTGCCCACACTGAAATCTCACTGGTCCAAAATCCTGCTCTACATAACTGTAAAAAACTTTACTGTAATAATTTTGTCACTATTATGTTGTTAGTTCATTTTCATGGACTTTTAGTTTGTATTCGTCCTGTTTTCTGTGTTTCCTTTGGTCAAGTTTCCAACCACTCATCAGTTTCCATGGACACTCATTAATCATCACAGCTGTTAGTCATTATGTTCTCATCACCATAGGGGCTTTCGCACCGGGTAGTTCTAGGAACTAGCCACCAGGGTCCCCGAGAACAAGTGTTTTCCTGCTGCGTCTGCATTCGCCTACTTATACTACGCCCTAAAAGCATGTACTCTTTTTGTGAAGAAAAAGTGCATACTTTTGAGTGTGTAGCAGAAGAGTAGACAAGATAAATCAGATATATGAACAATAACAATTTTAGGAAAAAATAACGATGTCTAGAAATCAATTTCAATAGTAACGTTACGTTGGGTCTTTTAATGAGATCTAATAATATTGTTAGTGCCAATATTTTTCACGTCAATAAATCCATAGATCCGAAGACTTTGCTTGTGTACCGTAATGGTCTGGTGGTTACAGAACTTTTGCCAAGCGTTCTGAGTTCTAATCCGCGCTTGTAAAAAAAAATTCAAAACCGAATATGTTCATCAGTGGTTACAGTATCAAGCAAGAACACGTTTTTGTGCATTTTGTTTTGTGATTTCACCAGAACGAATAGAGAGTCTCAGCAATGGCGTTAAGTGATAGATTGAAGTGCGTGTCCGAGTGAAGACTGTGCGCGAGCCACAATAGAACACACTGTATCCATGACACTGATAGCAGCGGCAACGAGCACTCTGCATGACTTAAAAAACAACACATTTTAGCGCTAGATCGTCTCTTATTTAATAACGAACTAAATTAATGCTCTGCTAGTTAACTGTAATTAAGTGAATATATTGTGATTGTTGAGCATTAGTGATGAATAACTGCTGTTAACAAGCAAAATCAATGAAGGATAGAGGAACAACAAAAACAGAAAAAAAGAGAAGCAGAAACACATTATTTCTGTCATATGTCTATTGAAGCTTTTATTGAGAATGAACAGATATTTAGATATTTAAGTTTTATTGAAAATATTTGGTTTGAATTACCATTATGGAGATTAGTGTTTGCTTTAGTTGATCCTTGACTTTTTCACATCAAGTTTTTCTCTGGCTGCTTCAACTATGTCTTTGCAAGAAACATTTGTTAAGGCTAAAAAACCCAGAGAAAAGAGCTACAGTATCATTTCGAAACACACACATAAAAAATCAGCATAATAATCTCAACAATGGTGGCAATAAAAAAAAGTTATCTGGCCAATGAACGAACAGTGTATGATTATGATTCAGGCAGCATTTATGCTATATAATAATGAATCTAGAAAGTCCATTCAGCTGGATAATTTATTCATGCTGCAGTGCTTGTTCGGAGTTTGGCACCCAGCATGCATTGCGACATGAAAATTTTGATTGTCGCCATTCTTGAGATTCATATGCTGATTGATGATGTATATGTGTGTCTAAGTAATGCTGGAGTTCAAAATGTTTTCTTGCACTATATATTTTAATATCCTTCAAAATGATTGATTACTGAGATATTGCTGGATAAATATCAAAGTAATAAAGCACCATATAATCAAAGATTGGACACTAGATGAAAACAGTGTAACAGATGAGTCCATTAAGATTATGGCATGATCACATCATGCCAAAAACACCTGATCCATTTCTTCTGGGCGTATTCTTGCCATAACAAATTTTTCTTATAAACACACAGTTACAGCAGCATAGAAATCTAATAATAAAGAGTCAAGGGTCAATAACCCAACTAAAGCTAATTTTAGTCTCTCTGTTTATACTGAGGATTACTGTAGTCAGCCGGATCTGGGCCGTATCCAGATCAGATGGTGGACCTGTGCCTAGACACAGCCATAACGCATGATGTATAGTCAACTGGATCCAGGCCGTATACAGATCAGATGGAGGACCTGCACCTAGACACAACCACAACGCATCCCTGATGTGTCAGCAGAGATTGTGTCAATTAGACTCTCCCCTGCACTGTAAAAAATCCAACTTACGTTTTGTATGACAAATTCAGTTTTTAAAGTTTATTCAACTATTTAACATGAAAAAAGTTGAGAAAAGTTGAGATAACTCAAACACGTAAGTTGAGAAAACTCAAAAATGTCCTGCAGCTGGTTGCCTTAAACTTTTATGTTTTCTCAACTTTTTTTTTTTTTTTACAGTGTGTGAAGGCCTCATCGACACGACTGCCATCAGCACTGATCCTCAACAAACCCATCTTCATACTGGCGTGATGAATCCGATCTTCAACCGGATATTTCAGGAACTGGATAATATTCTGAATGTTCTGATCCAATCTGACTTCTGACCCGTAATGCTGCCTGAATCATAATCATACTCTTCGTTCGTTGGTCAGAGGAGAACTGCTACTTAAGCTAGACTATGACGCTATTTTCTTCTAGATCTGCTGTACAGCCGAAACAAACTTTGTTGCATTATTTTCCTGTTATCTCTGTAAAGCTGCTTTGAAACAATCTGTATTGTAAAAAGCTAAATAAATGTGACTTGACTTATTTGCGTATATTTTTTACTTAAAGCATATCACCATAATGGAAACTACAAACTTTGTTAATTTCAATAAAACATCAACATCTAAACCTCTGTTATTTCTCAACAAGAACTTCTGTAAATGTATGAAAGAAATAATGTCAAACTGGTTTGTAAACTGGTTTCAAGGGCCTTAGGCTTTGGCTGGAATTCAGTTGTTGTTCTTGCGTTTCTGCTCATCTCTTCTCTTTTTTTCTGTTCTTGTTCCTCTGTCCTTCAGTGATTCTGCTTATCAGCTGTTCACCAGTGTCTGAATTCACTCACTTCTTTTCATTCACTCTGTCAAGTGGATTATATTAGTAAACTAATGTAGGGAATAGTGAATGAGGGTATAGGGTGTGATTTGGAACACAGCCTCTGAACATTGACTTTGAGCGCTGTTAATTCATAGTATATTCCTACAGGCTACTTTCTCAAAGACAACAAATATTGCCCAGAATGCATTGTTTTTTTGCTGTATATTACTGTTTTAATGGGAAATGGTATGTTACTGTCAGTATTTGGCTATTTTTTTACAGCAAGGTTTTAAAGTTCACAGCTTTATGGCGGGTGCTGGTGTTTCGCGTGAGCTTCAGCCAATCAGCGTACACTTCCGTCACTGATAGTTCCTATTGTGCTGGGTTAGACCCTACTCTGAAGTAGGAGCTCATTTAGTTACCCCAAAAGGCGTTTCTAGAACTAAAATCATTCCCAGTTCCTGCGGTGTGAACATGCCAAAAAGCGGGTAGCCTACTTCCACCATTAGTTCTTGTAACTATGAAGAGGTTCAGGACAGTTTCCTTCCTATATATGGTGAATTACTGTGATAGATCTAACCTTACATTTAATGTAATTTTAGAGTTTTTTTTTTTTTACCGAAATAGGCCTATTGACATAGGCCATTATACTACAGGGGTAGAATTGCATAATCTGTTCAACTGAGGATGTGGGCGATTTTACCAGAGGTGGCCAGCATCACGAGGAGATGACTTATGCAAAAGAAATTTGTCAAAAAATTACTTAGGCATTTATTTTATATATTATTTTATTATATGTCAGCAGCCATGTCACCCTGTAGCCCAAGACTGGTTGCCCACTGAAGCTAAGCAGGGCTGAGCCTGGTTAGTACCTGGATGGGAGACCTCCTGAGAAAAAACAGGTTGCTGCTGGAAGAGGTGTTAGTGAGGCCAGCAGGGGGTGCTCACCCTGTGGTCTGTGTGGGTCCTAATGCCCCAGTATAGTGACGGGGACACTATACTGTCAAAGAGCACCGTCCTTCGGATGAGACGTTAAACCGAGGTCCTGACTCTCTGTGGTCATTAAAAATCCCAGGATGTCTTTCGAAAGAGTAGGGGTGTAACCCCGGCATCCTGGCCAAATTTGCCCAGTGGCCTCTGTCCATCATGGCCTCCTAATCATCCCCATATACCGATTGGCTTCATCACTGTCTCCTCTCCACCAGTAAGCTGGTGTGTGGTGAGCGTTCTGGCGCAAATTGGCTGCCGTCGCATCATCCAAGTGGATGCTGCACATTGGTGGTGGTTGAGGAGATTCCCCCTTCTATGTAAAGCGCTTTGAGTGCCGAGAAAAGCGCTATATAAATGTAATGAATTGTTATTATTATTATTATTATTTTAGGAAGGTGGCGATATGTAAGTTTCTTTCTAGTATTTTCAAATAATTTATGTACAATGGGGTTTTATGTTACATGTATGTTGTTAAATTAATGTTTGCTGCATTTTGCATGTCAAGTCATCTTCATTTATATAGCGCTTTTAACAATGTAGATTGTTCCAAAGCAGCTTTACATTGATAATAGGAAATTAAAGTAAAGTGTTTGGGCTTTATAGCAGCTCTAGAATAAAGTTATTGTCCAGCTAAAGTTAGTTTGATTGATTCACTTCTGTCGCAGCGATCATTAGTTATTAACTTGGGCCGCTAACACGACACCGTTTTAACAGAAAACTCTTAAGTTCTTTCTGCGCAAACTTCAAAAACGTGAACCAGTGAGAACGCCGATGGCGTGCACATGCGTATTACGAGTTCAGTCTATAGGTATGTGCATTTGAATATATGTGCGCAGGCGTGTAGTCCTTCCCTACAAATCAACCCTCAACATACTACTTGTCTGGCCTTAAAATTAATAATACAGAATTTTATCGCTTCCACGTAGTGGAATGTAATGTGTGTTACCATGATTGTGTTTAGTATTTGTGTGAATGACACTGTGCACCTCTTATTAGTATTTATCTTCTCATTTTGTGGAAAAGCTGCTTGTGATGAGCTTTTATTCATCATGTGACATATCTTATCATCACCTGCTTTTGATGGTTGTCAGTGTATAACAAAGGTACAAAACAGATATTAGGTTGCTATATTAATATTATCAGTTAATGAAATGTATAACATTTTATACTGTAAATTTAAGTTAAATCTTTAAAACCAAAAATGTTGCTACCATATTTTTACGGTAAATTTCTGGCAACCACAGCTGGCAGATTTTTGGGGGTTTTTTACCTTAAATTTCACAGAATTTCTTTTACAGTGTTTAAATATCATCTAAGTTATATCAGTTGGAAATATAGTGTGACAATATCAGTGACAAATGATATGTATATGCATTTTATGCAAGTAGTCTGCTATACTGTTACAAAGATCTCACTGATTTACAATATAAGAATGTGATCTTACCTTTTGTCCATTTAAATATAAGCATTTTTACTAAATTATTTTCCTCAAGTATGAGCTCCATATTATCCTATTATTTCATACTACATGACCTATAAAAGCCTGATGTATCAGATACTCAAAAAACAAAACAAAAAAAACATCTATAAGATATTTTTCAGATTCAAGGTTTCAAGGTTTAAAAGGTTTTGTCTAAAATGTTCTTGACCTCTTCCATTAAAAAAAAGATATTTCTGACTGTTACATGAAGATTTACAGGGTGAATAGACCTAGTGAAATAACACATTGAAGTTGATTCAGGCCTTCACAAAACAGCTAAGATCAAGGATCATAAAGGTCTTAATAATAATAACTGGCCGAATCCATTTAGGTCCAACACACTGTTCCTCAAAAAACAGAGATCAGCCAAGATGTATGTCTCTTTTCTTTTATGTGGGCCACTCTGTCAGGCATGTGTCTTGTGACTAGCTCTAAAACTCAATTACCCGTTCCTCTTTTTACTCATTTTGCCATTTTCAGGGAAATACTCTGCTTGTCCACATAATTATAATGCTTAAAAATAGGCTAGATACTGCTTTAAACAAACCAGAGCAAACAATGCTGGTATTTTAACTTCATGGAAAGACTTTCAAGTGCATCACAAAGCATCAAAATGAATCAGTCACCCATTACATTACAATCAGTCACCCATCTTTTTCCTTTCTTCAGTCACCAACTTACCAAAGCTGATGTTGTATTCGCCACCCCGCTCACGGTACATCTGGTAGACGAAGAAACAGGAAACCGGTTTTAGCACCAGGCTCAGGATGGCCATGCCTGCACTAAAACGGAACAAGTCCGATATGTTTGCAGTCATCCCATAGTAAAGACCAAAATGAACAATGTCAGTCAAGATGGTCACTGCCAACCCGATCAAGAACTGAATGAAGAAGAGCAGAGATCAAACATTAGCATGACAAATATAATATATACAAACACAAGAAAAGAAAAGAACAAGTAGTCTCAGCATGCTCAACGAGGGGTCCTATTATGCCCTTTTAAGAAATCTTGATTTTGGGGTGTACTAGAATATGCTTTCATGCTTGATTGTTCAAAAAACACATTATTTTTCACATATTTTACATTATTACAGCTCCATTCTCCCCAGTCTGGCCCAAACACGTTGTTTAGTACCGGTTTCTATGAAGCCCCATCTTCCGAAATATGAAATCTGCTGTGATTGGTTAGCTGGCCCAGTGTGTTGTGATTGGCAGCGCTTAGCGTGTGTTTCGGGAAATGTCCGGCCCCTCCAAAACCTCTAAAGTTCTGCTCTAGTGTAAATATAAAGGATGGCGGCAATTTCAAACCCGATTCAGACCCTGACAAT
Source organism: Leuciscus leuciscus (assembly GCF_965113295.1). Classification (NCBI taxonomy): domain Eukaryota; kingdom Metazoa; phylum Chordata; class Actinopteri; order Cypriniformes; family Leuciscidae; genus Leuciscus; species Leuciscus leuciscus. The sequence goes on along the minus strand of NC_138747.1, from coordinate 23,089,947 downwards.
GTTAACAAACAAGAGGAGCATCCAGAACGGATTTCATGCACAGACTTTGCAAGCACGGATTTCACAGGATGTTTCAGAGTGGTATGTTTTTCTTGTACATTATAGGTACGATGTTATCCACCATTTATATTTATGGTATTTGTTGCAAAACTATGGTTATACAAACTGTAATCGATCACAAAAACATGGTTAATTTTCCTAAGGGGCAGTGAACAGCCTTAAAAAAGCTATAGTAAACAACACTATATCAACATTAACGTTGGCTAGCAGGCGGCGTAGCAACAACATAAACTTATAATTAGAACTGTTAATAGGAAACGCAACTACAAATAATAAGACATACTTACAAGTTGTGATCCACAAACAACAGATTGTCTCGACAAAGTGGAAACAGCTCCATTTCAGGAGAAGCTTTTGTGCGTAGCCTGCATCGTGGTTCTGGAAGCTGTTCTTCATAAAATGCACACCGCACAGATAAACATCGGGAGTATATTGTTCAGGAACAGTGTTTAAAATAAATTTGACCCATTCTAAGTTCGTCAGCTTTAGGAAGGTGAAACAAATTAGTTTTGGATTGCGCATTCCATGGGCAGGGATTATTTAAACGAGGAACTAGTTCATTGTAGTTCTTGGAAAGTGGATTCTGTTAAATAAAATATCTCCCTTTGGAGTGGACGTCGACCGTTGTAACCTTGCTAATCTTTTTTATGCTCAAACAGCAACATTACACATTAACTAAAGTTGAAATAGTGAAAAAGCATAATAGGACCCCTTAAACAGAGTTGTGTTGTGCATTCCTGTCATCGTAAATGAATCGAAGCAGTTGCAACTAAATAGGTATGTGGTCTCTTTTTATGTGAAATGGTAAATACCAGTTTGATTCAGCATGATTAATGTGCACTCCTGACACATTACTGTCACTGAAACATTTTTTATTCTAAAACATTGGTCAAATATCGATGCTGGAATCTTAAGTCTTTAAGTAAAGGCCAAACGTTCGCTTCTATCATGCTCATTTTGCGATCTAGTTTTAAAGGTTTTAGGGCTGCGCTGCAGGGCTACTGGCCTGACAGTGGAAACACAACTTGATTTTGGCCTCTGTGCTCGAGGTCCCGTATTAGCCCTGCCTGGCACGTTGTTAGCTCTGGCTCACACTGGCACGGCATTAGAAAAGCGGCTAATGTGAACCAGACCTTTTGGCCAGTCAAAAGTATGGCTATGAAATACTCAAATGTCATAAAGGTGTGGATTTCTCATCTGTAATCAATACTGAATAAAATTAATGTCTAGGCCTTCATGATCTGAAAATCATGCTCTTCATGAATGAAAAATAAATCACACTTACCAATAATACAGCATCTATGGAGTCTCTCTGTGCTATGGCCCACACTCCCACTGCAAGAACGCTCACGTTCCCCAACACATAAGAAGTAGGAAGCCAGGGATTCAAGCATGCCCTGCACATACACACATTTAAATGTTAAGACTAATATTTTAATTAGGGCTGTCAATTGAACTTAATTTAGTATGGTTCATTGCTAGGTAGATACAGAATACAATTACATTTTGAAAATGTTAACAATCTGTTACATTACATACTTTAGGTAATATAATCTGACTATTTTCTTTTTTCTTTTGAGCTTACTTTAAGTCCTGTACAATAGTAATATAACAGTGCAAAGAGAAAAAAAAGTGAGTTGAAAATTTGTCATCAACAAAATGAAATAAAAATAAAAAACAAATAAAGATTAAATATTTTATTTGTTATGCTGTGTGGCTTCAAAATTGGAAGACTTTCTGAACATACATAAGCAATAGGCTATTTTAGAAATGACTATTTAAAAGACAAAAAAGAAGAATTAGTGAGAATCGATACATTTTGATTTATTCACTGCCATCTTCCTAGTGTGACGGATGTTTATATTCACAGTGTACATTCAAAATGTTTCACTAATAATCCTTTCTGTCAGTTTGAATTTGTTTACTTTTATAGTATTTATTAAGAAAACATTATAATTATGTTTTGAACTTAATCAGTGTCATTTTGAGAAAAAGATATAATATATTTAATATAGAGTGGTGCAGGTATGACATCACTTTGCAGGCCAAAAAGCGGAAGCGTTTTAACACTTCTGGTTCCATCGTCCTGAAGTCAATGGGTTTTTTGAAAAGGGTTTTGGTTAAGGGTAATGGCTGAAATAAGGTATGTGGTGAACACAAGCTCAAGACACTTTCACATCAATATTACCCCACTCGTGATTTTTTTAAGCTGTTACCTGTCTTGAAAAAGGCGGTTGCTTACAAGTGGCTAAATGGGACTACAGAAGCTGTCGAGGAGATTAAACGTCATCACGCTGAATAGATAAACTCAGAGCCATAGAGAGAAAGAGTTGCGACACTCCCATAGACCTCCGTTGTAAAAAATGGCGGCGCTTTTAACCGCCTACTTCCGGGATTTGAAGATCGGATTAGTTCCAAACACTGTCATTTGGGCATTGGACCCCATTCACTTACATTGCTGCGCGTCGAGTTGTTCCAGAGGTAAGTTGCTGAAATATCGACCTCTTTTGAATTGTCAACTGTCTATATCAGGGTTTCTCAAACTCGGTCCTGGAGGGCCACTGTCCTGCAGAGTTTAGCTCCAACCCAGATCAAACACACCTGAGCAAGCTAATCAATGTCTTTAGGATCACTAGAAACTCACAGCTAGGTGTGTTTGATCAGGGTTGGAGCTAAACTCTGCAGGACAGTGGCCCTCCAGGACCGAGTTTGAGAAATCCTGGTCTATATTGTATCAGAGGCCCTTTCGATGCTTATACTGGTCTTCATTTGTATATGCACAGCGTAATTATTCATATTTTATCTTGGTTGTTTCAACCAATTTTCTAGCATTGCCTGCTTGCTAGATAGCTAGCGCGACTTCGCCAGCTGTGAAGGTAGCATCTTAGTTCGGTAATGAATCGCTACCACCTTTATAGCAATTTTTATTTAATTGAATTTTTGGGATATACTAACTTTTCATATGTGACGTGTTGGCTGAGTTAGCGCTAGCTAGCGCTAGTGCTTGAAAATTGGTTGAAACCAACATAAAATATAAATAATTACGCTGTACATGTACAAATGACATGTTGACAATTCAAAAGAGGTCGATATTTCAGAAACTTACGTTACCTCTGGAACAACTCGACGCGCAGCATTCACCACTCAAACTCAGCCGTCTATATTGTATCAGAGGCCCTTTGCGATGCTTATACTGGTCTTCATTTGTACCAGAACATCGTACAGACATGTTTGTTGGCTCGTATGCAATCATGTACCACACTCTAGCAACCGAGTGGCGAGTTTTGCCACTGCAAGCACCACTCACATTTTCTTCAGGAAATGTACATTCTAGTGAAATGTTGCCTCTCCAAATGCAAAACTGACATTAACAAAATGCAATAATGCAATTACAGCTGAAAAAGTACTTGGGTCTGTGTTTTATTTTATATTTACCGTTCAATAATGCAATCGCTGCTGTCTGTCCCATAGAAGAACATGACAGCCAGCGTATGTTTTGGAACTATTGGGGCTTACATAGAAATTACTTAGAAAGCCTGTCATCTTCGAGTATATAAAGCGAGCCAATAATGAAATGGGTCTGCGGAATTTGCATAGCGTAACTCTACCCCACCTCATGGGTATATAAGGAAGTATGCCAGCAACATGCAGATTTTTTTTCGCTTCGGAGCCAAGTTATTCACTTCACTCCACAAGCCAATCTGAGTTTCATCTCTACACTCTTCGAGACGAGCTTCTCTCCAGGTGTTGGAGTGACAGCGAGTTCCAGCGAGTGCACATTCCCTGCTGATCTGTGCAGTGATCTGCCAGTGTTTGTGTGTTCATCTCCCTGGTCACTTCAACACTCTGCGGAGACTTCTCCTTTCTAAAAGAGCATTGCACGCGGCACGTCTTTTTAAAGATGCCCTGCCCGTGCACTTCTGGTTGCGGTCGCGTTGTGGCTGATTCTGACTCTTACAAACTATTTTAACTTTAACGTTCTGGGAAAATGTTTTAGATAAAACTGAAAGAGCTGTTGGAAGCTTAGTGATGGTGACGTTGAATTTGTGGGAACATGGTGTAGTTTGTTTATAGCCTACCTTTAGCTTTTTACTTCTGGCGACTACATTTAGGCTTCAAAATTCATAAAAGTTGTGATCATCAGTGATAATTATCTTGATGGTCAAAACGTGCAAGTATCATAAACTTTTGTTACATTTACATTTTACATTTAGTCCTTTAGCAGACGCCTTTATCCAAAGCGACTTACAAATTTTGTTGATCACAGAGCTTGTTTTTAGTGATAACCCAACAAACACAGAACGTTGGCACTACGTAGCCAACCTTCTAACAACATTTTAAAAGCATGGCCAAAAGTTTGCTATAACTACGTTGTGTGGTGAAGGTTGTTACAGCGTTGTCACAATGTTGACATTAAACCACTGTTCAGGGCCATAGCTTAAGGTTGTGCCTATGGTGTCTTGACAACCAGTGGACTACATATGTACTCATCACTGCCCTGAAGCGCGAAAATCAGCCTCTTAAATTTCTACCACCCATTGGGCTTATTGTGTTGTCTCATTCTTCATCGAGCAAGGATACGTGAGTATTGCGTTTAATTTACCTCAGCTAAATAAGTTACGTAATTATTCAAACACAACCTACAACTTAATTTTTGAATGTGATTAATAGCCTCGCTCGCACTGTTTAGTTTTTCAATTGATTTGTCTACTATTTAGTCTCATTCGTTTCTTTGCTTCTCTGGGTTTGTGGATGTTTCCTGGACTGATTCCGGTTACCGACCTTTATCACCCGGCTTTCGACTATACTCCCCTGTCTGCCATGTACAGAACCCGGTTGTGTTCATTAAATATTCTGATCTTTGCTATTTATGTTTTATTTATTATACTTAAAAGAAATTTGTATATTTGTTTATTTCGTTTTTTTCTTTATGCACAAATGTATGACTTTTGGAAGTGCAATTTGATTACCACCATATTACAGTTGAATTAACATAACCTTCTGTCATTTTTACTCTTCAAAGTGTACACTTGCAGGTGTTGATTATAATTAGGCTAATTTACTGATAGCCCCATTAAATAAGGATAAAAAATATTTAAAAAGTTAATAAATTTCTAACATCTGACTAATTAAAAATTAACCTCAAAACATAAAATGCTAAATGGGGGATATCTATAGGCCTATCTAGCATAAACAAAAAATTGTCAGAACGTCGTCTCTCAGTTGCTGAATGTCGCGCAACAACGTTGCTACAGCCCTGTCGTGTCTTACAATTCTACGTTGTTACAATGTTGTGAGCACGTAGACAGTGACGTTGCCATAGAAGAAGTGCAACGTGCCACAGACGTTGCCACAACGTAAATGTGTTTGCTGGGAATCCAAAAGCCTATGGGAAAATCCTATCGTTTTTTTTGTCGCGGGAACCAACCAGTGTGATGCTAACTGCCGGTTGACCTACAAAGTGACGTCATACCTTCACTCCTGGCATTGTGATTTCATTTCTGTTCAGCCCATGCTGCGTCCTCAGTCTGCTTTTTGAGCGCGCTAAGGAGAGGTAAGCAGCTAGCGGTTCTCTTTCAATATAAAGTGTAAAAGTTGGCCAAAGTTGGACTGAGTACATAATATTAAAATATATTTATGTTAAGAGTGTTAGAAATGTGCTTAGTGTTTTATGCATGGATTGACTGGATTTAATAGTTTTATTGCTGTTTACAGCAGTTTGAGCGTATGTGTGGCTATATGCTGTGCTTTTGATCCGATTAATTATTTGGTCTTTGATCTGTGCAGGTGATAAAATCACAGAAGCAACATTTATCGTGCTGTACTCTGTTTATTCCATCCATTACATGCTTCCCAAACATCCACAAAAACAAACTCTCCAGATCAGCAGCAGTTCCAGTTGTCCTGTGGCTTCTCTCAGTTACACATCACAACGCAGATCGTAACAGTGGTCAGAAGTGGGGCGGTTACACTAGCTTTTCTCCATCTCATGTTGCAGGGTCTATTTCACACACATATTTGATTTGGCATTGGTTTTACGCCGGATGCCCTTCACACCTACGACAGTTTGACATGTCCAATCCACCTAACCTGCATGTCTTTGGACTGTGGGTGAAACTGGATAAAACCCACGCTGACACGCGGAGAACATGCAAACTCCACACAGAAAACACTCCTTGCTGTGAGGCGACAGTGCTACCCACTGAGCCACCATCTGATTATTAGTATTTTAAAACACAACACACGTATGTATATATATATGTGTGTCTGTGTGTGTGTGTATGTGTTGTATTTGTAAAAAAATTCAGGGACACTGTGTTTGTGTGTGTAAAATACTCGTAATTAGACTAGTTACAATTATATATATATGAGAGTCCCAATTAAATAAAAAAAATAACTAATAACAAATATAAAGGGGCTTTAAATTTTATAGCTATGGCTTCAAATGTTATATATACACACACACTTAGGAGGCTTCATTTTTGTTTAGTTTGAAGAAGAAATGTATTTCCAATTCTGCTGAACTGAGAATTGGATGATAAACTTTCACTAATGGTGAAATTCCTCAGGTAAGTGATAAAAAAAACAGAAAGGAGAAAGGCAAATGCGCCATAACTCTCACCAAACTGTCAGTATCCAGTGAACCAACACGATTGCCTGCAGAGAAAACACACGCACAGTGTAGCACATAAATGTACAGATCTATTCCCTAGAAACAGGCCGTGGCTCAAATCCTAGTGAGCATTCAGTCATGGGCATTTTTGGGCTAAATGCTGCACCTATGATCTGGGGTATCTCTAAAATACAAAATTTGTTACAGGCAATGCTTTTCTAAAAGAATCAAGATATACAAATGGACAATTCTGTGTCCCACTTTATGTGCCTTTAAGACTTAAGGGTTTAAATAAATAATTTGATACATTAATATTAATACAGCACATATATTCACATTGTACTTATATTTTAACCTGTATATAATTACATCTGTAATTAATTTATGTAATTACATCTATAATTACTGTTGACCCTTTACACCCACCCCTTAACCAGCATTTAAACCTAACCATACCATGAAAACTGTCTTTAACATTACCTGTATATCAGCAAAAGTGCAGTGTTTTGCAATACAACATGAACACAATCAGCATGTTGTAACAATTATTTTATTTTTACGTAAGCAAATAGTGCTTAAAGAAAGCTAAAATGTGTGACCCAATTTGGTACAAAATAAAGAAAATAACTGTATTTACTACAATTTCCATTCATAATTTTAAGGGTTCCTGGTTGCCCGGCCTGACTGTGATAAACTTATGAAGGCTGCTATAAGATGAATGCACAGAAAATGCTGTTTAGGTAAATGGTTTAGGTTTTGAAACACAGTCATTGACAGAGAAATAGTAAAATGTGCAACTAGAATCAGGGAAGCACATCTGAGGAAATAATGTAAGACATAAAACTGACAAAAAGTTGCTTTAGAATGATGAATTATGTAAAACAATTTTATTGATGTTTTTATTTGATCTTTCCTTAAATAGGAAAGATCAAATAAAAACATCAATACAATTTTTCAGTGTATAAATACTTTTTACATAAAACAACAACAACCTCTTCCTTTTGATCTTTCAGCTTTTGATGGATCATTTAACAATCAATGTACAAACTATACAACACACATAAATAAAAAACTAATAAATTACCTTGAGACTTATGGCTGGTATTTCCATTGTTTCACTGCCTCTTTTCGATTAAAAGTCCCTCTGTAGTTTCCAGTATTTCACAAAGGAAGCATAAAACACTTTCATCATAACTGTGTGTAACAGAAAGTCCAGTGCTCTGAAGTCACTGCAAACACAAACCATGTGATACTAGCCTGATCAGAGCCATGTGACTACACCTCCCACTTATGCTCATTACTCCATGTGAGAGCAGAAGTGGGTAACCTATGTATGTGTGTATTGACGTCACTGTAAATAATTGCTTTAATTTATACAGTGCAACATTTTTTATAAGGAAAATTAGGGCTAGTTATGTTAGTATAGTAAAGGGTCTAACAGTCCCCTGTGATCCATTCAAACAACCAAACATCCATCCAGTTAAGTCAGTTAAAGGGATGGTTCGGAGTAAAATCAACCTAGGGTCGTTTGCACCATGACCTCGAGCCAAACACCATATATGAATAATAATGCCCGGAATGGTACCAAACTTCTACAGTAGTACAAATAGGTTCTTTACTCATAAAACGAGGCATTGGAAAGTGTGTAAGTACATCAGGAGTTTGATTAAATAACACTTGCCTGATGGCTAATGCTACCGCTAACCTGCACGTCGAGGTCACTTCAGTGATTAGGGAAAAGAACGTAAAAGTCCTGGCAGAAAGCGATGCATAAGGATGTAGTGTAAATACGCCCAGTTCCAGGAATGCACTAATATTTTGTTGGTAGTACAAGTTATTATTAGTTAACACTAAGTTAACACTTCGGAAATGTTTTTATAAAAATTTTTGGATATACTTAGCCTGACGTCGTCATACTCAGATTCTAGTCAGAATGTGAGTCTGATACTGCTCCATTGAGCTTTGATTATGGGGCGTGTTTCAACCGAATCAGGAAGGAAAATTCCTCTGCACTCAATTGGATAGACCTACAACCAATCAGAGCAACGGAGTAAGTTTTCATTCATGTTTCCGATCGACAAATGCCTTGATCGCGGTTCTCTGTTCCTCTTTTAAAATTAATGCGCTGTTGATATCTTCTATAACAGACGTGATGGCGGAATCTACACATAATGTTTCATAAACAAAGTTCGTCAGGAGCACGTTCACATAATCAATCCAATCAACTTGTCATCAAACACCATGTCTACCCTATCAGAATGAGAGGAAACATATATTCACTCTGTCAACTCACCTAACATTCCTTGACAGTTTCCAGCATCCCTCCACTCAGGGGCGTAGCACCAAATTTTGGGCCCTGGGTACAAACCATCTTGCTGGGCCCCGTACCAAATACCATAGTGATACCAATGGGTGGGGTATTGCATTTTTATCATAAAAACACTTAAAATGTAAACAAAATAAGCCACACTCTGATTAATATATTTTTGTTTTATTGTCAAAAGTACAAGATAATTGATGATTATTTGTCTGTTTAAAATAAATGCCGACTATAGAATCACAGGGTACACTAACCGCCAAACTAGACATTCAATCTTTGAATTACGTTTTTAAAATAAGTCATTTTCAATCATTAAGATGTGCATTAAACTGAGAACAATCCTGTACTTAATGTAAGAGCGTGCGCGAGCTAATTTGCATAACATTGTGGTAAAATAGGCGCTAACGATCTGTGTTGTCGCGGGTGTTAGATTTTGACAATGGAGGGAAATATACAGTGTTTTCATGTAAACTTCTGACTCTGGGGAGAACTGCAGCAGAAGAGGAGACAAGCTGCGCAGCTGCCTGGAGTGGCAGTGTGTTGAGCTCCCAGCTCCGCCTCCGTCTGCTTCTCACTCCGTTATTTACCCAGAAACATTGTTTGCTCGCTATGTAGGTTGTGATACTATAAAGTATTGATATATAATTCAAATAGAGTACGAACATAAATGTACAGTATGCTATTCTACCTGGAGTAGATATTTATGTTAAAACAATGTCAATGCTCGATGATGCATTTGGAGCTCACCTTTCTTTTCAAAAAACTGAGTGAGCAACTGCTTGCCCTCATTTGCCTTTCTCTCTTTAATCTTCTTTTCTTTTCATTTTTGAGCCCCTGATTTTCCTTTCTTAAGGAAAGATATGACTCTTCCCCTCTTAGTTCCTATCACGGCTCACTCCAGCTCCTGTCTCATCAACTGATTCACCGCAGGTCCACAGCAGAAGCACCTGAACTGCGGGTCGTACCATTTACATTGATTCGAGAGGGGTGGTGGGGCCTCAGCATGAAAATGACTTCTTTTATACCAAACCAGTGCCTAACTACAAGTTTAGTTTTGCACAGGAACATAAATTTTTATTTGTACATAAATGCTATACAAACGTTAGTGCATATATATGTATGTATATAAAACTGACTTCTAAGGCCCCCCCCCCCTGCCTAGGGCCCTGGGTACTCGGTACCCTTTACCCCCCCTTTACGACGCCCCTGCCTCCACTCACTCTCGACTTGTTCTTCCACAGCCAGGAATACGGGGGGAGTGCTTTGGGTTCGGGCCGAATACCGAGCCCGGAGCCTTTCCTCGGACAGCACGTCAAATATGCATTTATTCTATCTGACTTATTTGTAAGTGTGAACTCGTGAAATAACAATTCTCCAGCGGCAGTCATCTTTGTTGTAAACGAATTCAACCCAAGCGCTCGTTGGTGACGTGGATGATTACGTTGCTCATCTGTCTATCATCGTATAAAGCCCGCCCTGACAATTTGATTGGTCCGAACAATTTTTGTTCGGGCATAATAGCTCCTCAACGGATCGAGTCCAGACCGAACTTCCCGACCTAAAAATTTTGTGGGCGGGGCTAAGTTCGGCTGGCATCCAGGCTAGGATATACTGGCTTTCTGCCAGGTCTTTTACGTACTTTTCCCTAATCACTGAAGTGACCTCGACGTGCGGGTTAGCGGTAGCATTAGCCATCAGGCAAGTGTTATTTAAATAAACTCCTGATGTACTTACATACTTTCCAATTCCTTGTTTTATGTGTACAGAACCTATTTGTACTACTGTAGAAGTTTGGTACCATTCCGGGCATTATTAGTCGGTTAATTTACGAGATACAGCCTAGGATCAATTAGCACCTGCACTAAGCCATACGGCTGATATCTCTAAATAAGCTCTAACTTTAATAATGTTTGACCAAGGGAAAAAAGGCTTCTGGGGGGGTGTTTGCTCGGGGTCAGTGGTGTAGTCTACGTGATACGCAGGTATACGCCGTATACCCACTAGAAAAGGCCAAGGATTTCCGTATACCCACTTAAAAAATCGTGAGGATAGCCTACGTAACAACTTCGTTTTGTGTCAGAACTTTCACTTTCATTCATAAATTCACCCCGTCTGTGTTTGCGAAGCGACACCGAATCGCGGAATCCAGTCGCAGAACGTCACCGAATTTGGCTATTTTTGAATGAATAAATCAAAAGTAGGGCTGTACAATGAATCAAATCTCGATATGGACTAGTGTCTGTGAATATTAAAGTTAAAAAGAGACTGCAATTGTTCTACGCGTCTCTGGGAATGAGCGCTCAATGTGTGCTCCACTACACACACACACACACACACACACACACACACACACACACACTGAAGCACGCTCGTGGTGTTTTCAGCGTTTCACTGTATTGAAACATGATGTAGGATACACATGTGCACTTCATCACAGAGCTGCTATGAGTCACTTCACGAGAATTTCACCATTTCATTTGATAAAACTATCGTCATTCATTCATTTCACATAGAAACTGTAATGTCTTTACGACAACCTGTCAAAATAAAAGTTCGGTATAACTTGAAGAAATTATAACAGAAATATATTACTATTGCACAGTAGAGTATACTTCAAGTAGGCCTAATAATAATAATAATAATAATAATAGTTTATTAAAACACACAGAAACTCAAATGTCTACAACCCACCAAAATAAAAGTTCGGTCCAACTCAAAGAAATTAGAAAGAAATTGCACAGTAAAATTTATTTTAAAATAATAATAATAATAATAATAAAAAGAATAATAATAAAATCTATTAAAACGTTATTTTAAGGGAATATCACACAAGTTTTCATACATGTTTTAATTTAAACAGTAAACTTGCCAAAACAATAACACCTTTTTTTTTTGTAGAAAAGCAGTCCAGTCTCCCCAGCTGTAAATGTCATTGGCTGTTAAAGTCTTGTGTTGCTTATAATAAATTAACAATGTTGATAACACCTAATATTTCATAATGCTCTCAATTACATGTCTATGCATACAGCATCAGTGAGTGTGGTGGTGCTTATGGGGGGCGGGGGGGGGGGGGGGGCGGTATATTACAGGATACTCACTACAAAAAACTAGACTACACCACTGCTCGAGGTCATGGTGCAAAGGACCCTAGGTTAATTTTACTCTGAACCATCCCTTTAAGTAAGTTTTCAGTAGGTCGATGGTGGTGAAGTTGAAATCAAATTCTTCCGGGTTGAATGAAGAGATGATGAACATGCAGTGTCAGTCTGACTCAGTTATGGTCGAGGAAGTTACGGCTGGTGGTAACTTGAGGCCCATCTTTTTTTTTTTTTGCTGCTTGTTCAAATTGGTTAATATGTATGGAAGCTTGTTTCCGCCACTGAAAAAAAATAATAAAAAAAATTGCGACTTTTTATCTCACAATTCTGACTTTTTTTCTCAGAATTGCGAGATATTAAGTCAGAATTGTGAGATATAAAGTCGCAATTCTGAGAAATAAAGTCGCAATTGCGAGATATAAAGTCAGAATTCTGAGAAAAAAAGTCAGAATTGCGTGATATAAAGTCAGAATTGTGAGATATAAAGTCGCAATTGTGTGTTATAAAGTCAGAATTGCGAGATATAAAGTCAGAATTCTGACTTTTTTACTCGCAATTGCGACTTTATATCACGGAATTCTGACTTTATATCTCGCAATTGGGAGATATAAAGTCAGAATTGCATGATATAAAGTCGCAATTGCGAGTAAAAAAGTTAGAATTCTGACTTTATATCTCGCAATTCTGACTTTATAACACGCAATTGCGACTTTATTTCACTCAATTCTGACTTTATAACACACAATTCTGACTTTATATCTCGCAATTCTGACTTTATAACACGTAATTTTGACTTTATATCTCGCAATTATGTTTTATAAAGTCAGAATTGCGTGATATAAAGTCGCAATTGCGAGAAAAAAAGTCAGAATTCTGACTTTATATCACGCTATTCTGACTTTTTTTCTCAGAATTCTGACTTTATATCTTGCAATTGCGACTTTATTTCTCAGAATTGCGACTTTATATCTCACAATTCTGACTTCATATCTCGCAATTCTGAGAAAAAAAGTCAGAATTGTGAGATAAAAAGTCGCAATTAATTTTTTTTATTTTTTTTTTGTGGCGGAAACAAGCTTCCATAAATATGAGCTTAAGCAACACAATTGCTATTAATTTTGTCCTAACTTAATTTGGTTGTGTTAAATCCGCTTAAATATATGTACAATTGAAGTTTACTGAATCCGTTTGTGTGGGGATTACATGAATAATTTGTATTGCATTTACTGAAACTGGGCTGTGCTTGTTAGTTCCCAGCATGCTTTGCATATGGCCGAATCAAGAGAAAATGAATGTTGAAATTAACTGTTATTTTATGTGTTTTTGAGAAAATGAGAAAAGGGGAAGACTTGATAGTGTTTAATGGTCAATTACGTTGGAATTATTAGAACCATATATATTACATAGGTTACCATTGTGGAGAAGAGTGAAGCATTTGCTTAGGCTGTGGACGGATTCAGTTGTTGAAGTAATAAATAGCTGCACGTCTGACAAAATAAAGGCCACTCTTCATATAGATATCAAATTATTGTTGTAATTTTTTTACTCTCTCTCTCTTATCAGCAGACACTATTGAAACCTACAAGATAAAAAACATATCATATTCAAAATATGCATCTCAGTCCTTTACAAGTCTCTCATGCCAATGTCCACCTATATGCAACAGAAATATGACAAATCCAATTAACATCATTAATAACGCATCACATTGTGCTCGTAAAGTATAAAACAACATTATAAACATTATGAAATATATATAAAGGTAAACAATCGTGTGCGCCTCTCAAACCATGCAGATAAAGAAATTATTTTGCAGGCTATATGTTGTTTCTCTGTATCCAATGTTCTTTCTGACCCAAAATGATGCAGACTCGCTCCAAACTCAACCGGGTCATGTGATATTACGTTTTCTACGTAAATCTTACTTGAAGAACACCTAACTTTAAACATTTCAAAGGGCATACATTATAAATATCAGCTTCTGAACATCACATTTTTATACATTAAACTGAATTAACTCAAATTGACATGAATTTATGGTAGGAAAATGATCTACCGCCAGCAGTCGATTTTGATATTCTAGGTATTATCAGCTGGCCGGAATTTTGAGATCGCAATAGACGTGAAGGACTATAATGTGTTAAGAGCTCGCTCAAGTACTGGGGAGTTAAACCATTTAGTGCTTTGTAAGTAATCAGCAATATTTTAAAATGTATACGATGTTTAATAGGGAGCCAATGCAGTGTTGACAGAACCAGGCTAATATGGTCATATTTCCTGGTTCTGGTAAGAACTCTAGCTGCTAAGTTTTGGACCAGCTGTAGTTTGTTTATTAAGCATGCAGGGCAACCACTCATAAGAGCATTATAATAATCTAGCCTTGATGTAATGAATGCATGAACTAATTGTTCCGCATTTGTCATTGAGAGCATATGACATAATTTAGATATATTTTTAAGATGGAAGAATGTGGATTTACAAATACCAGAACTGTGACTTTCAAATGAAAGATTGATATCAATGAAAGATTGATATCAAGTACCCTTTAGCAAAAGCGAGTTTGGCTTGACCAATGAAGAAGTGTAATTTTCAAGTGGGAAAAGTTCCTTTGTTTGGAAGCTGACGTAATTGCATGATCAGAGTGGGCTGGCAGCTTGTGTCCCTTTATGCTCTGATTAATATAACAAGCATAAGATGCATGCTGTTAAGGAGGTGATATACACCAATTTGCAGGCCGTTAAACTAGAATTACTTTGGGTGGTAGGGCTGGATTTTCGAGTGACCAGCCTTATCAAGTAACATGCTACCTGTTACGGAAGCAGACTCAGACGAGGGAGATGAAAGCAAACAGGATGTTTATTGACAACAATGAGCAGTGAAGCAGTAAGCAGGTAAGTGAGTAGTTCAATGGATAATCTGGAGAGCGGGATTCTGGCGGTGAATGGAATGTCTTTTCTTACAGGATCGATGAATGGTGGATGGAGAGATGGATGATGGACTGGATGCACACACCTCGCTGGAAACACAGAAAAAGCAGGTGGGATCGGAGACAGAAGAGATGAGAAGATGCTGGAGAGGGATCACAGAAGAAACAGGATGAGACGCTGGAGAAAATACTGGAGGGAATGCTGGAGAAGATTCACTGGAATAGCTTGACAATGGCTGGGGTGAGGTATGTGCATTTAAAGTGGAAGTGATGAGGGTGCAGATGAGGTGCAGGTGTGTGATCAGTATTCAGGAGAGGGAGTGCGCTGTGATTGGCTGGTGAGAGAACCTGGCAGATCTGTAACAGGCCCGTCTACGGCCCGTCGTGGTGGCCGACCTCTTCCTCGGGGTGCAGGATGATTGGGATGAGCAGAGTGGAAGGCTTCCAGTAGAGTGGGATCGAGGATGTCCTCTCTGGGAACCCATGGTCGTTCTTCAGGTCCATAACCCTCCCAATCTACCAGATATTCTAGAATGGCACCACGGCATCGGGAGTCCAAGATCTCGTGTACCTGGTAGGTTGCGCCGGCCTCGAGGATTGACAGAAGGGGGGGTTCCACTGCTGGGCCAGGCTCTAAGAAAACAGAAACGGGAGAGTGGTGAGGTTTGAGAAGGGAAACATGGAAGGAAGGATGAATTTTGTAGTGTGAAAGGAGTTGGAGTAGGTAAGTGACGAGGTTGATCTGTCTGATGATGGTGAAGGGGCCAATATATCTGGGGTTAAGCTTCTTGCAGGGCAGGCGCATTCTGATGTCTCGGGTTGACAGTCAGACCTTTTGACCAAGTTGGTAGGAGGGAGTTACCGATCGACAAAGGTCAGCTGTCATTTTGCGCCGGCGCACTGCTTGCTGAAGCTGGTGGTGTGCTGCGTACCCAGACCCTCTTGCTCTCTCAGAACCAGTAGTCGACCGACGGAACGTTGGATGGTTCTCCTGACCACAGGAACAACGGTGGCTGGGAACCGAGTACACACTACAAGGGAGTGTCCAGTAGTCGGCTGGCGGAGGGAGTTCTGCACGTACTGTGCCCAGCCTAGGAACTGGTTCCAAAAGTTCTGGTGGCCATGGCAGAAGGTTCGTAGGAAACGGCCAATCTCCTGGATCTCTGAGGATGGTACCCGGATGACAGGCTTACGGTCACACCTAGGAGGGAGAAAAATGCTTTCAATACCTTGGAGATATACTGAGGTCCGCGGTCAGAAACAATATCTTCTGGGATTCCGTAGTATCTGAAGATATGATTGATGAGGAGTTCTGCTGTTTCCATTGCTGTTGGGAGTCCTTTGAGGGGGAGAAGATGACAAGATTTGGAGAATTGGTCAATGATTATCAAGATGCATGTGTTACCCTCTGAAGGTGGGAGGTCCGTCATGAAGTCCACTCCTAGGTGTGGCCATGGTCCGCTGGGAATGGACAGCGGATGGAGTTTGCAAGTTTGTAGGTGGCTGGGAATGGACAGCGGATGGAGTTTGCAAGTTTGTAGGTGGCGAGGGCTCTTAGACATGGCACAGTCCACGCATCCTTGAACGAACCTTCTCAAGTCCCTGTCCATATTGGGCCACCAAAAGCGATATTTTAGCAGTGAGATGGTGCTATTGGCCCCTGGGTGGCCAGTGCCCGGAGATGAGTAGACCGATTGGATGAGAGGTGTGAGTTGTGCTCTGGTGACATACTGACGTCCAGGGGGACAGCCCGGCGGAGCGGCAGTGGAGGCATTGGAGGAGGTGGCTGTGTTTGAGGACCACTGGATGGGACTCACAACCAGTTCCTTTGGCAGGATGGGCTCAGGTTCTTCGCTGACCTCTTCAGGAGTGTGCAAGTGGGAAAGAGCGTTATCCTTCACATTCTTCGAACCTGGACGATAGGAAATAGAGAAATCAAATCGAGTAAAAAACAAAGCCCAACGTGCCTGCCAGGGGTTAAGTCTCTTAGCTTCTTTCAAACATTCGAGGTTCTTGTGATCTGTTAGTACAGTGAATGGATGTTGTGCATCCTCCAGCCAATGCCTCCACTTCTCTAGGGCTAGCTTGATGGCGAGGATTTCCCGGTTGCTGACGTCATAATTCATCTCCTCCGGGCTGAGTTTTTTGGAGAAAAAGGCACATGGATGTAGTTTGGCTGGGGTCCCTTGCTGCTGAGACAACACCTTTCCTACCCCAGTAGTCGATGCATCCACCTCCATGATGAATGGTTTATGAGTACTCCAATATGAAAACATTTGAAGTTAACATATGATAATCCATATATTTATCTCTGGTGTAGTGTACTGAAATTTGCCTTTCTAATGATTTTTTCCAAAAAATTAAAAATTTCTGTAGAGTAAAATTATTATTATAATTATTATAAAAGTAATATGCCATGAAGGTCTCTTTTGCACTCTCTTCTATACCAAGTGTCACAAATTCACATGAGTATTTCCATTTTGCATGAAGGCTCATCCTGACAGTCTGAGTTAAACTTCAGACTTCAATGAACGGCCACCGACACTCGCATGCGCTTCAAACAGATGGGATGCATTACAGAGGGAGACAATAAAAATTCAGCGCAAAAATATTCATTTTGCAGAAATATCAGTTTTTGGACGTTAAATTTGGGTTTAAAAGTCTACATGTAATTCTAGTGTTTTATTACTTGAGCTATGGGGTCGTGGACTGGAGCGGGCTCACACACACACAATATAGCTGTGGCCACAATTGTCAGCACTGCAGACTCTGGCGTAGCGGCCATCTTGGCAGAGGGCTCTGGAGTGGTGGCCATCTTGGGATGAGACTCTGGAGTTGCAGGCTTGAGTGAAGAAGCTCAGGCTCAGCAGTCATGAGGTGAACAGGCTCGTCTGCAAATCCAACTGTAAATGAGGAACCACTAAGCAGAAGGGTCGATGTATTGGGCCAAGGACCAATGAATTTTTCCCCCAGGTAGCCTTGAGCAGATCGGTTCATTTAAACCCACTCAAAAAATATCCTTCAGGGCGATATCATTAAAATCCACCAAGTGAGATAATTTTAGAAAGTCTTCAACATAGTCCTCCAGGGGACGATTCCCCTGGCGTAAACACAGGAGGGCAACTGCTGGGTTCATGGTGGGTCAAGTATTCTGTAATGAATTGTCCACTGAAGGCAAGCTTGGAGAACCCAAATGCAGTTTATTCAAATAATCCCAAACAAAGGCATGGCACTCTACACTTAAACTTAAACATGACCAAAACCGAGGTTACAGGGAAACAATACTTGACAAAGACACATGGCAAACATGAGGGCTTAAATACACATACTACTGACAAGACAAGGGACACCTGTGCACAAGCCATACAATAAACCAATGAGAACATGATAACATAGAACACATGACGAGGGGAGCACATGGCAGGATCATATGACTAGAACATGGCACAAACAAGGAAAGCACATGGCAAACAGGAAAGGACATAAAACATGAACATGACACAAAAACCAAAACAAACTGTGACATTATGACACTAATATATTGGTATATTGTTTTTCTTCCAACTGAGATTTAAGGAAGTTTGTTAAACAAAATTTCCAAAATGGAAAAGGAACCATCGAAATTATACTGAGTAAAAGCTGTGTACTTACAAGTATCTTATTTATATGAAAAATGTTTTTGTACATGGTGTTTATGCCCCTGCAAGTCAATTTATTGCATGTATACTCATTCTGCAGTTGATACTTCCTCATAACGTTTCAGAATGGCGGCTGACCCTGCTGAGACCGGGATTATAACCTAATTATAGTTCAGGTGCATTTACTGTGCATCGGGGACCCATACAAGTCCTGATTCAGTCGTCCAGCAGTCTATCTGGAGCCTGAGCAGGATGAGTCTAAGGATGATGAAGATAGTGCTTTACTACCACCTCCTACACTTCCTGAAGATGAAGATGAGAGTCTTATATAAACACATACACATTTACACAAGTTGCAGAAGGAAAGAAAGTGAGGAAAGAATGAGTTTTAAGAGAGTGAAATTATGAAATCCAAAGTTTCTAGCACTATATGCCATATAAGACCTGAACGACTAATCAATCATTAATTTAACCCTTCTATCGTTAGCCAGGGTTATTAAATTTTTTTTAACAATGCACCAGGTAAGCTAGGAACTGGAGGGCTACTTGCATTTATGTTTTTTGCATTTGTGTTCCTTGTTCCATTGGGGATTCCCTTTGTCTGTGTCCTTTGCTCAGAAGCTAGTCAATGGCTACAGACCTCCAAACTTCGTGTGGCCTTCCGATTAGCTCAAGAACAGTGCATAGAGTGCTTCACGGAATGGGTTTCCATGGCCATGGTAAAAAGGCACGTCGCCACTGGACTTTATATGGTTGTTTTTAAGGGGTTGGGCTTGGCCCCTTAGTTCCAGTGAAAGGAACTCTTAATGCTTCAGCATACCAAGACATTTTGGACAATTTCATGCTCCCAACTTTGTGGGAACAGTTTGGGGATGGCCCCTTCCTGTTCCAACATGACTGCGCACCAGAGCACAAAGCAAGGTCCGTAAAGACATGGATGAGCGAGTTTGGTGTGGAGGAACTTGACTGACCTGCACAGAGTCCTGACCTCAACCTGTAATGTTAGTTAGCAGGCTAGCGAAGGCAAAGCTTTGCCCTTTGTTTACATCATTGCTATCATAGCAACTACATAAAGCTTTTCTCAGTTGTACAAAAATAAAGTACACATATAAAAACGGCTACAAAAAAAAGATGACAATAACAGTTTTGAGGGTGTATAACATATACTACAGTTTACTGTACATAGAATTGTCAAATTTCCCTCATCTAAAGTACTGGTACTGTGTACTGTAATTATACTGTATGTGTAAATATTGCTGTCCAGGATGCAGGGATTCTGAATGTTGTGTCATCAGTTTTGCTAACTACTGTTTACTCATTTTTAAACTTTTTTAGAAATGTGTCTTTGTTTTGAGAGCAGAATGAATGGTTCGAGAAATTGGGCCAACTGAATCAGTTATGATGTGTTACCAATCGAGAAAAACTGCAATACGATTAGATTCTTACCTAACTCTGATATTATTTTCTTTGATCTGGATATTCTTATTGATTTCATGTTATTGTTTCGTCAGATGGCAAAAAGCCCTATATCCATGACGAAAGTGGAGCGTGTGGTCGGAAAATCAGCTCGCCAAACAATTAGGCTACGAAATGAATCTCAGACATACGGACGGAATTAGGTTTCTCAGAGGACTTCTGAGTTAGCCGAGAAGCCGATTCACGAACAAATGGAAAACAATTTGTAAGTGTACTGGGCTGTGTTGTGTGTTTTTTACTCACAAAGAACCAGTTCATAAGGGTCATTTGTTAATGAAGCTGACTACACTGGGCGTACTGCATGTGCATGCAACCATCATGCAGAGTTTATTGAAAGACGTGTTTTCTTGCAATTATTTTGCCATCTTTTTTTATGCCATCACAATGATGCACCGCTGCTGAAAATCAGTACCTGAAACAATGATTACATTTATATTTTATTCTGTGATAATTCTGGGGTGGCAAAGTTTTTTCTTAGGGTGGCAGTTGCCACCGCGGTAGATCTGCTCCTGAGCACAGGGAACTCAAAGTCAGCCCCGTGGATCGAATTGGCACAGCCAGAAGACAAAGAGGATTCAGAAACGGTGCATATGGCCGGGACAGAGACATCTGGGGACACAGAGAGATCAGGAATGGTGTCTGTGTCCGTAACAGAAAGTTCAGAAGAAAATGTCGCCGCCTCCTCAGGAGAAACAAGCGAGGTGTGTGCAGCCCAAACACACAGAGCCATCATAGGGAGAACGGAAGATGAAAGATCTACCTCTGAGACTGGCGGCGTTATGGCTGGTGGGTTTGAGAGCGCTGAGACCGATGGGTTTGAGAGCGCTGAGGCCGGTGGGCCAGATGGCGCTGATGGGATGCCGACTGGAGACTCTGGCGTGGCAGCCGTGACGGCTGGACACTTTGGTGTGGCTGGTATAGCAGGAATTTCGTGTTCCTCCTCTGCAACCCCCACAGCAAATGTAGAGCCACTCATTTGCAGTGCCAGGTCAATATAAAATTCTAAACTCCAATGAGAGTTGTGCAGTGGCATGACTGAACTGAGTGATTCAGATATCCCCCCCTCTAAAAAAATTATGATAATTTGACATACCGTGTCCAACATGGTGAGATCCAATAAAGATTCAATAAAGTCTTGAACAAAGGGTCTCCCTGATGGAGGTGCATTATTTGTGTTGCTGGATTCATGGTAGGGTCGGTCATTCTGTTAAGTGTGGGCAGGCTACTGATGGGCGCTTTTGAAACACTGCTTCGTGAAGCTTCGAAACCTTTACAAATCATTTGTTTCGAATCAGTGGCTTGGAGCTTGTTTCAAACTGCCAAAGTCACGTGATTTCAGTAAGCAAGGCTTCATTACATCAATACTGTTTCGAAACATTTCGAAATTTCAATGATTCTTCCACATGATTCATAAGTTCACAGAGATCGCCCCCCAGCGGCGAATCATTGAACAAGTGGCTATGTCTATTACCTGAGAATGAAGTGTCTAAAGCTGCATCCTTTGAAGGCCTGGAAGGACGCACCAAGACTTGTTTAAAGGGAAGGTATAGCCGATTGCGTCATCACTGCGTGACGAAGCGATTCCCAATTCGAAGGTCCTGTCGGTACACGATCTGTTCCACCTGCACGATCCGTTTCACGCATGCGTAGTAGACGCAGTAGAAAACGCACATGCGCAAATTATAATTCTGTTTTGTGACGATTTACGACACTGCACGATCTGTTCCACGTAGTTCTTTCTTCATGTAAGTGCAGATTGTCTAGGCAGAAATGCATATTATTTAAAAAAAAGAAATGCATATTATGTTCCTTATTGTCTTCTGTAAACAACATTGAAGGGATCATTTTCCTCATTTAGATATAGATATTAGCCTATATAGACCCATACCACACTAATACAAAATTACTCAACTTAAAAGTTAACTAATATTAGCAACTTTTAATAATAAAAAACGACACAAACCGTCTTTGACAATACTACTGACCTCAGACCAAAACACGGCAAGTTAAGCCTAATACCATACAGCAGTGAATCGCAAAGGAGAGTAGCCTATGGAGGAAACTGATCATGTATGTTAATGTAACAACTCACAACTCCTTTATTATTTTTGGATTGGCAACCACGTAAACACATCGTAATGCATAGCGTAAGCTACATTTAAAAGCATCAAAATAGACCCGCTGTGAAATGTTAAACACAATACAACGTTACACAAATATGCCGTGGTTCCGATCATAGACATGTATAGAAAGGCTAGATAGCTTACCGGCGCTGAGAGCCAATGGGAGTCTATTGTGCATGTAGTGCTGAAATAACTATATTTTGCTCAATTTTCAACCGATTTTCAAACGGCTTGGTGTGTCATAAACGTCAGGGATGCGGCTATTTAACTGCATACTTGTGAAAAATTATAGCCACAAACGGCATCAGCACAAATCATAGCCACGTTAATAAGGTTTGTAATAAACCAAACCGTTTGTAAATCCGTCAAGAATTCAGCAAGTTACGAGCATTTTAGTTGGCGTATGTCACTCACCTTCCGTCCACAGCAGCAGGGAGCAGCAGCGCAGTCTCCTGACCTAAGATGGCCGCCAAGTGACGACACAGCTGACTCCGCCTTGAGCCATCTAGCCTTTCTATACATGTCTATGGTTCCGATAGTGTAGGAAAACCGTGACGTTTTCTACTACGTAATTACGCGCATGCGTGTACGGATCGTGCAGGTGGAACGGATCGTGTACCGACAGGTCCTTCGAAATGTCGCTCGTCACAACGGCTGTCACAGTTGCTAGGCGACAAAACCAGACCGTCCCATTGAACAACTCCCAGGACACAGCTAGCAACAATTTGTTAATGTGACAATACATTTTGTGAGTTTCATTTTCCAAATAACCAGTGGTGGAATGTAATGAAATACATTTACTCTATATTTAAGTATAAATTTGAAGTAGATTGATATTTAACTCCACTTCATCTCAGCGGCAAATATTGTACTTTTTATGAAAAACTGACTTTTTACAATTGGATATTAGATTGAAAATAGATATGGTTTAAAAAAATATATAATAGAAACACTAAAAATATGTCTTCTAGATCAGGGATGTCACGGCGCGGTGCAAGCAGAAGAAGACGAAGGAGAATGCAAACTTTTACTAACAATATAATTCAAACAGGTGCAACAAAGACAGGCAGAAGGTTCACACACACTTAATAAGATGGACATCAGACAATGCACAAGGTAACACACAGGGCTTAAAATACATAGGGAAACAGATCATGGAAAACGAGACACAGCTGACAAGACTAACGAGGTAACAGGTGTGACAGATGAACTAATGAGGGTTTAGTTAACAAAGGAGTGGTGGGAAAACAGAACAAAGGTAATATTAGTTTTGGGATTGGAATTTTTTTTTCCCTCGTCCCTAGTCTGGAAGATCCTGGGCTGTAGATGGAGGAGCTGAACACGCAGCAACATCGAAAGGCCAGGTTCTGAATAGTATGGGATGAGGGAAAATACAAGTCTCTGATTCATTGCCCACAGTAGATGGCGGTAATGCTCTATCTGAGAAGCGAGCTGCCAATAAAAACGAAAAAGAAGAAGAAGAACAGAACAAAGGAAGAGTCTTGAGACAGTAGTGCATGTTTTCCTAGAATGCAGAAAGAAATATATTCTTTATTAAATTGACAGGACTTGGAGTTAAGGCTTTTTCTCTTTTATCTTTGTTTGGTCACAGTGGGGCTGTTTACACCTGGCCACTTCATGTGTTTTCTCAGATCGGATAGCTATCTGATTTATCAAAACGATTCCATTTACACCTGGTCACATAAATGTGTTTTTGCGAAACGGATTTAAATCCGATCTTCAATTCCCGCGCTATATGCAGTTTTAATGGAGTGTACGTCACCGAAAGCAAAAGATATGAGCTGCATTTTATTGATCATCAGCTAAAATTTCAAAGACCGCAATAAAAGAGAGCGGCAACAGCCCTGGTAAGATCATTTCGTTTCTTAAGAATTTACTTTTAATGATGATGATTGTGTGTTAAGCGTCTACGTCTTACTTTCACTTTGATTTGCTATAGTTTGCACGTTGGCTTAATGAATAGATGCTCAGCTTCTCATCTGAGGTGATGCGTGTTCCAGTAGCGTCGTCATATCTGGCTATAACATTACATATAGCCTATAACACGCTCTCACACGTTTATTTTTTTAGCATTTTTGGGAGGAGTACAATTTACATATGGTTTCAACAACCAGATGCATTTACACTTGTCCAGTTTCGTCAGGAATGTGGCCCAGACCACCTCCTGAAGTGGTTTGAGCGATCGGATTCAAATCCGTCTCGAATGCGTTTCGGAGGGCATTTACACCTGGTCTTTTCACGATCGGATAGCTATCCGATCTGAGAAAACGCATGAAGTGGCCAGGTGAGCATAAACTGATCTCCAAGGCAGTTCTTCAGTTCTTGCATGATACAGGACTGTATGTAAGAATTTAAGTCAAACTTTGACCTGTGGAGGGCAGTAATACGCTCAGCAGCGTCTACACTGCCGGAATCCTATAAGAAGAAGAAAAACAAAGGAAGACATGTGACGAAGGAAAACAAGACTCAGACAGAAACACAACTGTAACAAGGGATAGGCAACGTCAGTCCTGAAGGGCCACCGAGTTTAGCTCATAGGACAGTTTTGCATGTTAAAATATTTTATGGTTTGATTTATGAGTATGTGAGTTAATTTAATTTATTCTTCCCTCTTTCTGAGAACATCTCAGTGACTGGCAGCCCACGCCTGAGTCAGCCCTGCAAACCTGTTGGTGGACTGTGGAAATATGCATTAATCTCTTACCAGCCCATCCAAGTCCAGCAGCACCACCAGGACCTCCTGCTCGGCTCAATAAAAGTCTACAGAATTTTTTTTTTCTTCATATCTGTTTTATGTATACTGTTCATTTAAACTTGTCTTTTGTTTTTCTTATCTTAAACGTAACTTATCTTGTAAATACTTGTGAAAAGTAATGCAAGTAAAAATGAATAGAACAATTTATTTTTGTTTCATTTACAAATTAATTGACATGACAAAAATAAATGTACAGAATAATTGATGGATTACATTTACAAGTTATAACTTGCATTACAAAAATAGACAATGTACAGAAATATTTTTTTTGTTTCTTTTACAAATATAACTTGCATAAAAGTAATGTATATGATTGTTTCATTTACAACTTTGAATTCACATTACCAAAGATTTTTCTACCAATCTGTCAAGAAGAGAAAACATTCAGTCCATTATCTCCCTGCCTTCCTGTGATCTCCTCTCCTCTGTCTCTCTCTGAAACTTCATGTCCACCCTAATTAGCTCGATCAGCTCATCCTCTCCGTCGTCGGTCTTGTTTCTCGTTTCTCATGGCTGGTGCCAGAGCCATAGAGAGAAAGAGTTGCGACACTCTTTGATGTCGCCGCTATGGCTGTCACGTGGTTCATGTATAGTTCCAAAACATACGCTGACTGTCATGTTCTTCTATGGGACAGACAGCAGCGATTGCATTATTGAATGGTAAATATAAAATAAAACACACATCCAAGTACTTTTTCAGCTGTTATTGCATTATTGCATTTTGTTAATGTCAGTTTTGCATTTGGAGAGGCAACATTTCACTAGAATGTACATTTCCTGAAGAAAATGTGAGTGGTGCTTGCAGTGGCAAAACTCGCCACTCGGTTGCTAGAGTGTGGTACATGATTGCATACGAGCCAACAAACATGTCTGTACGATGTTCTGGTACAAATGAAGACCAGTATAAGCATTGCAAAGGGCCTCTGATACAATATAGACAGCTGAGTTTGAGTGGTGAATGCTGCGCGTCGAGTTGTTCCAGAGGTAACGTAAGTTTCTGAAATATCGACCTCTTTTGAATTGTCAACATGTCATTTGTACATGCACAGCGTAATTATTTATATTTTATGTTGTTTTCAAGCACTGCCTGTTAGCTAGCGCTAACTCGGCCAACACGTCACATAATGAAAAGTTAGTATATCCCAAAAATTCAATTAAATAAAAATTGCTATAAAGGTGGTAGCGATTTATTACCGAACTAAGATGCAACCTTCACAGCTGGCGAAGTCGCGCTAGCTAACTAGCAAGCAGGCAATGCTAGAAAATTGGTTGAAACAACCAAGATAAAATATAAATAATTACGCTGTGCATATACAAATGAAGACCAGTATAAGGCAAGGCAAGGCAAGGCAAGTTTATTTATATAGCACATTTCATACACAATGGCAATTCAAAGTGCTTTACATAGAAGAAATTAAAATAATAAAAAGAAATAAGAATAATTAAAACAGTTTAGAAAAATAAAAAATGAAATACAGTACAAACAGTCGGACGAACATTGGCACAGTGCTCATTCAGTAAATGCATAGTTAAACAGATGTGTTTTGAGTCTGGATTTGAATGTGACTACAGTAGGAGCACATCTGATCTCCTCTGGAAGCTGGTTCCAGCTGCGGCTGGCATAATAGCTAAAAGCAGACTCGCCATGCTTAGAGTGAACCCTTGGTATTTCAAGCTGATATGATCCTAATGATCTGAGTGATCTGTTGGGTTTATATTCAGTGAGCATATCTGCAATGTATTGAGGTCCTAGGCCATTGAATGATTTATATACCAGTAATAATACTTTAAAATCAATCCTAAGTTTAACTGGGAGCCAGTGTAAAGACCTGAGGACTGGTGTGATATGTTCATATTTTCTGGTTCTGCTCAGAATCCTGGCGGCAGCGTTCTGTATGAGCTGCAACTGTCTTATGGTCTTTTTGGGAAGGCCAGTGAGGAGTCCATTACAATAATCCACCCTGCTGGTGATGAAAGCATGCACAAGTTTCTCTAAGTCTTGTCTGGAAACAAAGCATCTAATTCTTGCAATATTTTTCAGATGATAGTATGCTGATTTAGTTATTGCTTTGACATGACTACTGAAACTAAGCTCTGACTCTAGTGTCACACCAAGATTCCTGACTTGATTTTTAGTTATTTGACCCCTAGAGTGAAGGTATGCGTTCACCTTGAGAACTTCATCTTTGTTTCCAAACGCAATGACTTCAGTTTTGTCTTTGTTTAACTGAAGAAAGTTTTGACACATCCAACTGTTGACTTCATCAATGCATTGGCACAGGGAGTCAATGGGGCTGTAATCGTTGGGCGATAGGGCTAAGTAGAGCTGTGTGTCGTCTGCATAGCTGTGGTAAGAGATTTGGTTCTTTCTCATTATTTGGCTCATTGGGAGCATATACAGGTTGAACAGGAGTGGCGCAAGAATTGAGCCTTGAGGGACTCTGCATGTCATGGATGTCCACTCAGACTTATGGTCTCCTATACTCACATAATAACCTCTCCCATCTAAGTATGACCTGAACCATTTTAGGACTATCCCAGAAAGCCCCACCCAGTTTTCCAGCCTGTCCAGAAGTATGTTGTGATCGACAGTGTCAAATGCAGCACTGAGGTCGAGTAGTACCAGCACTGATAATTTGCCTGAGTCAGTATTTAAGCGAATATCGTTTATTATCTTTATGAGCGCTGTCTCTGTGCTGTGGTGCGGTCGGAAACCAGATTGAAAATTGTCAAAGTATCCATTCGAGCATAAGAATTTGTTCAGCTGATTGAAGACAACTTTTTCAATGATCTTACCTATGAAAGGAAGATTTGAGATTGGTCTATAGTTGCTTAATATGGTCTTATCCAGATTGCTCTTTTTCAGGAGGGGCTTGACAACTGCAGTTTTTAGGGAGTTTGGAAAACTCCCAGAGAGAAGTGAAGCATTTACCACTTCTACAAGATCTGCTTCTAAACTGTTTAACACACTTTTGAAAAACGATGTGGGAAGTGTGTCAAGAGCGCAGGTTGATGTTTTAAGGTGCTGTACGGTTTCTTCCAAAATTTTGCCATCAATTTCTTTGAAATCAGACATAGTAACTACTTTCTCAGGTGGTTTGATCTGTCTGACCCCAGCGCAAGTCAAGGATGTGCTGATCACCTTTCTGATATTATTGATTTTCTCAGAGAAGAAAGAAGCAAACTCACGGCACTTGCTGTCTGAGAGCATTTCACTGGGAATCTGGCTTGGGGGGTTTGTCAGTCTCTCTACAGTAGCAAAAAGAGTGCGTGTGTTGTTTAAATTACTGTTTATAATATTTGAGAAGAAAGTCTGTCTAGCTTTGCCTAGTTCCATATTGAAAGCATGAAGGCTGTCTTTGTAGATGTTATAATGGACTACAAGTTTTGTCTTCCGCCACATGCGCTCTGCTTTTCTGCATTGTCTTTTCATATTTTGCACTGCTGTTGAGTTTCTCCAAGGTGCCTTTTGTCTGCCACTCTTCTTCCTGACTTTAACAGGAGCAATATCATCAATTACACCTTTAACTTTTGAGTTAAAAGAATCAAGGAGAAAATCAACAGAGTCTGCAGATATGCTTGGTGTTAAAGATATAGCCTTCATAAATAGGACACTAGTGTTCTCATTTAAGCATCTCTTCTTGACAGACACAGATCTAGCTTCAGTGGCAGGAGAGATCAATATATCAAAGAAAATACAGAAATGATCAGACAGTGCTACATCCTTAATAACAATCGATGAAATGTTTAGACCCTTACTGATAAGTAAATCTAGAGTGTGTCCATGATTGTGTGTGGGTCCATGTACATGCTGAGTCAGATCAAAAGTTTTTAAAACAGTTTTGATTTCTTTTGCCATATTGTTTTCTGCATTATCTATATGGATGTTAAAATCTCCAGCAATGGCAAAACAGTCAAACTCTGAGGTAATTGTTGATAACAGTTCTGTAAAGTCCTCAGCAAAGGCTGGAGAATATTTTGGAGGCCTGTAAATAATGAAAAGTAAAATGCGTGGAGCACCTTTTAACACAATACCCAGATATTCGAAAGACAAGTAATTCCCAAATGATATTTGCTTACATTGATAGATATCTTTAAAAAGAGCAGCTAGACCCCCACCTCTCTTAACAGCTCTGCAGACACTCATAAAAGTAAAGTTAGGAGGGGCTGTTTCATTGAGGATTGTTGCACTGCTGCTGTCTTCTAGCCAGGTTTCATTTAGAAGCATAAAATCCAGGTTGTTTGTGGTTATTAAATCGTTGACTAGAAGTGATTAATTTTTAAGTGAGCGGATGTTAAAGAGTGCTAACTTAACAGTCTTACTTTTCCCCACAGCAATATTAGTTTGACGTGTAATAGGCACCAGATTAGTTGGGTTTGCTGTACGGCTATTGAAGGCCTTAGACTTTCTATCATGTAATAGAACAGCAATAGAGAAAGATACAGGCACACTGGGTTCCCGCTTGTTTTGTAAACATTTGAGAAAGTTACTGTTATCAAAACGGGGACCCGACACATATCACTGAGAGCTGGTATCAGTTGTTTTTGGTTCACCTCGAGCAGATGGAGGAGGGTGTGGGCCCTGGCGTTGTGGCAGAGGCCGAAGAGCTCTCACAGAGGCAGGGGGAGGGTGAGCTGGGCCCGCAGGCTTTGGTGGTAGTGGTGCCTGTCTTTTTTTAGTTGGTATCTGGGGGCTTGCAGCAAAAGAGTGGGATAGTCTGGTTCCAGCATGCACCAGTTCTTCCATTTTCTGTGAGAAGCACAGTAGTGGCGTTGCAGGGGAAAGGAAGAAAGTATCTGGTGAAAGGGGCTGTTGCTCTGGTGTTATAGGAGGCTGTAATATGCTGTCCTGGCTTCCCTGGCTGTTTTCCAGGAAGTCGTTCTTGGGTGCTGAATCTTCAAGCAGTTCTGATATGGCTGTCTGTGGTGAGCTCTGTGTGCAGGGCTCAGCTGAGATTGTGTCCGTGAGCAGAGGTTGTTGTGGCGGAGTGGTGTTATCATGTCCATTTTGCTGCTGAAGTGAAGTCCCGTGGTCATTCATACTGTGTCCAGGTGTGTGTGTGCCGTTCAGATTGAGTGGATTGGCACAAACCGCAGAAGGATGATTTAGGGAGAAGTAGATATTGTCCTTTAACACTCTTGAACCAAGTTTGTTTGGGTGATGGCCATCCCGATGAAACAGTTGTCGTTGACTCCAGAAAAGATTGAAATTGTCAATGAAGTTCACTGCTTATATATTGCAGGTTTTTTGCAGCCATGTATTTAGCCCAAGCAATCGTGAAAACCTGTCTGTTCCTCTTGCTGGTAGTGGTCCACTGATGAATGTTTGAACTTTCAGTCTTTTAAGTGTTTCAAAAAGTTTATTGAAATCCTTCTTAAGGAAATTCTGACTGCTCTTTATGAATATCATTCTTCCCCACATGTATGATGAGTCGATTTGCAGTCTTATGTTTCATCAGAATGTTCTGAAGTTCCCTGTTTATATCAGAAGTTGTTGCTTGTGGAAGGCAGCATGTAGTTGTATCCCTGCAGCTAATGTTTCTGATTATGGAGTCTCCCACTATCAGAGTCCTGTGCTCGGCTGCGCTCTGAGCTGAGTGCCGCTGTCTGCTCGACCTTGAGCGCCAGTTAGCATCAGTGTTAGCTACTGGCCTATTCAGTCTGTGTTCGATCACATTCATCACATTTGTGGATTCCTCATTTACATTCATTAGTACTTCAAATCTGTTCTCAAGATGTATAGGCAGTGGTAGCAGACCAGTGTTTGTAATCCTTGTCAGAGCTGTATCTGGGGTAGAGGATGCTACTGCGGTAATATGTGATGCTCGTGACAATCTGATGTCTCGAGTGCCTTTGGGTTTAGCTCCCTGTTTGTGCCATCGATTAGTAAGTCGATCGGCTTGTTTCTCTACCTGTCGAGGAGCACTAGTTTCATGGGACTCACCGGTATGCTGAGGGTGTCCATGACGAAGCTCTGTTGTGTGCTCCGTCTGGTTTGGTGGTCCCGTAAATAACTTTGTTTCTAGAACTGCAATCCTTTGTAAAAGTCTGTGGCAGTTAGTGCAGCAAGTAGATTCCAGAAGAGGCATTTTCTCTTATCCTTGTAGGCAGTTGTGTTTTCCTTTTCCGGTATGTAAGCTGGTCGGGTAAAATAATTCTCAGTTTTTGTAGTAATCCAAACTTTGTCGTATGAGCACTGTGCTGATTTGCTGAAGTTAAAATTAGGTGATAAAAGGAAATAAAATAAAGGAAATAAAATATAGAAAAAATAGGAGATAAAATGTAAAAGCGATAGAGCAAAACGCGGAGCAGTAAGCAAGAGCGTCCGAACGGTAGCTGAGCAGGAAGTGCTTTCGCATCGCAAAGTATAAAGTATAAGTATAAGTATAAGCATCGCAAAGGGCCTCTGATACAATATAGACAGTTGACAATTCAAAAGAGGTCAATATTTCAGCAACTTACCTCTGGAACAACTCGACATGCGGCAATGTAAGTGAATGGGGTCCAATGCCCAAATGACATTTACATTTACATTTATGCATTTGGCAGACGCTTTTATCCAAAGTGACTTACATTGCGTTATCCTATACATTTATACATAGGTATGTGCAATCCCCTGGGATCAAACCCACAACCTTGCGTTGTTAACGCAATGCTCTTACCACTGAGCTACAGGAAGTAGGCGGTTAAAAGCGCCGCCATTTTTTACAACGGAGGTCTATGGGAGTGTCGCAACTCTTTCTCTCTATGGCTCTGGCTGGTGCTAGTTCCTCGTTCTATCCTTCGCAGCCCGGGAAAGGAGGACGTAGGCAGGGTTGCCAGTTCTGTGCAACAAAAGTAGCCCAAAAAGCTCAGCAGCTATTCTCCATCGGGCGTCTGAATTCTACACTGGATTTGTGCATCTGAGGGATGTTTTGGGGGTGTTGGAGCGTTTTGTTGTTTTGGTGCCTGGTTGGTGAAACTACACCCGCCTAGCTCGATGTGATCAAGGTAGCTCAGTACCGTCACAAGGCTGTGCCAAGTGTGTGACTGCACTGGGCCTCGCACTAAAGTGACAGCTGACTTGATGATGTAAAGCCAATAGTTAAAGTTCCTGTTTTTGCCCTTCGAAATATTATAATAGTTAAAAGACACAGCTAAAAGTGAGACTATGTATACAGTGATGCTCTATTATTCTGCTAGTTAAAAATCAATTATGCAGTAACTTACAATATTGCTCTGAGCGTGTGCGTGTGACAGTGATTAATGCACATACATGTCAGTCAGCGTGGCATCGCACGTCAAGTTCGTAGAGAACTTTATTCAGTCCATTTTAAAATCTGATTTTGGCCATCTCTCAAATGGGTCAAACCAAAGATATTTTACCTAAGAAGTTCAAGTAATGCGCTAGAAATTCGCACTCATTCAAGGATGTGCATTTATTGCATGGACGGAGAAAGCACTGACACCTGCAGGATATTATCTGACGGTAAATAAGCATATATGGGCCATTCTACAGATTTTGTGCAAACTGCTGTCCGACAAACCAAAAAACACATTTAAAAACCATTTAGGTATTCAAATTTTAGATGTTTACTAAGATCCTTCTATTATCTATTGAATCCCACAATAATATTTAAAATATAAATAAGTTTAATATATATAAAATCATAATTTATTGGGTACTTTCAATTGGGAGGTGGCTGTCCCGAACCCTGACCCCTAAATTTCAACTTGTGAAAATTATATTGAAATGTTTTTTTTATTTATTTTTTTATTTATTTTTTAAAAAGTATCTTTTTGATATATTTTAAAAAGTAAAGTTTAAAAAAAAAAAACATTTATTTTATATTTTATTTTTAAATCATGAAACTTTATGTAAAAAAATGTGTCCTGCATTTTCATGTCACTACCAAACCAGTGGGTGTTTTAGTCCATTGGCTGAGACTGATTTTAACCACACCCCTACATTTTTTATCAGGAAATATTCCTGTGTGCTTCTCTCTCATAGCCTCTCTTTCATTATAGATCGGTATCATCGTTTTGAGGGAAATGTGTTCAAAAGTCTGAAAATCTGTGTGTAACTTTAAGGGACATCACTACCAAACACCTTTTTTCTGCAATTAAGCAAACTTTTCTGGGTGTTATTCCATAAAATTTTGTTTTTATGTGTGTACAACTGTTCAGAACTGTGCTGCATGTGCTGGCTATCATCTTTGAACTAGGCTAAAAAGTATCTTAAATTGTTACCGAAACAGTCACTACCTAAACATGCATTGAAGTTTTGGTTGTGACATCATGTTTTTTTTTTTTTTTTTTTTTTTTTGGTTATTCGATAAAATTTTGTTTTTGTGTGTGTACAACTGTTCAGAACTGGGCTAGTTAACCATGTGCCGATTAGCATCTTTGAACTAGGCTCAAAAGTATCTTAAATTGTCACATGCATTGTCAAACAGGCATGACCGAAACATGTCATTATTGTTTTGGTAGTGACAAAAGGGAACACATAATCATTTATCTGGGGGAAATAAACAAAATTTTAGAACAGTTATGCAAATCATTAGTATCTTAGTATGTTTTAGTAGTTTTAGTATGTGTTAAAATTCTGTAATGTGATGTGGTCGCCACCAAAACATTAGTCACTTTCAGAAAATGTGCCGTCACAACTGAAACATGGATGTTTTGTCTAATATAAAGTATACTGAATTATCAACTAAGATGTTATTATAGTGTTTGGTTCATTGTATATTCAAACTAATGAATCATTAACTTTGAAATCAGTATGCTAAATCAGTAATGCCTTTTAAAAAGAAAGATGGAGTTAAAAATACAATAAATCTTATAAATTACACTTGAAATATTGTTAAAATTGTAATTGATATTGATTTACCTGTGAAAACCTTTTTTTTTTAAATAGCAAAAAATATATTTACAAGGTAGATGTAAACAAAATATGAATAGGTCAATATAAGCCTTCTTATAAAATTATTTATTATTGTGTTTCGGTGACAAATTAGGGGAGAGGAAAAATATTCCAAAACTTTCTGAAAATACAATATGATAATTAACTGCACAATTACTAGACATGTGTACCTTGGATATTATACAATTTGCATCCATACAAAATTTGTGGAAAATTTCAAGGTGTTTCCAACTCTGACTAGTCTCTAGTTCTGTAGAATGGCCCATATAGTCTGTCTGTTCCGTGAGAGCAACGGTACCACAAAACGAGTGTAGCCTCTATATCTATAGACGTTTTTAAATCTGAAAACTCCAAAAAGCAACGAAATTGTCAGACAGTGCATGTTCACAGAGGAATCCAACTGGAAAAAAAGCACTGGTTGTTCTCTCAATACCCGACAACGAACGGAATCCAAAGGCGTGGGCAGAGGTATAATGGGTATATTAAACTATGAAATAATCCTGAAAAAAAGTACAAATACAGCAGAGATGCCATGTTCAGTGGCTGAAATTAGCTGAGGTGACATGACGGCTAACAGCAGACAAATGGCTAGTAGTGACAGTAGCATCCAC
The DNA here is from genome assembly GCF_965113295.1 of Leuciscus leuciscus. NCBI lineage: Eukaryota > Metazoa > Chordata > Actinopteri > Cypriniformes > Leuciscidae > Leuciscus > Leuciscus leuciscus. The sequence goes on along the minus strand of NC_138747.1, from coordinate 23,055,404 downwards.
CTGTCACTAAAGTGGCCACACCCTTAATTATGCAGAACTTTAAGGCTTAATATAATTTAAACTGATGAGTTTTTTTGTTTTTTTTAAATCACCCCCTCACAGTTTTCACGAAGAGCAAAATTAGTTATATAGACAAAAAACAATTTTTGTACCAGGCTGTAAACATTTTTTTCTGCTGTAAAGTTGGGCATTTTAACATGAGGGATATATGGAATTGACTCCCTTTTGGAGCCTGTCTCTAGCGGCCAGTCGATGAATTGCAGTTTAAGCCACTTCCGTGTTGGCTTCAAGAGACAGACTGGAAGGTTGCCGCTCGCTTAAAAGTAGTCCACTTGGCAACACTGACAGTAGGCCGCATTCGAAGGACCCTTCGAATTGGGACAGCATTTGTTACACCACTACGACGCAATCGCCCTACAAATGCAGCCTTCTGAGGATGCAGCCCCGGAATTGGGACACACCTTATTTCTAATTCGTCTATTTCCTGATCTCTGATGAGCTTTATACATTTGTAGATATTTTAATGAGGTATTTGAATAATTAAAAGGAATAGTAGTAGATAAATTGATAAAATAATACATATACAGAAGTTGAATGTTTAATTGTATTAGACGATTAGTTAATTATATGTGATAGATTATTAGGCCATGAGACGGGACCCCAAATTTGGGCAACCGTTACCATTTTGAGGGATTAAATTTCTTCTCTAGTGTTGGAAAATGTGTGATAGCATCCGATCCATAGTAGCTTTCATGAGAAATCAACACTTATATCATCCTATCTCAAGGTAAGGTGTTCAGTGACTACAAGAGAGAAAAATGCTTCTATAATCCAAACGGTTGTTCTCTTCTTTTGCAGAGTGTAGGATCTTGAAGACCATCAATAACAGAACCAAAATTCAGTGGCTTTTCAGAAATTGAGTATGTAATCACCTGTCCATCATTATAATTTGCTGTGTATTCTTAAAAAAAAAGAGCTCTACCAGATCGATTAGGTGAATGGTTGTATTTTTCTGGAACCAGATGTGATAGAGACTTTGTGAAGAGGCAGTGTCGGGGCTTTAAAATGATGTGTCAACCACCTTTCCCTGGGGCGCTGAGAAACTTTGAGTTGAAAATAGTTTTAAACAATTGAACAACAGTTTATGGTGATATGGCTGTTTTGTTTTGTGTTTTGATCCCATGCTTTTTCTGATTTGGACTTTTTCACGGAATTCTACTTGAGAATTTTGTGCAAGTTCTTTTCTGGAGGTGTGATAATCAAATGTTTTATGCTGTTTCAGGCTTAGTGGTGGTGCTATCCACTTCAACATGGAAAAGGAGAAGGGAATGCCAGAAGACAAGTGTATCATACACCATGCTTCCTCAGGCTCTGATACTCATTTAGTATGTCCTCAGACTTATGAATCTTGGTTATTAGGGGTTCAAGCACGAAGTGCTGAAACCCTATTGTAATTGTGCTGATTAGGGGTTCAAGCATGAAATGCTGAAACCCTATTGTAATTGTGCTGATTTTTATTATTATTATTATTATTCTGCCGTAAAACGCATCGTGCAGCCCAAACCGTAAGTGCTAGAGACTTGAAACTTTGCCAGAAGGTAGTACAAAAATCGAGGAGAGGTTCAGAGAGTATGATCCCGATTGGCCCATAGGTGGCGCTATAGTGCCAAAAACAAAAAAAAATCACGTTTTTGCTTAAATCTCCTTAACCCTTTGTCACAGACTCAAGTGTCTTATATCACTGTAATCCTTGTCTCAAGACGGACAAAATGTATATCTTCAATTTCATTTCCGGTATGCAAATTTTTCCGCCATTTTGAATTTTGTCCAAAACCTACTTTTGCGAACTATTAGAGGGTTTTTTTGGCCAATCGGAACCAAACCAGTGCAGAAATGTTCTCTGGAGTCTGATTATCAATAATTATCGAAAAAAAGTTGAAATTTCGATCCACGGTTGCTAAGGGGCGTCAAAACGTTCGCAGGAGGCGGAGCCAGTTTACTAAAATGGTTTTAATTCATGAACGAAATTAGATATTTTCACCAAACTCGGAACACATGTGTATGAGTTCAATCTGGGGTCACAGTAAAAAAATTGCGACGATTGAACACTAGGTGGCGTTATAACATGAAAAATACATGAAAAGGGCTATAACCACCTGACCGTTAGTCCAATTGACTTGAAAATTGGCATGCAGTCTCTTGGTCCAGGGTGCCATGTATATCTATGAGGACATTGGCGTATCTAAAAAAACATGGCCGCCATCGGCCAATGAAGTTGAGCACCTATTAGACAAGGTTAACGGAGGCCGATCGGAACAAAACTCGATGGGCATGTTCAACTCATGGCCCTAGAGGTCTGTAAGAATTTTGAAAGAAATCGGCCACTAGTTGGCGCTAACGAGTTTTATGGCTCTGTAATCACGTGGTGTTAAACTTATTGTCACATTATGCCTATCATTTGATAGATCTGCTCATGCTGAACAACTTTGCCTCAAGAACCACTACTGTCAATCAAACCGTTCATTAAATATTCGCAAACATGTTAAAAACCTACTTTTGCGAACTAGTCCCTGGTTTTTCGCTCAATCAGAACCAGACCAGTCTAGGACAATTCCCTGGACTCTCTAGATCAATAATTATCGAAAAAAAGTTGAAATTTTGCATTTGGATGGCTGTAATGGGGTCATTTAGAAAATGGGCGTGGCAGAATACACTAAAAAGCCTATAAATCCTAAATGAAAACTCAGAACTTCACAAAAATTGATGAGCATATGTGACATAACAAGCTAAAGAAGCATGGAAATTTTTATGGAGATCGGACCATAGGTGGCGCTATAACTGTCAAAAAGCTTTAAAACCATATATTTCCTATAACCTATATATATATCATATAATGTTTATAAAATAATGTTAAAAACCAGTGCAGTACAAATCTCTGGACTCTATAGATCAATAATTATCAGAAAAAGTATAAAAAATAACAGTTAAAAAAGAAAATGAATAACATTGGCATATTAAGCCAATAAGTGGTATTTTACTGCCCCCTGCTGCCATTTCATCATACTACTTCCTAATATTGTTATATCATTCATATTTAGACTTTATAAAATCATTATTTTAACATTTACAATCACATTTTGTCAAAACTCATCTATTGGAGTATTATTATTGACAATTGTGTCACACTGTCTGTCTGAGATATGGAAATTGAAAACGAAAGTAAAACGGCATTTAGGCCACGCCCCCCCAGTACAAATTCATTCATAACTCGAAAACGGAAAGTCGTTGCGCGCTCAAATTTTGATGGTAAGGTCCTCTCCGGGCTCTTGATCGAAACGTGTCATCGCGGGCCTCGGGAGCGCGCCCCCCACGAATCGCAAATTCGTGGGACCCCCGATTTTGAACGGCCGAAACTCCCGACCCAGACCACCCCGAACCTTGTGTGAGAGCTCGTTGGAAAGGGCCAGTTCTTGGCTAGCTTCGATTCAAATGTGGTGTAATTTGCCCTGGGCATTCCAGAGATAAAAGCCCCAATAGATATGCCTTTGAACGGTCATATTTCCGGGCTCCAATCGCCCAAAAACACCGCGATGGTCTCATTCAACAGGGCTCCTCAAGAACTATCTATGCTCTGAATTTCAGAATTTTTCGCCTTCTGGTTCCCGAGATATAAGTGAAAAACCAAATTCCCATTCATTCATTCAAACACTTCAACTGTAAGATGGAGGCTGTAATTCCACTGTTGTCAACTAGAGGGAGCAGCAGTATTAGACATAGTATTAATCTTTTTATCAGCTTTCAGCTTTGGTCAACAAACAAATGGTTAAAGCTATTTTTTTTTTGACTGATAATATCGATCACAATGAAATATATGAAATGGTTAGACCATTAAAATATTTTTTTCACAATAACACATCCTAAAGACATTGAAAACATATTTGTATATGTGTGTGTGTGTGTGTGTGTGTGTGTGTGTGTGTGTGTGTGTGTGTGTGTAAGCATGCATTATTGAGTTAACATGGAACACACTTATATTACAATAACTATTATAACACAATCATATTTTGTCAGTGTTTATCACTTCATTTGCACTGACACTTCACATAATTGCTAGTATTTATACCCCCCAAATTTGCATTTTCCAGTCCATGTTCTAGGCCAGGCAGTGTTAATGTAGACCTGCACAGCCGAATCAGCAGAAGATCTGCAGGTATTGTGAAGAAGCAAGCAAGGACAATAGTGAAAATGGCAGATCATGGATATAAATGTTATGTCTGAGGCTGTGCTGCGGATTTGAGAACTTTTCATTCCTTTCCCACAAAAGAGAACTGTCAACAGGCATGGTTGATGTTTACAACAGGATACCTCACCATTTTAATTCAAAGCTGTTAGTTTGCTCTTAACGGAGGCCGATCAGAACGAAACTCGGTGGGCATGTTCGACTCGTGGCCCTAGAGGTCTGTAAGAATTTTGAAAAATCAGCCACTAGTTGACGCTAACAGGTTTTACGGCTATGTAATCACGTGATGCATATCATTTGATAGATCTCCTCATACAGAACAACTTTGCCTCAAGAACTACTGCTGTCAATCAATTTGTTCATTAAATACTTGCGATTATGTTAAAAACCTACTTTTGCGAACTAGTCCTAGGTTTTTCGCCCGATCGGAAATATACCAGTGCAGTACAATTCTCTGGAAGCTCTAGATTATTAATTATATAAAAAACTTTAACTTTACCCATTGGGTAGCCATAACAGGATCATTTAGAAAATGGGTATGGCAAAAAACACTCAAAAGCCTGTAAATCCTAAACAAAAACTCAGACAACTCACTAAACTGCCTTATGTGCTTAAAGACCCTAAATGCTTGAACCCCGCTAAATGCTGCTTGCAGCTTTAATTTTTATTATAATTTTTCTTCCGCCGTAAAACGCATCGTGCAGCCCAAACCGTAAGAGCTGGAACCTTGAAACTTTGCCAGATGGTAGTACAAAAATCGAGGAGAGGTTCAGAGAGTATGACCCCGATTGGCCCATAGGTGGCGCTATAGCGACCAAAAGCGCGAAACTGGTCATAACTCCTAGACCATATGTCGTAGACTCAAGTGTCTTATATCAATGGAAAGCTGGACTCCTGAAGAAAAAAACGTATATCTCCGATTTCATTTCCGGTATGCAAATTTTTCCGCCATTTTGAATTTTGTCAGAAAACTACTTTTGCGAACTAGTCCTAGGTTTTTCGCCCGATCGGAACCAAACCAGTGTAGAATTGTTCTCTGGAGTCTGACTATCAATAATTATAAAAAAAAAGTTGAAATTTCGATTCACGGTCGCTAGGGGGCGCAAAATTAACGTTGTGGGAGGAGCCTATTTTACTAAAACGGCTATAACTCCAGAAGTAAATGAGGTATCTTCACCAGACTCAGTACACACGTGTAAGAGATCAATCTGAGGTCACAGTAAAAAAATCGAGGCGATTTGCCACATGGTGGCGCTATAACATGAAAAAAACATAAAACAGACTATAACCACCTGACCGTTAGTCCGATTGACTTGAAAATTGGTATGCAGTGTCTTGGTCCAAGGTGCCATGTATGTCTATGAGGACATTGGTGTATCTCGAAAAACATGGCCGCCATCGGCCAATGAATTTGAGCACCTATTAGACAAGGTTAACGGAGGCCGATCGGAACGAAACTCGATGGGCATGTTCGACTCATGGCCCTAGAGGTCTGTAAGAATTTTGAAAGAAATCGGCCACTAGTTGGCGCTAACGAGTTTTATGGCTCTGTAACCACGTGGTGTTACACTTATCGTCACAAAATGCATATCATTTGATAGATCTGCTCATGCTGAACAACTTTGCCTCAAGAACCATTGCTGTCAATCAAAACGTTCATTAAATATTTGTAATTATGTTAAAAACCTACTTTTGCGAACTAGTCCTAGGTTTTTCGCCCGATCAGAACCAAACGAGTCTAGGACAATTCTATGGACTCTTTAGATCAATAATTATCAAAAAAAAGTTGAACTTTTGCATTTTTCGCATGGGTATAATAGGGTCCTAAAGAAAATGGGCGTGGCAAAATGCACTAAAAAGCCTATAAATCCTAAACGAAAACTCAGAACTTCACAAAAATTGATGAGCATATGTGACATAACATCATTAACAAACATGCAACATTTTATGGAGATCGGACCATAGGTGGCGCTATAACTGTTAAAAGGCTTTAAAACCATATATTTCCTATGGTAAATTGCCTGTATTGGCTGTAAATAGTGTTTTCCATCTATGAACATATAATGTTCATATAATAATGTTCAAAACCAGTGCAGTGCAATTCTCTGGACTCTCTAGATAAATAATTATCAGAAAAAGTATAACTTCTTCATTTGGATGGCTATAATAGGGTCACTTCAATACGTAGCCTTAAAATGAATACCATGACATATTAAGCCAATAAGTGGTATTTTACTGCCCCCTGCTGTCATTTCATCATACTACTCCGTAATATTGTTATATAATTCATATTTAGACTTTATAAAATCATTATTTTAACATTTAACATGAAAACGAAAGTAAAACGGCATTTAGGCCACGCCCCCCCAGTACAAATTCACTCATAACTTGAAAACGGAAAGTCGTTTCGTGCTCAAATTTTGATGGTAAGGTCCTCTCCACGCTCTTGATCGAAACGTGTCATCGCGGGCCTCGGGAGCGCGCCCCCCCGCGCATCGCAAGCCCGCGGACCCCCGACTTTGAACGACCGCAACTCCCGACCCAAACCACCCCGAACCTTGTGTGAGAGCTCGTTGGAAAGGGCCCGTTCTCTGCTAGCTTCGATTCAAATGTGGTGTAATTTGCCCTGGGCATTCCCGAGATATAAGTGAAAAACCAAATTCCCATTCATTCATTCAAACACTTCAACTGTAAGATGGAGGCTGTAATTCCACTGTTGTCAACTAGAGGGAGCAGCAGTATTAGATATAGTATTAATCTTTTTATCAGCTTTCAGCTTTGGCCAACAAACAAATGGTTAAAGCTATTATTTTTTTTGACTGATAATATAGATCACAATGAAATATATGAAATGGTTAGACCATTAAAATATTTTTTTCACAATAACACATCCTAAAGACATTGAAAACATATTTGTATATGTGTGTGTGTGTGTGTGTGTGTGTGTGTGTGTGTGTGTGTGTGTGTGTGTGTGTGTGTGTGTGTGTGTGTGTGTGTGTGTGTGTGTGTGTGTGTGTGTAAGCATGCATTATTGAGTTAACATGGAACACACTTATATTACAATAACTATTATAACACAATCATATTTTGTCAGTGTTTATCACTTCATTTGCACTGACACTTCACATAATTGCTAGTATTTATACCCCCCAAATTTGCATTTTCCAGTCCATGTTCTAGGCCAGGCAGTGTTAATGTGGACCTGCACAGCCGAATCAGCAGAAGATCTGCAGGTATTGTGAAGAAGCAAGCAAGGACAATAGTGAAAATGGCAGATCATGTATATATATGTTATGTCTGAGGCTGTGCTGCGGATTTGAGAACTTTTCATTCCTTTCCCACAAAAGAGAACTGTCAACAGGCATGGTTGATGTTTACAACAGGATACCTCACCATTTTAATTCAAAGCTGTTAGTTTGCTCTTAACGGAGGCCGATCAGAACGAAACTCGGTGGGCATGTTCGACTCGTGGCCCTAGAGGTCTGTAAGAATTTTGAAAAATCAGCCACTAGTTGACGCTAACAAGTTTTACGGCTATGTAATCACGTGATGCATATCATTTGATAGATCTCCTCATACAGAACAACTTTGCCTCAAGAACTACTGCTGTCAATCAATTTGTTCATTAAATACTTGCGATTATGTTAAAAACCTACTTTTGCGAACTAGTCCTAGGTTTTTCGCCCGATCGGAAATATACCAGTGCAGTACAATTCTCTGGAAGCTTTAGATTATTAATTATATAAAAAACTTTAACTTTACCCATTGGGTAGCCATAACAGGATCATTTAGAAAATGGGTATGGCAAAAAACACTCAAAAGCCTGTAAATCCTAAACAAAAACTCAGACAACTCACTAAACTGCCTTATGTGCTTAAAGACCCTAAATGCTTGAACCCCGCTAAATGCTGCTTGCAGCTTTAATCTTTACTTGAAGCTGCAAAAGTGAGGAATCATACAGTAGTCCTAGAAGTTGCACAGTCCCTTGGTGAGAAAGAGATTCCAAAAATCTACTATCATTAAACCTGAGAAAGCAGAGTAAGTCAAGCCCGTTTCTGAAAGAGAGGTAACTTATACTCAGAGTCAGTTACCATGGTAACTTACTCTGTGAACCTAACCTGGTCGGGAGCAGGTTTTCTTCGGTAAACCCAGAGTTTCTATCGGTCTCCTCCCCTTTTTTAAAGAGGAAGTGGTGTTTAAACATTCTTTCAGTACATTTTTATTAATAAAATTTATTGTTTATTAATAAATAAAATATTGCTATTTTTACTGCAGTTTTTTTCAATTTTTTTAATGAAGTCTATATAACTCCTTAACTGGCAACTGAAAATACAGTAGTAGATTAGAGCTACATAATGTAGTTCTAAACAAATTCTACAGAATTAAACTGTGGCATTTACTGGAAATCACTGAACTGTGTTCATCTGTGCACCAGAAGTTGAGAGTGTTGTTGAAGTTGAGACCAATAGTTGGAGTGCATGTCACCGAAAGCAACAAATATGAGCTGCATTTTATTGAACATCAGCTAAAAAAAAAACAAAGACCGCAATAAGAGAGAGCGGCCACAGCCCTGTAAGATAATTTCGGTTCTTTACTTTTAATGAAGATGATTGTGCATTAAGTGTCTGCGACCTACTTTCACTTTGATTTGCGATAGTTTGCACGTTGGCTTGATGAATAGATGCTCAGCTGCTCATCTGCGGTGATGCGTGTTGCAGTAGCGTCGTCATATCTGGCTATAACATGACATATAGCCTATAACATGCTCTCACACGTTTATTTTTTAGCATTTTTGGGAGAAATTTACATATGTGGTTTCAACAACCAGATGCATTTACACCTGTCCAGTTTTGTCTGGAATGCGGCCCAGACCACCTCCTGAAGTGGTTTGAGCGATCGGATTCAAATCCGTTTCGAATGTGTTTCGGAGGGCATTTACACCTGGTCTTTTCACGATCCGATCACAGAAAACGCATGAAGTGGCCAGGTGTAAACAGCCCCTTAAATGTCTTCCTAACATTGTCCGGGAAGCAGACACACTCTGTCAGTTTAAATCTGGCCAAAAAACGCATCTCTTTTACCTGCCATTCATATAGAACATTACATTTCTGTTATTCAAATCAGTTAATTGATTATTAGGCTGCATAGATTAGGTCAGCCGGAACCGGGGACACTTGCCATAACATCTGATGTACTCGTTACATCATAAGAAGAATGGCATCTACGCTAATGTTAGTCTTTCTGTTTATTCTGAGGTTTACTGAAGTCAGCCGGATCCGGGCTGTATATAGATCAGATGGTGGACCTGCGCCTGGACCCATCCACAACGCATCCCTGAAGTGCCAGCCTCATCAGCCCTGTGAAGGCCTCATCGATACGACAGCCATCTGCACTGATCCTCAACAAAGTCGTCTCCATACCGGCGTGATGACTCCGTCTTCCAACCAGATGAAACTGGATAATATTCTGATTGTTCTGATCCAATCTGACTTCTGACCTGTAATGCTGCCTGAATCATAATCATACACTGTTCGCTCGTTGACCAGAGGAGAACTGGGCCCCGACTGAGCCTGGGTTCTCCCAAGGTTTTTTTCTCCATTCTGTCACCTTGATGGAGTTTTGGTTCCTTGCCACTGTTGCCTTGGCTTTTGGCTTACTTAGTTGAGGACATTTAATATTTAACAATATTATTGATCTGCCCTACTTAAGGTGGACGATGACGCAATTTTCTTCTAGAAACAAACTTTGTTGTATTATTTTCATGTTATCACTGTGAAGCTGCTTTGATACAATCTGTATTGTAAAAAGCGCTATATAAATAAAGGTGATTTGACTTTTCGGTCTATCTGCCTGTCTCACCTTTTTAGACAATACACCATAGACTGACCCAGATCTTTCACGAGCATCTATATATATATATATATATATATATATATATATATTTTTTTTTTTTTACTCTTCCACATTCATGATCAACGGATTCTCTTCAACGGATTTCCAGTGCCTCACAATCCCTTACAGATATTTGTTCTGTCACTTGTTGTATGTTACTGACGTTTTTTTCCAGATCATCAAGACGGTAAGTTCGTTGATTATGGTTGGTTTAGGATCTGGTGCTGCATGCTCGGGCTCATCATAGACCTCTGGGGGTGGAGGAGGTGGTAGTTGAAAAGCTTTGTCAGGATTTATTAAATTAATGGTTAAATTTAAAGCAAAGTTAAATCCAATCCGTCACTGACGAAGGCAAAGAGCCGAAACATTTGTATATTCTTTATCTCCTGTTTGTCACAAATAAAGTATTCTTAGAGTGCAGACCTTTTTTGCATTTTTGTACTGATATAAAGGTCTCTGCACCTAGCTGGGAGAGCGCGGTGAGTGTTTTGATTGCAGTGTATACTATTTCAAACATCGCTAATGAGTCGCTAATAGGTTAAAAATGCATAACCTATATTACATCCGATTCATTCATTGTTGCATTGTGGTATACAGTACCCAGAATAGTATGCGCTCTTGTACACTGCATATATTAGCAAGTAAGTAGCATTGTAGTGTACTATTCCAAACATATCCAGGTGAAAGGGAAATATATTTAAATTGTGCTTTTTTGGACATACTAAATATATTTAAATTGTACTATACTAAGTGTGTATTAAATGTATTATTCTGAAACAACTTCAAGTATATTAAGTGTATTTCAAGATATGCTTTAGATTAATTTTAAGCTATTTGCAATATATTTTAATATATTAAATTGTGCTAAAATGGAACCACTTCAAGTACATTTGTGTATTTCTTTACAGTTCATTTAAAATATACTTTCATATGTCTTAAACTACAGTTATACTCTATTTGAAGCTTACTTTTAATGTACTTCAAGAACATTTAAATAGCATTTCAGCATTACACTAATAGTTTATTATAAAGCTGTTTTATTCAGTATTCAAAATGGTATATTAAAAGTGCAAAAATAATTAAATATAAATGTTAAGACATACACAGATTTGAAATCAAGAAAACTTTAATATAGTATCTTGTTGTGTGCATTGCAAAGTAAATACATAAGAGTACATTAAAAAAGTACAGCAGCATAATCTCTTGAACAAAATACATTATAACGAAGATCAGTGAAATGCTATGGCAGAGCTATATTTATAAAATTTTTGTAGAACATTTCAGTTATACCTGTATTACTGAAAAGTACACTATGAATATTACATCACTAAATAAATAAGCATCACAATGCAATATTCTGAAAAAATTTAAATAAAAGTTAGAGAAAAACAATGTGCAGAAGTGAAGTGAAACAGCTTCAAGTTATTTACAAACTTAGGCCTATAAATGGCTGAACCAAATGGCTGAACCAAAGAAACAGAAGAGTTTGAATGTCAAATCTTCATCTTCAAGTGGACGATCACTTCTTTGAGTACGACTCACATTTTCTGCATCTGAGGGCTTGTGGTTCAGACACTGTAGTATTAGAAGACTGCTTTATCACAGGATCTGTGAAAGGGAAGACAAATTTATATCAAATTAACCAATGATTAACATTTTTGTATCCATGTTTGAATATATGTATAATAATTTGCATAGAATTGCATTAGAATTCCGTTAACTTCTCAGTTTACCTTTCAAAGCTTTGACTATATCCTCATCAAGCAAGACATGAGTGTTCAATTTTATCCTCTTGTCTGTCGTCACTATACAGCACTCTATGAGTTACATTGAACATGAGATTAGAAGAAGCCCAACACAATTTACAGTGAGCAGAGTTCAATCAAAAAGTCACTGATATATTTATTTGCAGCAAAAAAGCAACTTGTGAGTATTAGAGGGTATATTGTATATTGATAATTGTGGTTTATTTAAACCTAGGGTGTTTCCCATGAACTTGTTTATTGTGGTCATGCTAACATGCACTCTCTTCACCTCTGTTGCAAAGATTTAAGGAAATTAGAAGTTGTGCAAAATATTGTATACCAGGACAACTAGGACAAGTGACTTGCAGCATTACCAAACAACAATTAAATAAACAAATTTTTTACATGAATGACTCAAAGGCAGCACAAATTAGACACCTGAAATGGACATGTTGCAAACATTTTCCTACCAAGACTGACCGAATCACCTTTCAATAGGCCTGACTCAAAAATCTCTATAACAGAGGATATATGAGATTAAACCACTCTCTTCTTCGCTTGTCTCTGCACTCAGATTTCAGTTTTTCTTCTATAGATCTGCTATAGCAGCTGGTCTGAAAAACAACAAATATTAATATATATATATAAAAAAAGAGATTTTAAAAAAAGAACAGTTGTTTTAAGACAGACAAATGTATGGAAGTAAAATAATGTCAAATGTTTTTGAAATAAAAAGCCTGTTGAATTGCACTACTTGAAAAAAAATAGGCATTGCATTAACCATGCTTGCATTTTAATGCATTGTATTTTTAGTGCTTACATTTTTATGGGCTGAAATTCAACATGGTTTAATATTTAAGCTGTGAATATTTCAATTAAAAACATTTCAAACACCTTTTCATTATTAAAAATTCAATAATCCATATTCACCTTTCATATTTCACTTCCAAAATATTCAAACTGTTTAAAAATACAACCAATAATATTCAACAGGCAATTTTCGGTCCATTTTATTTCGCTTTGCAAATTCGCTTCCACAAATTCAGTGGTTCAAATTCGACAGTAAATTCAACATTGACGTCCAGGAACTGCAGGAAAAGCAGTAGATTGCCGAGCATACTCTCCATCTGCTGTTAGTCGACCTCACCAGCAGATGGTGCAAAAGCGCTTGTTGCTGACGAAGACATTCATTCATAAAATGAAAGTGATTATCTGTGTCAGTATATGCGGAAAAGATGATAAACACACAAAAGCTGTGTTTATGTTTCATTCAATAACTTCATTGTTACTTTCCCTGTGTATTCTACATGTCATCAGCTTTCTCTACCATGAACAGGATTATAATCGGTTTCCCTCAATACCTCATACTCAAGGATTCCCCTTCCGTTGATAGTGATATGAAAGACCAATCTTGCACCTTATTAGGGAAGTAGGCTGTAGGCTATTATATAGGCTACAGGGCAAGAAGATGGACTCAGAATATGAACTTAACGCGCAAAGTTTCATGCTGAGCGTTTCGTGATATACTGGCATAAAATCAAACATACATATATATATATATATATATATAGTATGCATACGTGTATTGCATTAGCTTAAACTGTCACAGCACTTGCATATTGTCCTCCTATTGTTAGTTTAACTGTAAATCGCTTTGGATAAAAGCGTCTGCTAAATGACTAAATGTAAAAATTGGCTTGATATTGGACATTCGCACATTTAGGGACCGTCTCTAAAGTTGCATACAACATTGGCATACACGTTTCTAACTTCAATAGCAAACTTAAATTTATTTGAATAAATATCAAAAATCCAAAGGGTGCGCATTATGCCTGACACTAAATGAACACTTTACAGTTGGTTTTATGACTGTAAGTCGTTCTATTCAAATGCTATCGGAGTTAGAAACGTGTATACCAAAGTCGTATACACTTTAGAGACGGTCCCTAAATGTGCGAATGTCCAACATCAAGCCATCTGTATGCCAGTGTATCACTGGGAAACGCTCAGCATTAAGCTTTGCGCGTTATTCTGAGTCCATCTGTTTGCCTGCGAGTTTGGTCTTTTACATCACTGTAGTCCATTAAGCTACGTTAAGCGTTGTATATGTCCAGCAGGGGAATCCTTAAGTATTGAGGGAAACCCTAATAGCCTGCATGCAGCACATCGCCACAATATAAAGTTAAGGCAACTAAACAACCAAGAGAAATATATGTCAACCTCAAAAATGTAACATTGGATCTGTATATCCGCATCGGGGAATAACATTATAATCTCGTTCACGGTAGAGAAAGATGCATGTAGGCTACAGCCTACACAGGAAAAGTAACCATGAAGACACTGAATTTAACATAAAACTGCCGTCATAATAATCACAAATACACTTACATTGCTGTAAATGAGTTTTATGAATGAATGACTTTTTCTAACTGTTGCTGGTCTTCAACACGCGCTTTTGCACCATCTGCTGGTGAGGTCGACTAACAGCAGATGGAGAGTATGCTCGGCAATCTACTGCTTTTCCTGCAGTTCCTGGACGTCAATGTTGAATTTACTGTCGAATTTGAACCACTGAATTTGTGGAAGCGAATTTGCAAAGCGAAATAAAATGGACCGAAAATTGCCTGTTGAATATTATTGGTTGTATTTTTAAACAGTTTGAATATTTTGGAAGTGAAATATGAAAGGTGAATATAGATTATTGAATTTTTAATAATGAAAAGGTGTTTGAAATGTTTTTAATTGAAATATTCACAGCTTAAATATTAAACCATGTTGAATTTCAGCCCATAAAAATGTAAGCACTAAAAATACAATGCATTCAAATGCAAGCATGGTTAATGCAATGCCTATTTTTTTTTTCAAGTAGTGCAATTCAACAGGCTTTTTATTTCAAAAACATTTGACATTATTTTACTTCCATACAAATGTCTCCACATAGATTTTAAACAGATTTATCAAAGACTTTTACTATATACCCAGTGCTGAAGTTGCTAGAAATCAGTGTCAGCATCAAGTTACAGCGGTTATAACGTAAGTAATAAGTCATAAGTCATATTAGCAAATGCATAGAAGACCTATCCACCTAGGGAAAAAAAACTAAACAGTGAGCTATTTATTTATGCAAACAGCAAGTAAAACTTACCAGTAACTTTTTATTTTTACATGTATCTCGCCTAAATGTATGCTCACTCATTGCATTTTTACAATGGGGTAATTTTGGTCTTAAGAATTTACACAACACAAGGAAGCTTGATTTCAATCTTTGAATTAAATTGAAAAAAGTAGCAGAAATATATTCAACAGAATAAAGATACCAATAAAAAGAAATAAAGAGAAAAGTTTTTGCTTAGGTCTAACACTAGTATTCAGAAATACTACAGAGACTGAATAAAGTAATCAAATGTAAAATAACACTGGGTAGTATTTTAGTCCTGACTAAATTAAATACATAGGCTATTAATCCTGATTCCTTAAAATGAATGCTATGGTTTGTTGTTTTGACAACCAAATTAATGACAGACACATATGGCTGATGTCACTGTAAGAGCTAGTGCAAGGATCCTGTGTTCATTATACGGTCACGTGCGATTTATGCTTATTTAAGACATAACCGACTGTGTTTAGAGGATACTCACCAAGACCGAAATTGACATCATTTTCGCATGTTTTTGACTGTTAAAGCGATAAAATCCACGAAAAATAACTTTTGTTTGTGAGGCGGCTTTACTCTATGTGTGCAGAGAGAGAAAAACACATCTCTCAGACAGCGCGCAAGTACTGAATAGTTTCAAATCGCGTGAATGTTTAAACTGATAAAACTTTAAAAGACGTGCAAATGGTAAACTTTAGTTACTCATGATGCAATGCTGGCCCGATTATGCAAGTGACAATTCCGTCTATCCCGACTCCCGAAACGCGAGAGTGTATTATCGCCGCCTGCAGCTCTTAACGAGCTGATAGAAGACGCAGCACCGCTGAATCACTCATGCTGTTTGAGAAATTGCGTCTCGCAGACAGTTTTAAAATGACTGATTTTATAATCTGTGTGGATTAATTTACCAATACAACCTACATGCTAAGGTGAATCAATGTTTGCGGGAATTTCCCGCATTATAAGTGGGAGACCTGCGGGAATGATTAAAATTATGCGCAATATTGCGCCGAAATTCGAGCCCTGTCACTACTTGGTTTATTGAACTAAAATCAATGTAACATTTGCAATCGTGAGAAATCAGCAAAATAGCTCCCGTCATGTTATGTTACTTAACTATATCACATGTTATAAATAAAAAAATCAACATTTTGAATTTTTACCTCAGTATGTTTCTTCTGGGAGTTTTTTTATGTTTCCCGTTATGCTCATTTGTTTTGATTTCTTCCTATAAAATCTCACAGAGACAAGCAGCGCGAGCCTCAACAGCGTTACCAGAAAAAGCCTACATTATCATTATCAATAGCTGTTTATGTAATAAAATCTGAATCATTCTCGCGATTCGATGCTTCACTGATTATTTTACGGATATTAGGTCCGTCAGACTGGAGAAATTTTAGCGGTAACGTGACCAGAAATATTTAAGACCTATCGAATCTGAATTTAAGACATTTTAAGACTTTTTAAGGCCTTTTATTAGGAAAACTTTATTTAAGACTTTTTTAGACTTTTTAAGGACCCGCGGCCACCCTGTGCAGAGCCCCGCTCAGCGACAGCGACCGCCATGTGATCTGCGCTCTCTGCCTGGGCCTCGCTCCGTCTGCCTCCACCGCGCCACGTAAAACGCCGCGCTCAGAGGCCTCCGGAGCCGGATACAGTAGCTGAGCGCTCGCCGGAGCCCCTCCCGCGAGCCTCGCTATCTCCTTCTCCCCCCACCTCCCGACGCGCAGCGGCCGGCTTTCGCCCGCACTGCCGTCACCTCAGGGGATGAAGCAGACAGACAACGCTGCTATCATAGACAGCTGTACCCCCCTCTGTCAAGCCGCGCAAACGGCGCCGCTCACAAGGGATGTTGGAAACGGACGGTCTCGGGCTATAGCTTCCTTTACGTTACAAGAAAGCTACCCCCCCCCCCCCCCCCCCGTCACTGGCTAAAGGAGAGAAGAGTGTTTAGCCCCACCCAGGACGGACTAACCTCCATTCCTCACATATTTCTCAGTCCCCTCCTAAGCTCAGGTGACCGGAAATACATATACTGCAGCAAACAAGCCTGTTTTTATACACGCACGCCTGCAAACAAACGCTGACGCAAAACATGATGACGCTCGCCCCTTCCCGCGCTCTCCCCCTCTGTTCGAGCCGCGCAAACAGGCGCCGCTCACAGGGATGTCAGAAGTGGACGGTCACGGGCTAGCTTCCTTTACGTTATAAGAAAGCTACCCCCGAGTCTCGGCCGCGCGCGTCACTCACAGGCAATATTGCAGTAAACAAGCCTGTTTTTAATACACGCACGCCTGCAAACAAACGATGTCACAGCACATGATGACATCTTCCCGCTCTCTCTCCCTTTGTTTGAGCCGCGCAACTGCGCCGTTCTCAAGGGATATCAGAGCGGACGTCACGAGCACCGGCGAAAAGAGGAAGAGAGAGTGTTTTCGTCCCGCCTAGGCCGGACTAACCTCCAATTCTTACATATTTCTCAGTCCCCTCTAAGTTCAGGCGGCTGGAAATACTAATACTGCAGTAAACTAGCCTGTTTTTAATACACGCACGCCTGCAAACAAACGCCGAAACAAAACACGACGCTCTGTCATATGCTTGCGCTAACTGAAAGCTTATATGTGCCCCTGTGGCTCAGTGACAGAACATTAGGCTTTCACACCAGAGACCCGTGTTGGAATCTGGCTCTGGCGGCAGATAAAAAAAAAATTCTGTTTGCTTCTCCGAGCTCGCGGCCAGCTTTCTTACATACAGAAAGCGAACCCGCATCTCGCACCCGCCCACTCACTAGGATGGTGCTTGAGTATTTATGAGCGTCCAAACATATGAGCCATCAAAGCGCCCAGCTCTGTCAGTCCCCTTACAAGAGGCTACTGCAGCAGCTTACATCGCAGCCAACGAGCCAGTAACACAACTCGCTCGCCTGCACACAAGTGCCATTTTTACGGCGGCCCAGATAAATCTCTTAAGAGTATAAAATCGGGTTGTCCGGCTCACGCCGAAGGTGTCATAAGTGTAGAAAATGTGCCCACACCCTCGTGCTCACTGCTACACACAAACACGGTTCCCCTGGTAACGCGCTCAGAGTGCACTCTCATAAAGCGGGCACGCGCCGCTCGAGTGATAAGCGTAGAGAATGTGTCCAAGACTCTGTGCCCACACCTACCCACTGCCCGCTCTGCCACACAGTTACCCCGGGTTGCAGACCCTCTAAAGCTCTCAAACACTGGCCGTGTGACAAATGTAAGCCCTGCGCCCGCTCACGAGTGCACGCACTTACTAACAAACACGATACCCCTCATGCCGCTCTCGCGACACGGGTTTTTAACAGCGAAATGTGCCCCATCCATAAAGATCGAGCCGTCATACGCTGTACAGCCAGTCACTACTGTCTACCAGCCCCCGTGTTCAAGCACCGGCGGCGCCCCATCTCGCGCAGTGCGGCGGCCGCCCCATCTTCTCTGATACAGGTCCCCATCTCGCGCAGTGCGGCGATCTGAACCCAGAGACCATTCGACCCCTAGCTATGCGTGCGGAAGCATGGGAAGCTATCCAGGGCATGTCAGAATGGGTGCTGAACACTATAGAACACGGCTATTCGCTTTAATTCGCTCGCCGCCCCCCGCGCTTTCTAGCACGGACGGAGACAAAAGTGAATTCAGAAGCAGCGCATCTGCTTCAGGCAGAAACAGCAAGGCTGCTGCACAAGGGGCTATAGAACAGGTCCATCCTTCTCTGAGCGAGTCGGGCATTACAGCCGTTACTTCCTCGTACCCAAGAAGGACGGAGCGCCAAGACCTATTTTAGATCTGAGACATTTGAACAAAGCCCTCATGAGACGGCCGTTCAAAATGATCACAACCAGACAAATCCTAGCGCAAATTCGCCCAGGAGACTGGTTTATCTCTCTCGATCTGAAGGATGCGTACTTTCAGATCCAGATAATACCCGTCACAGGCCATTCTTGAGATTCGCCTTCGACGGTCGGGTATATCAATACACAGTCCTGCCGTTCGGCCTGTCTTTGGCACCCCGCACATTTACGAAGTGCATGGACACGGCTCTCGCTCCCCTCAGAAGATGGGGAATGCGTATACTGAACTATTTGGACGACTGGCTTATTCTGGCGCAGTCAGAGACATAGCTTGTGTCTCACAGAACAGCGCTTCTCAGCCACTTGGAAAACCTGGGTCTCTCGGTTTACTGGACCAAGAGCTCATTATCGCCCGCCAGTCAATCTCCTTCTTGGGATAGAACTGGACTCGGTGGCTATGACGGCCAGATTATCGGAGCAGCGCGCGCGCCGCATCCGTCATCTCGCCGCATCCTTCCAGGTGGGCAGCCAGGCTCCGCTGAGGACATTCCAGCGACTCCTGGGGCATATGGCCTCAGCTGCAGCAGTGCTTCAGCTCGGCTTACTGCGCATGCGCCCGCTTCAACGCTGGCTGAAAGCGCGCGTGCCTCACCGTGCCTGGGCGGCCGGCGGCTCGCGAGTCAGGGTGAATCAAGGCTGCATTTCAGCCCTACAGCCCTGGTTGGCAGCCGAATGGTATCGCACGGGGGTGACGATGGGAGCGATCTCGCACCGGAAGGTTGTCTCAACAGATGCTTCCAACCAAGGTTGGGGAGCGCTCTTCGAAGGCAGACCGGTCTATGGCCGCTGGTCAGACCAGGAGAATCTCCTTCACATAAACTGTCTAGAGATGCTCGCGGTCGAGAAAGCGCTCAGGCACTTCCTCCCAGTCCTCCAAGGTCACCATGTTCTAGTCCGCACGGACAATACATCAGTAGTGGCCTACGTGAACCGCCAGGGCGGCGTCAGATCCAAAATGCTCTGCACCCTGGCGAAACGCCTCCTTGTGTGGGCTCAGCACTCACTGCGCTCGCTGAGAGCCGCGCATGTGCCTGGGCACCTGAACGAGGGTCCCGACAGACTGTCCAGGGACAATGTTCCCCCTGGGGAGTGGTCCTTGCATCCCCAAACAGTCCAGTCACTGTGGTGCCGTTTCGGCAAAGCGAAAGTCGACCTCTTTGTGTCAAAAGACAACGCTCACTGCCCAAAGTTCTTTACGAAGAACGGGCCCAGCGGCCCACTATATGCCTTCCCGCCGGTCTCTCTGTTGCCACAAGTCATCAGGAGAATCAGGGAAGCGCGCCACACGGTGCTCCTCATAGCCCCGTACTGGGAGAACCAGACTTGGTTCCCGGAGCTAATACAGCTGGCAGACACAGTCCCCTGGCCGATTCCGGCGAGAAGAGACCTTCTCTCTCAAGCCCGCGGCTCGATCTGGCATCCCCATCCAGAGCGCTGGTCTCTGCACGCATGGAGACTCAACGGATACCCGTTGACCTGCCAGAAGGGGTTGTGAACACGATCACCCAGTCTAGAGCCCCCTCTACGAGGCGGCTCTACACGTCTAAATGGTCTGTGTTTAAAAAGTGGTGCACTGCCAAGGGGCTGGATCCACAAGCATGTGGGGTATCGCAGGTATTGGTTTTCCTTCAAGAGCCGCTGGACACGGGCAGGTCCCCTTCCACGCTCAAAGTCTATGTTGCGGCTAGGGATGGGACGATTACCGGTTTCACTATAAACCACGATAAAATTTACTGACGGTTAGTAATATCGTTTAAAATTTAATTATCATTAAAACCGCGTTTGATTATCGCGATTTTTAGATCCTGTCCAGCCAGCAACAGTCTGACGCAGGGCTCAGCGCGCAATGTTGTTGTTTTTTTATTCAAGAAGGAATAGCGGAAGGCAGTGACAGCGCTCGGGAGATTTTTCAGCCTTTTAAAAGAACCAATTCTGAGGTGTGGTCATATTTTGGCTTTAACAAAAGTCCTGAGGCAAACTTAATCGAGAACGGAAAACAATCGTTCAGACAAGATGATCACAACAATATTATCAAACTCTGTAAACAATAAATCAACTCTGATTTAATTTTCAATACAATTAAAAATGGAGACGCAAGACGGCAAGTTATTTGAATGAAACGAGAGAGCGCGTCCATTGTGATACATGGTGTAACGTCTGTCAGAGAGTTTGAAGACAGTGCAAATGAACTGGTTGTTCCACGAGACTTTTATAGATGTTTTCTCTCAGTTATAAGCACACTCTTCACATACATGTCGAAGAACGAATGTTAAAAGGGAAAAGAAAACACTCTAAAACACGCTACAAATCAAAGTGGAAGTAAACACATTATAATAAAACAACGGTCAGCAGTAGAGCGGTCATCTTCTTCCTCTTAGCGCGAGCAATCTCACTCTCACTGTGCGTGCGCGCTCACATAAAAACAGCATGCATACAATAACGTATGCCATAGAAGAAGTTATCTTAAAGGCACATCAACATCCATGTCATGAACACTACTTAACACTAGGTGTCCGTTACAATGGATGTGCGCGGTGTTATAATGCGTTGCTATTGACGACCGTCATTATAAGGAAGGAAATGGCACAGAATAGAATCTTGCTTTAAAAAGAGCATAGAGCTGCTTGTTTTATTTGTTGTCTGTTGATTTTCAAATATAAAACTTGTTGAAATGCCTTCAGTGTGATCATCATCTCTTTTTGAACACTTTCATCTCGTTTTAACAAAATATTTTGTTAAACATATATTGATAATATTGATAATCGCGATAATTTTGGTCACTATAATCGTGATATAAAATTTTCATACCGTCCCATCCCTAGTTGCGGCCATCTCAGCTTTTGCCGGTTCGGCGCTGGGCCGCGCATTAGGAAGGAACGAGTTCGTCACCCGCTTCCTTAGGGGAGCCAGGAGGATGAACCCCCCGCGACCCCCCTCGGTTCCTAGGTGGGATCTTTCGCTGGTCCTAGAGGCCCTGAAAGCGAATCCCTTGAACCCATGGAATCTGTGGATATGAAATACCTTACGCTCAAAACCGTTTTTCTGATAGCTCTGTCTTCAGTCAAACGTGTGGGAGACCTTCACGTGTTATCCGCGAACGTCGTGTGCCTCGAGTTCGGACCTAATGACTCGAAAGTCATTCTTAAACCGAGGCATGGTTACGTCCCCAAAATATTGGGCACTCCCTTCAGAGCACTAGTCATTTCTCTCTCAGCCCTGCCGCCTTCCGGCAGCGAGGTCGATGGTAATCTCCTCTGCCCGGTCAGAGCGCTGAGAAATTACGTCACACGCTCCACCGCTATCAGGCGCTCGGAGCAGCTTTTCGTTTCGTTTGGTGCGCGCACCAAAGGTCTCGCCGCCTCGAAACAGAGCCTGTCCAGATGGATAGTGGACGCTATCGCAGCTGCTTATGCGTCTAAAAACCTGCAGTGCCCTCTGGGCATCAGGGCTCACTCCACCAGAGTCATGGCCTCTTCGTGGGCTTGGTCCAGCGGAATTTCCATTCATGACATTTGTACGGCGGCGAGCTGGGCCTCCCCCTCGACATTTGTTGGGTTTTACAACTTGGATGTTCCTGCCTTGCAGGCGAAAGTTTTATCAGTCTAAGTCACGCGTAGGCCGGCCCCCTGTCTGTGCGCGGGCTACTGCGGTTGATTTAGCTCTCCTGGTTGAGCTGCATTATACAGGGGTTTATCAGCTCAGACCGGCCGTGCCGCTCTGAGCACCCTAGTGTGTGCTTATGTACTGCGCTAGCCATTCTATTGGCCGCCCGGTTCCCACTCATCGTGTTCCCCGGACTTCCCCTGGGACTCATTTAGTGGATGCTGGGCGCGCACGGCGTTGACAAGGGAGTTCCCGCAGCGTAAGCTATACGAGAGAACCTCTCGTAAGAGAACGTATCGGTTACCTAACGTAACCTCTGTTCTCTCTAGAAGAGGGAACGAGTATTGCGTAACCCGCCGTGCTCGCGCCACGAGCTCATTCGCTTCAGCGACAGAAACCAGTGAAGCAGCCTCTGAGCCTCGCTTATATACGCTAAGCCACACCCCCTCTTTCGCGGGCTGTGACGCATGAGGCGCGCCAAGCGCGCTCATTGGACGTGACGTCACGTCTAAGGCTCAGCGTTAGGCTGTTGCAGTTGCCGCAGGGCAGCCAATGGTGCCCATTGGCTGCCCTGCGGCAACAAGCTAGTAGCCTGCCCTAGGTCTGCGTGCTGCTGCACTGTGTTGACAACATTATAAAAATTAAGGATAATTTTTTGGCTTCAGATCTCGAGAAAGATGACTTTCCCGCAGCGTAAGCTACTTACGCAATACTCGTTCCCTCTTCTAGAGAGAACAGAGGTTACGTTAGGTAACCGATACGTTTTGATTGATTCACTTCCGTTGCAACGATCATTAGTTATTAACTTAATTAGTTAATTAGTTGTTAACTGGTCGCTAACACGACACAGTTTTAACAGAAAACTCTTAAGTTCCTTCTGCGCAAACTTCAAAAACGCGAACCAGTGAGAACGCTGATGCTGTGCAAATGCACATTACGAGTTCAGTCTATAGGTATGCGTTTGAATATATGTGCGCAGGCGTGTAGTCCTTCCCAGGGTTGCCAACTTTGGGACTTTGGCTGGAGTGAGACTCTGTAAAACATAAGTGCGCGCGCGCAGTGTTGGGGTAGTTACTCAAAAAAAGTAATTAGTTACTAGTTACTAGTTACTTCTGTAAATTGTAATGAGATTACTTTACTAGTTACTGCATTTGAAAAGTAACTTCACTACTTATTACTTTACTTTCCCATT
Organism: Leuciscus leuciscus; assembly: GCF_965113295.1. Taxonomy (NCBI): domain Eukaryota; kingdom Metazoa; phylum Chordata; class Actinopteri; order Cypriniformes; family Leuciscidae; genus Leuciscus; species Leuciscus leuciscus. The sequence goes on along the minus strand of NC_138747.1, from coordinate 23,031,704 downwards.
TCTTAATTTACCCTGTAGATAAGGACAAACATCATAGCCCTATCATCACTTAGCCTGTCCGCATAGTGTTTATAAATGTAGCCTATACAAAATGGCATGTAAAACCATATGAAAGAACAATATCCATGTCTGCACAAAGAAATATGCCTCACTGTAAAATCCACAAACAACAGGATAAAGGACAAATGTCCGCGGTGGTAGACACATAATCTGGACTGGGACAAAAAAAATTTGGCCCTGGCATTATGGCCATAATAATAATAGCACACTAATAGACATATATTGTAAAACAAATGCACTGAAAAATAAAGGAAACTTTCATAATTAGTTTTGTACTAATTTCTATACTTGAAAGAGATATACGCACATGATTTTTTATTTTGACGGAAAACATGGTTTACAAACGCATCTCATTAAATTTATAGTAAATTACGGTAATCGTCAACTATGCAGATGTGGAAATGATGCGTTACTGGGTAATGGGTTCCTGCACTCATGACATAGCCTAAGTGTTTTGAAAGTAACTGTTAGTTCTGCTTACCGCAGGCTCTACACTTTCTCATCTCTGTCCTGATCCTCCTCACTATCCTCATCATCAGCCACAGGAGCTGATGAAGGTCATACTGCTGCAGAAAACATTTTGACACATTTTACAGTGTCTGCTTGAAGGGCCTGTGTCTATTTTTCACGCTATTTCTCTGCACAATCCTTGCGTTTCTTCTCCATCTCTCAGACTATTTGGACAGATACACACTGACACACTGCACGCTCGCTCAAAGCCCAAAGGGGGAGGTGTTTAAAGATGTGATTGGACCAGCCCAGTGTCAATCAAGAAAAGATCCAATGGGCCAAGGTGTTTCATGGGCCGGTCAGCTATCAGGAAAAAAAAACTGACGAAGACTTTTTTAACTAATGCATTACACCGGCACGCACTTACTTAACCCAGCGCCGCCAATTAAGCAAAACGTACTCGGTTACTAACGTAACCTCGGTTCTCTCTAGAAGAGGGAACGAGTACTTGCGTAAGTATCTTACGCTAGGGGAAAACCTCTTTTCCTCGAGATATTGAAGCCAAAAATTATCCTTAATTTTGCAATAATGTAAAACGCATTGCAGCAGCATGCAGACATGGGCGAGACAGCTCGCGCGCCCATAGGCTGCTCTGCGGCAACTGCACCAGCCTATCGACAGAGGCCCCTCATGACGTCAGGACCAATGAGGGTGCTTCGCGCCCATTACGTCATGTCCCGCCGAAAGCGGGTGGGGCTAGGGCTATAAATACGGCCCAGAGAGGCTGGTTTGGTCAGTTTTTCATCGCAGAAGCGAATCAGAACATGACGCATGCACGGCAAGATACGCAAGTACTCGTTCCCTCTTCTAGAGAGAACCGAGGTTACGTTAGTAACCGAGTACGTTCTCTTACGAGAGGTTCTCTCGTACTTGCGTAAGTATCTTACGCTAGGGGAACACAGTGTAAAACGCCGTGCGTGCTTGAGACATAACACTAAAGTCCCAAGGGCAGGTGCCCGGGGCTCATATAGTGCCTAATCACAAGGGACTCACAGAGAATCCGGGAAGAGGGGCTAGAATAGCATCATTCCTGTAATATAGAGCTCTGATAAGAGCATATTATATCAAGTGTTCCACACAGCCAGGGCGAACACTGCCTGGACTGATAAATATGGGGGACTTACGCACTGCCCATAGAAGTATACATACGATCAGTGATCGACAATCTAGCGGTTTCAGCATCCTGAGCCGATAGGATCGGGCGGGCAATACTGAAAATTTAAACCGAGAGCAACCTAGCTTGCAAAGCGGGAACCTCGAGGTTATAGAACCTTATAAATGTAGACGGGGAGGCCCAGCCTGCCGCCATACAGATATCTTGCAAGGCAATCCCACTTGACCAAGCCCACGACGAGGCCATGCCTCTTGTGGAGTGCGCTTTGACACCTATCGGGCATTGCAGGCCCTTGGATGTGTAAGCTAGCGCTATAGCATCAACTACCCATCTGGATAGACTCTGTTTTGACGCAGCTAGTCCCTTAGAACGTCCGCTGAACAAAACGAAGAGCTGCTCCGTCTGTCTGAAAACAGATGAGCGAGACACATAGGCTCTTAACGCCCTGACCGGGCAAAGGAAGCCTGCGTCCCCTTCCTCTTCAGATACCGGCAGGGCCGACAGGGAGATAACCTGTGCCCTAAACGGTGTGTTGAGGGATTTAGGAACATATCCGTGCTTTGGTTTGAGTATGACTCTCGAGTCATTAGGCCCAAACTCCATACACGTCGCGTTCACTGAGAGCGCTTGCAAATCCCCTATGCGCTTCACTGAAGCGAGAGCCAGAAGAAACACTGTTTAGAAAGACAAGAGTTTCAGGTCTATTGACTGTATTGGCTCGAATGGGGCACCTTTCATGGCTTCCAGAACCGTGGAAAGGTCCCAAACGGGAAATGAGGGTGGTCTGGGAGGGTTCAGCCTCTTAGCTCCTCTAAGGAAGCGAATGACCAGATCGTTCCTTCCTAATGACTGGCCAAGCGGTGGTTCAGCGAACGCTGCTATGGCCGCCATAAACTTTGAGCGTGGATGGGGTTCTGCCCTTATCCAGAAGCTCTTGTAAAAAGGAGAGAACCTCCGGCACCCCACAGCGTGAGGGTGAAGTGCCACTCGCTGTACACCAGCTAGTGAACACAGACCATTTTGAGGAATAGAGCCGCCTCGTAGATGGAGCTCTAGCCTGCGTGATCGTGTTTAACACTCCCGCTGGGAGGTTAATGGGTACCCGTTGATGGCCCACACATGTAGGGACCAAAGCTCCGGGCGAGGATGCCAGATCGAGCCGTTCGCCTGTGAGAGGAGATCCCTCCTCACCGGTATCGGCCACGGGGCGGTACTCGTCAGCTGCATCAGGACTGGAAACCAGACTTGGTTTGTCCAAAATGGGGCGACGAGTAGCACTGGGCATCCGCTCTCCCTGATTCGCTCTAACACCTGGGGTAGGAGCGTGACAGGGGGAAACGCATAGAGCGGGCAGCGCGGCCAGACGTGAGCCAGCGCATCCCTGCTCTTGGAGAAGAATTCCTGACAATGAGCGTTCTCTTGAGACGCAAATACGTCTATTTCCGCTCTACCAAATGTCCTCCATAGCATTTTGACTGTCTGTGGATGTAAAGACCATTCTCCTGTCGGCAGATTGTTTCTGGACAGTCTGTCTGGTCCCACATTCAGATGGCCGGGCACATGCGCTGCCCTGAGCGAGCGCAGATTGTGCTGAGCCCAGACCAGGAGGCGTTCCGTCAGCCTGTGAAGGATTCTGGATTTGATACCTCCTTGGTGATTTATATAAGCCACCACTGACATGTTGTCCGAACGGACCAAGACGTGGTGTCTTTTTATCTGGGGACAAAAACGTCCTCAGCGCTTTGTCGACTGCCATCATTTCCAGGCAGTTTATATGCAGAAGCTTTTCCCGTTCCGACCACTGGCCGAATAACGGTCTGCCCTCGAGCAGCGCTCCCCATCCCGAGGTTGAGGCGTCCGTAGACACCACCTTCACACTCGAGGAAGTCCCCAGGCTTACACCTGACCGGTAAAAGTCGGTCACTGTCCAAGGTTTCAGAGCTGCGAGGCATTTCTGATCGACCTTGAGGCGCGCGAGACCGGAGGTCCAAGCTCTGCGCGGCGCGCGCTTTCAACCAATACTGCAGCGGGCGCATGCGAAGCAGACCCAGCTGAAGCACTGAGGATGCTGAAGCCATGAGACCCAGCATCCTTTGAAACTTTTTGAGCGGGACTAAAAGCGCCGTGGCGAAAAATCTCTGTCATGCGCTGAATACCTAGTCTGCGCTGCGGCGACAGCTGTGCTGTCATAGACAGCGAGTCCAGATCTGTGCCCAGAAAAGATATTTTCTGACTGGGAGACAGTGAACTCTTTGCCCAATTGACTGTGAGACCTAAATTCTCGAGGTGATCGAGTAATATGGTCCTGTGTTCTATGAGCTCCGACTGTGATCGAGCTAGAACCAGCCAATCGTCCAAATAATTCAGCACTCGTATGCCTCGGAGCCTGAGGGGTGCGAGCGCTGCATCCGTGCACATCGTGAATACACGAGGTGCCAGGGATAGGCCAAATGGCAGGACTGTGTACTGATATGCCTGGCCCTCGAAAGGCGAATCTCAAAAATCGCCTGTGACGTGACGCTATTTGTATTTGAAAATAAGCGTCTTTCAGATCTATCGACATGAACCAGTCCCCTTGGCAAATTTGCGAGAGGATTTTCTTGGTCGTGAGCATTCTGAACCGTCGTTTCAGAAGTGCTTTGTTTAGTCGTCTTAGATCTAAAAAGGGTCTGAGACCCCCGTCTTTTTTTTTTTTTTTTTTTGGGTACCAGAAAATATCTGCTGTACATGCCCCCTTCGCTCTGAGCTTGTGATAGGGGTTCTATAGCCCCTTTGCTCAGTAACTTCGCTATTTCGGCCCGAAGTAGGTGTGCTACTTCCTTTTTCACCGTAGTATCGATTCGCGCCGCTTTGCGTTGCGGGCGTCGACCGAACTGTAGCGAATAGCCTCTTTCTATAATGTCTAGCACCCACTTCGAAACCCCGGGTAGCCTTGCCCATGCGTTTGCACGAATGGCTAGGGGTTGAATGCGAAGCGCGCTCTGGTCGCTCAGCGACAGAGGGGCTTCAGTGTGCTGCAACATAAGCGACGCACTTATGACATTTGAGGCAGGGGGCGCGCTGATAACAGCGGGCAGATTGCCCGCGCTCGACTCCTCTGCGGTGGTCAACCGAGAGGGGGAGGGCTGGGCGAGTCCCGTAAGACCTGTCATGTCTATGTGTGAATGTGGGCGCGGGATAGCGGGCACATTTACAACACTGAGAGCATTGTCTGCCTGAGCAGAGCGAATGCATGTTGGTTTCGTTTTACAGAAACCTTGAGGCATGCAGAACGTAGTGTTTGTGGATACTGGGCAGTGGGCACATTTACCACATTTAATGCGCAATCGATCTGGGTCGATTTCATGTGCGCGAGCCCTGTGCGACGGGCTGTGTTTCTGTGTAGGAATGAGCACTGGGCAGGCAGTGGGCCTTTTTTTTTTTTTTTTTGCCGCTAGACCTGGGATCGAACACGGGTCTATCGCGTGAAGACCTGAGAATCTGCCACTGGGCCACAGGGGAAGACACAAAGGCTTTTAAATAGCGCGAGTATTATCAGAGAAACCTGTGTTTCTGTGTAGGAATGAGCACTGGGCAGGCAGTGGGCATTTTGTCTACACTCATAACACCATCGGCCGTGGCCGGAACACCAGAGAATACACTCTATGGGATTTATCTGGGTAGCCGTAAAGCGGCGTTTGTGTGCAGGCAAGCGGGCTGTGTCGCCGACTTGTTTACTGCAGAATACACTGGAACAGTCGCATTTACTGGAACTGAACGAGCGAGAAGTTGCCATAGAAACAGAGAGCGTCAACATGCTGGCTTTTGTTTGCAGGCGTGCGTGCCTTACAACAGGCTTGCTCACTGCAGTATGACATTTCCAGTCGCCCGAACTTCAGAGGGGAATGAGAAATAGAATTCGGCCCGGCCGCAGCGGGACATTAACACTCTTTTCTCCTTTCGCCAGTGGCGCACGGGAACCATAGAAACGGTGTTTGGGTGCAGGCGAGCGGGTTGTACAACGCGCTCGTTGGCTGCAAAATGCACATCTGCAGTCGCCTTTCAGGGAACTGACAGAGCGAAGCATTGGAGGCATAATTAATCTGCCGTTAGACCGAGATTCGAACACCGGTCTCTCGTGTGAAAAAACAAAGATTCCGCCACTGAGCCACAGGGGGGGAACACAAAGGCTTTCAGATGCACGAGCATATAACAGCGTCAACATGTTTTCTTCGGCGTTGCAATATTTATATTTCCAGTCGCCTGATCAGGGAACTGAGAAATGTGTGAGAAGATTCATGTCAGTCCAGCCTCGGCGGGACTAAAACACAATTTTCTCCTTTCGCTGGTGATTGACGCGTGAATGGGGCGCAGAGGCAGAGTAGCTTTCTTGTACGTAAAGAAAAACTAACCCCGACCGTCCGCTTCCAGCCTCCCCTGTGAACGGCGCATTTTGCGCGGCTCGAACAGAGGGAGAGAGAAAGCTAGCCCCGTGACCGTCCGCTCCTGACATCCCCTGTGAACGGCGCGGTTTGCGCGGCTCGAACAGAGGGAGAGCAGGTATCATCCTCCAAGCAGGCAAGGCAAGCGGGCGCACCGGCGAGCTTTGCGGGTTGGGGGGGGAAAGGGGCGTCTTGAAAAAGACGCCCGGCTCTTTTAGTGCAATGAGAGTGTGTGTCGCGGCGGCGAACACACACACATACACAAAACACAGTAACAGAGAAAAGGATATGTACGCCGGAAAGCGTCAGCAGGAACGGCGACTGAAGGCGGCGAGTTGTCGACCGGCAGCTTCAGATGCAGATAAATTCCGCTGGGTGCTTAAGTCAGACGGCGCGGCTTCCTCTCAGGATCCAGCGATGCGTGAGCCCGCTGAAGAGATGAAAAACTGACCAAACCAGCCTCTCTGGGCCGTATTTATAGCCCTAGCCCCACCCGCTTTCGGCGGGACATGACGTAATGGGCGCGAAGCACCCTCATTGGTCCTGACGTCATGAGGGGCCTCTGTCGATAGGCTGGTGCAGTTGCCGCAGAGCAGCCTATGGGCGCGCGAGCTGTCTCGCCCATGTCTGCATGCTGCTGCAATGCGTTTTACATTATTGCAAAATTAAGGATAATTTTTGGCTTCAATATCTCGAGGAAAAGAGGTTTTCCACTAGCGTAAGATACTTACGCAAGTACGAGAGAACCTCTCGTAAGAGAACGAATGGGCCGCCGATGTACGAGTTTATATGGTCCGTTAAGACAAAAAAAACCAGAAAATAAAAAAAAGTATGAGATGTCGGCCCAAAAGACACGTCAGCCCACTGGTAATCTCCCGGTAGTCCCGATGGCCAGACAGTACTTGCTGCCTGGGCATAGAGTGCATTTCACGCGAATATTTTTGTCCTTTCGAGCAATAAACTGAAAGAAATGTGAATATCGCCACTGGCCGAAACCCCCTGTCTCCGTCTCCGTCTCCATTTCCCGCTCCCCTTCGCACCAGCAGCTACGTCACTTAAATCGATCTCTATGACAACGGTGCAAGCGCGCGCACACACACACACACACACACACAGACAGACATGCACGCACCACAAACAGATCAGGGCCCGTATTCATAAAGAATCTTAATGCAAAGAGTAGCTCCTAGTGATAAAATTCTAAGACAATTCTTAGAAATGTGGGCGTTTACTCTTAAAATTAAAGAAAAAATCCTAGTAAAGAAAAAAGTAATTCAGAAAGTATCTTAGGCTATGTTCACACTTAGCGTCTTTTTTCAAACTGCCAGCGTCTGTTCTACATTATAACCCTATGGAGTAAACCGTTTTTTCAAAAAAGTCCTGAGCGCTTTTTTAGACGCCACCGCCGGCGTCTTTTTCTGCAGCTCAGAGCGTCTTTTTAAGTTGAAAAAAGTTCAACTTTTCTGAAAAGAACGCCCTACGTCAAGCGCCTTTTTGACAGCTGACCAATGACAAGCGAGTAGCGAGACCTGTCGTTTCCATAACAACAAGAACAACTGTCTGTCGTGCACCCACAAACGTCTTTGTGAACCGACATTCTCCTCCCCGGTAACTTCAAAAGCCAACGCAAGAGCCAACTTTCTCTTTCTCGACATTTTTTGCATCACACAGCACTAGGCTACTGTTGCAGCTCTTGTTATAGCAGCCCGGTATCACCCCAAAACGTCATATACTGACGCGTCTTGACCATGCGTCAACATACGACGAAAAGGGTACCCCTTTAACGTCAATATGAGACGCAGACAGAAGCGCACCAGCAGCGCCTCCTAGCGGTACCCTAACGCATACCTAAACCTACCCATAACCCGAATCGTCACATATGGACGTTATGGGGGTACCCTTTTCGTCGTATGTTGACGCATGGTCAAGACGCGTCAGTATATGCGCCAGCCACAAAAGACGCGCTCGGCTGCTATTTGTAACCGAACGCTGCCAGCGTTTTTTTTTGCTAAAAAAACGCCGTTGTCAACTTTTTCTTGTCAAAAAAGACGCTAAGTGTGAACATAGCCTTAACCCTTAAAAGAGGTCTCAAGGTCAAAATTGTTAGGAGCACGGACGAGGACTTTTAAGAGGCTTAAGAGTTTCTTTAGCAGAGGAGAACATGGCAGAAAGACGAAGAGGGAGAAGAAATGTGTTGCAGACAATGGATGACAGTGAGTTAATAAGACGCTATAGATTAGATCGTGCAGGGTTCATGTTTGTGACTGATCTTATTAGAGACACGCTAACATCTCCGACAGCACAGAAATGCCATAGCGCCAGAAATGAAAGTATACACTACATTACGATATTTTTGGCAACTGGGAAAATTCCATGTTTGATACATTAAAACCAATTCAAACCACAACTTAAATAGACATGCCAGCAATCAGTGTAATTGGAAAGAGTGGAACAATTTTTATCATTCTAAGCCAATCAAATACCTTATAGGAAATTAACAGCATGGTAAATAATTAAAAAAAAGGATTTATATACACATATATAATGTGTGTGTGTGTGTGTGTGAGAATGGTCAAATAGGAAAAATTACGCATGTAATTTCAAAGTGAAGGCTTAGAATAGACCCTATTATACTTAAAATCACTTTTTTTTTTCTTACAACCAACCAATCACAGTCGTCAAAAGATTGTGTCATACATAGCAACGGGGTCAACCCCGCCTCCTTACTAAGATGAAAGTTTTTGTCTTTTCCTTACTCCTTACTGAGTTGCTCTCAGATCGGTCCCGAATCGCTTTTAAGCTAAGACTCCTACGGAAAAGTTTTTAAGCTAAATTAAGAGTTTTCTTAGAGGATTCTTAGAATCTTTATGAATACGGGCCCAGAGCTTTACACGCAGGCAAACACGGCTTGGGTAACGCAGGAAAGCGCGTTCCTATAGTCTAGTAAAGTAGTGTAGTTACCGATATTTTTAGTGTAATGCGTTACTTTATTTCGTTACCCAAAAAAGTAATATCGTTACTGTAATCCGTTACTTTGTAACTCGTTACCCCCAACACTGCGCGCGCGTAACCCTAACCCTAATTTTAAAAACACCAGTCCTTGTAACATTTATACCACTACTACTACTACTATTATTATAACATTCAAAGCCCCTTAAATGAACGAAATGACTCGAAAAAAGATTTGTTCATTTTAATGAACGAGATCGAACAAACGAGTGAGTAAAATGATCCGAACTTCCCATCACTCACAGGGTGCCATCAAGTGACAGTCTGTTCCTGGTGTCAGTCTTGTTTAGGCCAATAACTGAAAAGGTTCGCTCAGCATCCGCATTTGACTGTGGCAGGTTCAACACAATCTGGGCAACCTTTGATAATTTTTTTGATCATCACACAAAATGGGGGGAAAAGTTTTTGCACTTTAAAAAAAGCAAAAATGTTTTTCACAATTTTAATCACATTTCCTGCAACTATGGTGATACAAAATCCAGGAAATAATTAAGTTGATTATAATGATCAATTCTGCCAAAAAGAATATAGTATACTCTCACTGAATGTGACTTAATTCCTAACAACAGGGATGAAATCCCAACTCCAGAAGCTGCACGCAGTTATACCCATCTTAAAGTTGTAGCTGACAAGATTTCACCCCTTGACCATGATGCAGAGATTCTCTTGTTGCTTGGCAGAGATATCATTCGTGTGCATAAGGTACGAGGTCAGTGCAATGGTCAACACAATGAACCCTTTGCTCAACGTTTGGACTTAGGATGGGTTATAATTGGTAACGTTTGTCTTAATGGTGTTCATAGACCCACTGTTTGTTCTTATAAAACTAACCTCCTCTGGAACGGACGTCCCAGTTACCTGACACCATGTGAGAACAGCATCTACATGAAAGTACGGTTGTCAGGTGAACAAAACAAGTCTCCTGTGAGATCAACACGCACCGATGTGGGCAAATTGATTTTCAGTCAGGCGGACAATGACTATAAGCTTGCTGCTTCATTTGAGGATGAACTCTTCTTAGAGATCATGAATCGGGAATTCTGCAAAGATGGTGCAAACAGTTGGGTAGCTCCTCTGCCATTTCGCACACCAAGACAACGCTTACCCAACAACAGACAGCATGCTTTGACTCGACTCCTGTCACTCAGTCGCACTCTGAAGAAGAACACAGAGATGAAGGATCATTTTATAGATTTCATGCAAAAGATTTTTGAAAACAATCATGCTGAAGTAGCACCTCCCATTGACAGAGATAAGGAATGTTGGTACTTACCAAGTTTTGGAGTCTACCACCCTCAAAAACCTGGGCAAATTAGAATCGTGTTCGATTCAAGTGCACGGTTCAATGGCGTGTCGTTGAATGATGTTCTCCTTCGAGGTCCAGACCTTAATAATAGCTTGCTTGGAGTTCTCATGCGCTTCAGAACTGAGCCAGTTGCGGTGATTACAGACATCAAGCAGATGTTCCATAGTTTCCTTGTGAAAGAGGATCACCGCAACTACCTCCGTTTCTTGTGGTTCCATAACCACCAACTTGACAGTGAGATCATGGAGTATCGCATGAGAGTTCATGTGTTTGGCAATTGCCCCTCACCTGCCGTGGCCATTTATGGTCTGAAAAGGACAGCCATGGAGGGGGAAAGAGAGTTTGGAAAAGAGGTGAGAAAGTTTGTAGAAAGACACTTTTATGTGGATGATGGCCTCAAATCATTCCCCATAGTGGAGGAAGCTGTCAGTGTGCTGAAGTCAGCTCAAGAGATGTTGGCCCAATCTAATCTTAAGTTGCATAAAATTGCATCCAATAAACTGGAGGTAATGAAAGCCTTCCCTGCTGCAGATCTTGCCAAGGGCTTACAGGATCTTGATGTTGGCCAAGACCTTTACACTGTGCAGAGAAGTCTAGGCCTAAAATGGGACCTTGTTGCAGATACACTCACTTTTCAAGTGGTTGATGCTGAAAAGCCATATACTCGACGTGGTGTGTTATCTGCTATAAATAGCCTGTTCGACCCGCTTGGGTTTGCTGCTCCTGTGAGTGTTCAAGGTCGAAAAATTCTAAGAGATCTGACTAGTGACATCTGTGATTGGGATGCACCTCTTCCTGATCACAAGTTCGAGGAATGGCGGAAATGGTGTACTTCTCTACAACATCTGAAAGAGGTGAAGATTCCAAGAATATACACATCAATTCCTTATTCACAAGCTCAGGAAAGAGAAGTTTGTATATTCTGTGATGCATCAACTAAAGCCATTGCCGCTGTTGGCTATGTAAAGGTTACAGATGTTCATGGACAGACTGAAGTTGGGTTCATCTTTGGTAAAACAAAATTGGCGCCAAAATCTGACCTAACCATTCCCAGACTTGAATTATGCGCTGCTGTTCTCGCAGTGGAAATAGCAGAAGTAATCTCTGAAGAGCTGGACCTGGAACTGAAGAACATGAAATTCTATACCGACAGCAAGGTGGTTCTTGGTTACATATTCAATGAATCAAAACGCTTCTTTGTATATGTTAATAACCGAGTGCAACGAATTAGATGTTCAACTCAGAAACATCAGTGGCACCATGTTCAAACTGATCTTAACCCAGCCGACTGTGGGACAAGAGCCGTTTCAGCAAACCAGCTTACCGTCTCTGCATGGCTTACTGGGCCAAAATTCCTGTCGCAAACCTGCCAACCAGTCGTGGAAGCCTTTGACCTCATCCATCCTGAATCTGATGCAGAATTGCGACCTGAGGTAATGACATGTATAACCAAACTTTCTCTACGCCTTGGAAGTGCACGTTTTGAAAGGTTTTCAAGCTGGACGTCAGCTTCAAGAGCTGTAGCACGACTCTCACATATAGCTCATTCCTTCTCAAAAGAAGTCAATCAGGATTCCTGCCATGGCTGGCATATGTGTAAGGAACCTTTGAGTGCAGTCCAACTGGATGAGGCAAAGACTAAAATCATTCTTGCTGTTCAAATTGAGACCTATCCAGAGGAAATGCAGAGCATTAGAAATGGAAAACCTGTTAATAAACGAAGTCCCCTTGTTAAACTTTGTCCATTTATTGATGCTCAAGGAATACTTCGAGTTGGAGGAAGACTGTCGAAAGCACAAATTCCATCAAATGAGGCTCATCCAATTATAATTCCAGGTAAACACCACGTTGCTTCTCTACTCATTAGATATTACCATGAAAGAGTTTGCCATCAAGGCCGCCATTTCACTGAAGGAGCTGTCAGGGCAGCTGGATTCTGGATCGTCGCCGGCAAGAGACGTATCAGCAGTCTAATACACAGTTGTGTAACATGTCGTAAGTTACGGGGTAGGTCTGAAGAGCAGAAGATGGCAGACCTACCAGTCGATCGTTTGAGCACCGATCCTCCGTTTACTTATGTAGGTCTAGACGTGTTCGGTCCATGGTCTGTCACTGCCAGAAGAACACGTGGAGGACAGAGTAATAGCAAGCGCTGGGCAGTCATCTTCACGTGTATGAGTATACGAGCTATTCACATTGAAATTATTGAATCACTTGATGCATCTAGTTTTATCAATGCCCTTAGACGATTCTTTGCAATCAGAGGACCTGTGAGACAACTGAGGTCTGACTGTGGGACAAACTTCATAGGGGCCAGCAAAGAACTACAGGTTGGTTCTATGCATGCCAACAAACCTGTAGAAAGCTACCTCTCAGAGCAAGGTTGTACTTGGTTGTTCAATCCACCACATTCCTCACACATGGGAGGTAGTTGGGAGCGAATGATTGGAGTGTCTCGTCGTATTCTTGATGCCATGCTTCTCAAACTTGGATCTGCTAGACTTTCACATGAAGTTTTAACAACTTTTATGGCCGAAGTTACTGCTATCGTAAATTCAAGACCATTAACTTCTGTGTCCTCCGATCCAGAACAACCTCTCATTCTTACTCCTGCTATGCTCCTTACGCAAAAGATTGGAGCCCATTCTGTACCACCAGGGCAGTTTGACGATAGTAATCTCTATAAACAGCAGTGGAGACAAGTCCAGCATCTGGCCAACGGATTCTGGAAAAGGTGGAGAAGTGAGTATATTTGTGGTCTCCAGAAAAGACAAAAGTGGACAGATGAGAAACCTAATGTGAAAGAAGGAGATATTGTCCTACTAAAGGATATTCAAGTCAAAAGACACGACTGGCCTATTGGCTTAATCACCAATAGGCCAGTCACCCCTGATAGCTCACCCCTGATAGCTCAGACACTTCCCTCCAAATCTCGTACATCGAATTTGTTAGGGAAAGCATATATGGTGGTGGGTCGAGCCGGTGCATGCCTACACACGATGGGGTTATTACAGGAATACCAGGCTGACCTCCTCAAAGAAGTGGATGATAACTGGGAGGTCTCACTCGACGGTATTACTGAATTTCGTAGAGTGGCTGACTTATCTCTCCGTATTATTAAAGAGACGGCCCGTGCCATTGGCCGTTCTATGGCAGCACTAGTCGTCTCAGAGACATTTATGGCTAAATCGCTTGGGGATCGGGGAGAAGGACAGGGCCTTCCTTCTCGATGCCCCTCTTTCGCCTTCTGGCCTCTTTGGCGACCTTGTTTTGGATCTCAAGGTACTGGATCAACCTCCGAGGGGGTTCAGATTCAAGATACCGACTGTCAGTCAGACCAGCTCCGAGGACTGGTCTGTCGTGATAGATCCACAAGCTCCTTAACTCCTCGTTCCCTTCTAACCCCATCACAGGAAGTTTCCGAGATTCTCTTTTGGGGGAAAAGCGCATCGGTTCCGGACTCTTCCAGTCGGCCTAGCCTTATCCCTTCGCACCTTCACTAAATGTATGGACGTGGCCCTTGCTCCATTGAGACTTCTGGGGGTCCGTATCTTAAATTATATAGATGACTGGCTCATTTTGGCTCAGTCGAAAGAACTAGCAATTCAACATCGAGATGTTGTTTTGCGTCATCTGAGGTGCTTGGGGTTGAGACTCAATGTGAAGAAAAGTTCCTTAACTCCTCTTCAGAGGACTACGTTCACGATGCGGGCACAATTATCTCCTGCTCGTGTAAATACTATCTTAAACACAATGAAGAGTATTAGGTTAGGCCAGGCCATCACTGTCAAACACTTTCAAAGAGTTTTGGGTCTTATGGCTGCAGCTTCCACAGTAGTGCCTTTTGGTCTGCTCCATATGAGGGCCTTTCAGTGGTGGCTCAGGACCAAGGGGTTTTCTCCTCTGGGAAACCCCTTTCGCATGGTCAGAGTTACGCGCATATGCCTTCGTTCTCTCGTCATGTGGAAGAAACCCTGAGTAGGGAACGGAGACGTTACGTCGGATGACGACGAATGGGGTTTCGCTTAGAAAGCCTATCACCTTCGAGTATATAAAACGAGCCAATGGCAATGAAATGCCATGGGTCTGCGGAATTTGCATAGCGTAGGTCCGCCCCCCTCTGAGGGTATATAAGGAAGTACGCTGGCAACATGCAGATATGTCTTCGCTGAGGAGCCGAGACTGAACTCAGGCGTTCCCAGCGGTACAGCTGAAGTGGCAGGGAGACGTAACGTCTCCGTTCCCTGCTCAGGGAACGAGGGTTACATACGTAACCGAGACGTTCCCTTTCGTGGTCACTCCGAGTTACGTCGGATGACGACGAATGGGGTCCCCAGTCTAATCACGCCACCTCGGCTGTCTTCCAGTGCCCTGCGTAAGTCTGAGCTCCCTGTCGTGAGACTAGCACGGACGAAGGACTCCTACTTAACACAGGAATACCAAGGTACACTGGGAAGCATATCTCAGAGGAAATATGCAATTATGCCCAGCCCGAAGGGGGGGGGGGACTTGGAATACACATATGACCCCGAGGGGCTGCATATGGAATATCACTGGGGTGTCCAGCCGCAGGTGGAATGTTTCAACCCCAGGGGTGGCAAGGTGGCTTCCCGAGGGAAAGACACATGCTCAGAGAGGCTTACAGTGGAAATACACATGTGGGGGGTCGCCCAGAGGGGGAACCATGCACATGGAGGCACCTAGCCAAGCGTGAAAGCTGCCAGTGGCATAACTCTGGCGTTGACGTCGACAGTGCTGGAGGAGACTCAGGGCTTATTAGGCTCACCTGAGGAAAATATCACACGTATCCCGTCCGTGGAGAGGAATGGCGAGCAAGCGAAGACACCTGAGCAGAATCTAGTACCGGCTAGTTGAAGCGAGTACGTGAGAAGAAACTGGCTCCACTCGGAGATTATAGAATCTCGCGAATGTGTTAGGTGTCGCCCAGCCTGCAGCTCTACAAATGTCTGTTAGCGAGGCGCCATGCGCTAGAGCCCAAGAGGATGCCACACTCCGAGTGGAGTGGGCTGTCACACCAAGGGGGCATGGTCGACCTTGCTGCTGGTATGCCAAAGCAATGGCGTCCACTATCCAGTGAGACAACCTTTGCTTGGAGAGAGCCTTTCCCTTCAGCTTCCCACCATAACAGACAAAGAGCTGGTCTGAGGTCCTGAAACACCGCGTTCTGTCTACGTAAGCACGGAGGGCGCGTACTGGACAGAGCAGTGCCAAGGCTGGGTCTGCCTCCTCCAAGGGTAGCGCTTGCAGGTTCACTACCTGGTCTCGAAAGGGTGTGGTAGGAACCTTGGGCACATATCCAGGCCGGGGTCTCAGGATCACGTGAGAGTTAGCCGGCCCGAATTCCAGGCACGCTTCGTCCACCGAAAATGCCTGCAGGTCCCCTACCCTCTTGATGGAGGCCAATGCAACCAGGAGCGCTGTCTTAATTGACAGGAACTTAACCCCCTGAGGTCTACGGTATCGCCGGCGATACCAGCTCGCTTTTTTTTTATTAGTGTAAAAGAAACTCATAAATACTCTGTTGACTTTGATTTTCCATAGGAGTTTCATACATCAATCGATTCTGTTAAATGTGTATTATTTTTGTGTATACTCACAATAAAAATAAAGTGTTGTGCTTTTTGCCAAATAAAGAAAAATAAACACGAAGCGAGTTCTGCCTTCTCTCTGCCAGTGAAGTCCATTCTGAAACGCGTCCGAAAATTAACAATAACTCAGCGAATACTCAGTCAAACAGACATACAGACAGACAGGCATGAAGCTTGAATTCTCTTCTTTTAAATGAAGTCATTTATATAAAAAAACAATTATTCTCATCTTGTGAAATCTGTATTAAAAGAGAGCGATTCCAGTCGAGCTCATCTCATCTCATTACGTTATAATCGGCCCCGCCCACGGAGAGCGCGCGCTATTCAAACGCAAATGGCTGAGGCAATCCTGTGAACGCCCCCATCAGCTCGAGAAAACACACACGTTTATTTAGATCATTGTTTACACCGTCTTGCAGCGCTGTGAGGAATAATACTAATCGAAAATGTCCCTCAGAAGTGCGGGTATATCGAGGAGCGAGCTGAGGAATACAAGTAAGTTTTTTCCTTCTCACGTGAATTTCTTCACGTGGGTTTCTGTTTATGAATGAATAAACGCCATGAATGCGCGCTGTTTACCACAGCTGGCAAAGACAGTTTCAATTTAAATCGCGTGTGTGAATGAATGATGATGTTTTAGCAAACTGCATTGCTATACTGAGATAAGTAAACATCGACTGAATGTTGAAATAAAATGTAGGCTATTTGTATAAGCAACGTATTAAACTGCAAATTAACAATATGCCCTAATATTTCATGAAAACAACGTTACAGTCAGACGAAATATGAAAGACAACATTTTGTTTAGTAGATTTGGGTACAGTTTTTACTGTAGAATATACTGCCACATCAAATAAGCTTTTGTTTAGCCATTTCTATATATAAAATACGATTTTTGTCAAAAATAAAGTCATCAACTAAGATGTTAGCTGTTCCAATGTTGGTTATATTCAAACTAATGAATACATAGATAAAATGTAGGGCCTATAATCATTTTTTTTTACAAAGAAAGAGTACACTTGAAATATTGTTGAAATTGTAATTATTGTTGTAATTGTAACCATTTTAATAAAATAGCAAAACATATTTACAAGATAGATGTAAGCAAAATCTTAAATGGTCAATATAAGTCTTCTTCTAAATATATCTTTTGTCCTTTCATTGTGGCTCAGTCAGTGTCACACCTGAGTGAATGGCTCATCATTATGCAGAGTGGGTGTATTCTAAGGTGTAAACCACTCCTCGTTCACGCCCCCTCGCATATTGGCTTTCCAAGCAAAACCTGTTTTACATCAATTTAAATCAATGTATGGTTTTATGTGAACGATAAAGCAAGACTATTTTCACATAATTTTGAAGAAAAAACTATAGGCGACGACATCCATAAGTCAAAAGTCTTATTGCCACATATTTAGTATGTGTTTTGTGGTCTTATTTCAAAAATTTTAATTTTTAGTTTTTTCGATAACCACGCATAAACATTATTCTCTCAAAAATGAAAACATGTACATACATGTGGCTCACATATTATTGTAGTCCTGTTTGTGCTATATAGAGTGAATTTACACCTTTGCCATTAATATGTTTATAAGCAACTGAAAAAAGCACAAATGTCAGGGCATGTCAGAACACCCCCAGGGCCCAAAAAAACGCTCAGACTCCAGAGGGTTAAGCTCCACTGATTGCAGAGGCTCAAAGGGAGCACTCTGCAGGGCAGTTAAAACCACTGCGAGGTCCCGAGAGGGTACGAGGGGAGGATGAGGAGGATTCAGTCTCCTCGCTCCCCTCAGGAACCTGATGATCAGGTTGTGCTTTCCCAGAGACTTACCATCAACTGTGTCGTGATGTGCGGCAAAGGCGGCAACATACACTTTCAGGGTGGAGGGAGACAGCCCACCCTTCTTGCAGGAAGGAAAGCACGACACTGATCGGGCATTTCGTGGGTTCTTGATGTTTAGAAGAACACCAGTTGACGAAGAGGTTCCACTTCAACGCATAGGCATGTCTCGTGGACGATGCTCAAGCGGAAGTGATGGTAGCCACCACCGCTGGTGGTAGGGTACTCAAACCTACCTCGTCCCGTCCAGGAGCCACACGTGGAGGTTCCAAAGATCGGGACGAGGGTGCCAAAGGGTGCCCTGTCCCTGAGAAAGCAGGTCCTTCCTCAGGGGAATTGGCCAGGGAGGTGCTGTCGCGAGGAGTACTAGTTCTGAGAACCAGGTCCGGTTGTGCCAGAACGGGGCAACCAAAATGACCTGCTCCTCGTCCTCCCTGATCTTGCGCAAGGTCTGCGCAAGAAGGCTCACTGGGGGAAACGCATACTTGCGTAGGCCCCGCGGCCAGCTGTGCGCCAGTGCATCCGTGCCGAGCGTGCCCTCGGTCAGGGAATAATACAGGTTGCAGTGGGACGAGTCGTGGGAGGCAAACAGGTCTACCTGTGTGTCCCCGAACTGATCCCAAATCAGCTGGACCGACTGGGGATGGAGTCTCCATTCTCCAGCGAGAGGCCGAAGCCGAGACAGCTCGTCGGCCGCCTGGTTCAGGTCTCCCGGGATATAAATGGCTCGAAGCGACCTCAGATGCTTCTGACTCCATATGAGGAGGTGGCGAGCGAGTTGCGACATACGGCGGGAGCGTAGACCACCTTGATGGTTGATGTACGCTACTGTCGTGGTATTGTCTGATCGGACTAGTACGTGCTGACCCTTGAGCAACGCACGGAAGCGGTGCAGGGCGAGACGTACAGCCAGCAACTCGAGGCAATTGACATGCCAAAGGCGCTGGGGTCCTGTCCAGGAGCCCGCGGCAGCATGTCCATTGCACATGGCGCCCCAGCCCGTGGTGGAGGCATCTGTTGATACAACAACATGCCGGGAAACTCGTTCTAAGGGCACTCCGGCCCGTAGAAAACTGAGGTTCGACCACGGGGTGAAGGTCTGACGGCAGGCCGGAGTCACTGGAACTCGGAGCGTGCCGTGATGCCATGCCCACCTCGGGACTCGATCGCGAAGCCAAAGCTGAAGCGGTCTCATATGAAGCAATCCGAGCGGCGTTACTGCGGCTGCGGATGCCATATGCCCCAGGAGCCTCTGAAATAGTTTCAGTGGAACCGCACTCTTGTCTTCGAACTGGCGAAGACAAGTCAGCAGTGACTGCGTGCGCTCGTTCGTAAGCTGCGCGCACATGGCGACCGAGTCGATCTCCATACCGAGAAAAGAGATCCTCTGCACGGGGCAGAGTTTGCTCTTCTCCCAGTTGACCCGAAGGCCCAGACGAGTTAGGTGCCGGAGCACTAGGTCCCTGTGTTCGCAAACCTGGTCTCGAGAGTGAGCTAGGATAAGCCAGTCGTCGAGATAGTTCAGGATGCGAACCCCGTGTTCCCAGAGGGGAACAAGGGCTGCCTCGACGACTTTCGTAAAGACGCGAGGAGACAGGGCTAGCCCGAATGGGAGAACCGCGTACTGGTATGCCCGCCATTCGAAAGCAAACCGAAGAAACGGTCTGTGTCGAGGTAAAATGGAGACATGGAAGGAAGCGTCCTTCAGGTCAATCGCTGCAAACCAATACTGCGGCCGCACGCACTGGAGGATGCGTTTGGCCGTGAGCATCTTGAACGGCAGCCAGTGAAAGGAGCGGTTCAAGACGCGCAGGTTGAGGATTGGCCGTAACCCACCGGATTTCTTCAGTACAATGAAGTAGGGGCTGTATAAGCCGGACTTCGTTTCGGCTGGAGGGACAGTCTCGATCGCACCCTTCGCCAGTAGGGTGACGACCTCCGCTCTCATGACGGGTATTGCCATCGACCACAGTGAAGCGGACTCCCCTGAAGCGGGGAGGAGACCGTGCGAACTGAATCGTGTAGCCGAGCCTGATGGTTCTCGCGACCCAGCGGGACAGTCTGGGAAGCTCTAGCCAGGCTTCCAGAAACTGCGCCAGCGGGGTCATTCGAACCACAGACGTACCGTCGGTGGTGCAGCGAGGCGGAATGACCGGCCCAGGCGAGGGTGGCATAGCGGCCCTGTGTGGGGGCACGGTCATTAGCCGCGTCCTGCCAGAGGAGGCCAGGGGAGGACCAGCGTCCCACGGGGCGTGCTCTGGCAGGGGTCTAGCGACAGAGGGGGATGAGAGGAGCGTGGCCCGTGGGCGGCGCTTGCTGTCATCCACAGCCTCTTGGGGCTCAGAGAAAGAGCATCAGTTCTTTTGAACGAGGTTCTCCCCCAGCCCTCCACCGGGGGAAGAAGTGGTCCTGCTACCAGCTTCTGAAAGAACTGAGCCCTAACTCCAAGCTGCCCGTCTCAGGAGTGCTGCTTAGCCAGGTGTTAGCCGGCTAAGGGGCAGAGACAGGCGGTGCCAGCCTCCAGCGACCTCCTCGTGCTCAGGCCGGTGAAGGCTCGAGGGGAGGAGCCGCATGGAGGCGGCGTCGGCGGAAAGCAGACTAAGGAGACCACATGGACGGATGACCGTCAGTGCAGAAGCCTCAGTCCGCTTCTGGAGTGATCGAAGACTGTTGGGCGCAGTCCTCAACCACACCGCCGACCAAGCTGCCCGTCTCAAGAGTGCTGCTTAAGCTGGCGTGGCAGTCTAAGGGGTGGAGACGGGCAGCGCCGCCCTCCTGCGACCTCCTCCTGCCCAGGGCCGGTGAAGGCCCGAGGGGAGGAGCCGCATGGAGGTGGCCTTGGCGGGAAGCAGACCAAGGAGACCACACGGATGGATGACCATCAGTGCAGACGAACCTAAGTCCGCTTCTAGTGGCCGAAGACACCCCGCCGAAGAGCCCAGCCTGGGACATGGGGGAGCTGAGAAAATGAATTCTCAGACCCCCTCACATCAACCTGGCTAAGCCCATGTCTGGACCACTCTAGTGGACACCTGACCCAGGATCACGCAGGTACGATGTCGCCCGAGAGCGAGGTCAGTAGTGTGCGCGGCGGAACGACCAGGCCAGGCATGGGAGGCATAGCGTCCCAGCAAGGGGGCGTGGTCGAGTTTCCGCGTTCTGTCAGTGTTGGTCAGGGAAGGACTAGCGTTCCACTGTGGCCGGTTCTGACAGAACTCCTGAGTCAGCACTGCCTCGAAGGCGAAGGCGACACACAGGACTGCATGCCTGTGTCACAATTGTGACAGAGAACATACAGACCAAGATCGCCTCAGGATCAAGGGCAGCGAAGGCGGAGGACACGTGGACTCCCGCGGGCCGGAAGCGTCCTGATGAACATCCGGGAAAGCCTACAGCGCTCGGGGGGAGGGCGGCGCCACTCCAACCGATGCTTTCAGCTGCCCGGGAAAGCATGGCCATCAGCTCTGGATCTGACTCGACTAACGCTGACTCCTGAGGGAGGCAACGCAGTCGAATCCTCATTTCCAGAGGAATCAAGCCCGCCTTGTGATGCTGTGAGTGACATGACACCATCTGCTGGAGCCCCGAATTAAACACTGGGTCCCCGAGAGGAACCAGGCACACACGGAAGCCCCACGGTTTGCGATGTAGAGGGGGGCGTGGTTTTTTATTTATTTTTTTATTTTAGTATTGTACCACACTGTAACCCTCAGATCACCCTGGCCACCAGCCAAAGTATCCCGTAGGAAGAGATAGATTGGGGTGTGGCAGAGGGGACTACCCACACTGAGATCATTGAGTCTCGATCTATAAACATCGCGATGGTCATGTTCCCGCAATGAAAACATGACTCATCCACGAGCGCTGCCGAGCGTGATTAAGCCCAACACGCGAAACAGCGCTCGTGACCGTTAGGCAGATGAATCACGCACCCACATCCAGTAAATACACGGGCGAACCGTCTTGAAAAAGACGTGCCGCGTGCAGCTCTTTTAGAGAGGAAAAAGCTCAGCAGAGTGCTGAAGCGCCCAGGGAGAAACACACTCACTGTCGGCAGATCACTGCACAAAACAGCAGCAGGCAATGTGATCTCGCTGGAACGCGCCATCACACAAACACACTGAAGAGCCGCTCGTCTCGTAGAATGAAGATGATTCAGAATGGCTTGTAGGAGTGAAGAGAACTCTTGGCTCCGAAGCGAAAACATATCTGCATGTTGCCAGCGTACGTCCTTATATACCCCCAGAGGGGGGCGGACCTACGCTATGCAAATTCCACAGACCCATGGCATTTCATTGCCATTGGCTCGTTTTATATACTCGAAGGTGATAGGCTTTCTAAGCGAAACCCCATTTGTCATCATCCGACGTAACTCGGAGTGACCACGAAAGGGAACCATGGTTCCTGTCTCAAGGCCCGGTTCTGGGAGCACCATGTCAGAGGAAGACTTTGACTACGGATGCGTCCCTCACGGGCTGGGGTGCGGTCAGTGCCGCTGCTAGCCATTTTGGTGCCCTAAGCATAATTCCTTTATGATGCCCCCCACCCTGACCCCGAGAAAGAAAAAAAAAATGTTTGTTTTTGCCAGTTTAACTTTTTATTATCAAACATATATCTCAATAAATACCAATAATAACACAATAGCAGCATCACAGTATAAAACTTAAGAACACTAAAAAGAGAAAGTAAAATCGTCACAGCTTTGCTGACTTTGTATTATGTAGAATAGCCAACACACACTACACATTTGAAAGTGCAAGCTTTTCTTCAGTAAACAGAATAGCAAATAAATAAATACATTTGAATAAATTACATTTATTAGACAAAATATTCAAACAAAGAATCTTATACCGGAAAAAAATTATAAACATTTAAAACTGAAAGCATGGCAGCCAAGGAGTTTTCCCCCTTTATTCCTTATTTATCAACTATTTGATAAATCTAATCTAATTTAATATAAAAGCATAATAGAATGAGGTGCAATAATGCACACAATTCAACAGATATATTTGCTTTATATCATTCATAATGACATTTTATATTTTATATATATATATAACAGGAATTGTTACCCTACCATGTGCACTGCACTGACTGCTAACGTTAACTGTTATTGAGAAAGTATTAACCACCGTCACATCAAAATAAACCATAAACTACTGCTCAATATCTAAAGAAGGATAGTAAAGAAAGTAACAGCTAGCTGGCGTCAGTTATTTGTAAAATAGGTAATGTTTAACAGTAAAATCTCAATTTAGCTTGCACCGAAGTTATAAGTTATAATAACATAGTTTGCTAACATTAACCTCAGCAAGTTCGAGGCGCATTACGATTAGCAGCAGCACATGCAGCAAATTTCCCGTATTTAAACCCTGTAAGACCCAAATATAGAAAGAAATGAGCAAAAAAAATGTTGACCTCCCAGATATTGTTTTAGGAGGCCTCTGATGTAGAAATGAAAGAGTTTTCAGATTTTTTACGTTTTAGTAAGTTTTTAGGAAAATGTTGTAAATTTGCAACATTGGGCAATGTTGGGAGCAGAACTTCTGTGTTTGTACTCACTTTGTCTGAACAGATATACAGAACATTTAAGCATTCATTTGCAGGGTTGATTGCTTACTTAGCCCCATAACAGTATATATCATGAGTAATAACCACACAACAATCATAGTTTTATGAATAAGCATTTATTAATAAAAAATATTGGAAATTTTTTTTTACGGTATTGGGACTGATAAAATCCGTTTTCAGCCAGCGAAACCTGTCCCGGGGCACAGTGTGTTTAATTGGTTGGGGCTTGATTTCCACATCATCATTGGCTGGGCAGTCAATGGGTTGGTGGTTTTCTTTGTCCATTTCACCTGCATCTTCATTCTCTGAGTCACTTGCATCAGTGTCGTCTGAGTCCATTTCAAAATCGCTCTCTCCATTTTGGACTGAAGCAATCACATCCTGCACACTGAATAAAAGACCTTTCTGTGCTGGTGGCATTCTGAAATGGAAAAAGTAAAAAATAATGAAGTTAAATATGTGAATAATACATATGGGTCTTACATTGTAGTAGATAAACTGAAAGAATAGACAGGGTGGTAGACCATGTGGGTAGAAATCTAAGTATTCCCATTAGCATGCCCATAAGTATTATAATTTCAATGAAGTGATAATCAACATTTCACTACATTCAAACAATACTGTCTATTGCAGCCTATTATGCTCTCTACTTATCATACTAAAGGAACACATGCATCCCCCCAGGAAGAGTGGTAATCACTCTTTTATATAATTATAATTTCAATGAAGTGATAATCAACATTTCACTACATTCAAACAATACTGTCTATCGCAGCCTATAATGCTCTCTACTTATCATACTAAAAGAACACATGCATCCCCCCAGAGCACTTACAGGTTCACATTCAAGACCATTTGCACCTGTCCCTGGACAATGCAACAGGCATCCCAAGAATACCAGAACATTCAGAATCTGTTTTTCTATCTCCTAATGCTACTAACTGCTGCTTGGGCTACACTGAGAAAAAATGGCTCAGGATCATTTAGAAGTTAAAAAACAAACAAAAAAACTACAAAGATACAGGGAGTTTCAAATACTGCTATAGATGCTGAAGTTTCAAATATCCCATACAATTTATTCATGTGTTTAATAATGGTCTAAGCTAAACTAAGTAAAAAATTAACAGAAAAACACATTTAGAGCTTAGTTACAATGAATCATGTAACACTACATTTCTACTACATTTTTTTTTTTTTCAATTTGTGATCATTTGAAAAGTGCAGTGTCCTTATGTAATGTGTAAGGTGCACAGGCTATTTTGACTACCACTCTGACCCAACGTTGTAGAATTACAACATAGACATAACAAGCTCTAAATCAAATTTGATGAAAGTTTTCCAAAATAACTAAATATGTACATGTTCTAGACATTGTAATAAACACCCAAAAAATATTTAAGCAATTTTACTTACTTTAATCCTGACAAATCCAGTCATGCAAAAAAAGGAGATGAGCTCAGCGGGAAGTTTGCAGGTAGAGTGAGTTCATAGCCAGATGACCGGACCTATAAACACTTCTTCTATCCAATAGCATTGTGAGCAGAGCCGGATTAACGCAAAGGCAAACTAGGCACGTGCCTAGGGCCCGATTGGCGGGATGGGGCCCAGACAGAGGGACAAAAATAAATAAATAAATAAATAATAAAATGTACAAATGTCCTATCTACAATTTATTTCAATATTTATTAATTAACTAAAAAATAGTGACGATGTTTATCTTAACCATAGACTGTTACATTACTGCAGTTAAACCAATGAATGTGTCCGTTACAAAACGGGTGCCGGCTTCTGAAAGTATGTGTAACGAACGCATCCATCAGGTGCTGCGAGGCAAAAGCCTAATAAGCACACAAAGAAGCACAGCTCATAATGCAGGTGTGTGAGTTGTCGTCATCTATTTTGGAGTGATTGCAATGTATTCTAAATATAAACTTGTACTGTAGATCAGCGTCATTTCTGGAAAAATCATTCACCGCTTTATTACGAGTTTAAAAGAGCGCGAGCGTCATTAACGTGCCCAGACGAGACGCTTTGAATTTGCGCGTACAATGAATAACATCGCGTCGGGAGCTGACTAGTAAAAAAGCTACAAAATTAAAAGACAAGACGTCTGTATTCTAAGTTAAAAAGCCAACACACTACAACATTTTTAAATGTTTCAAATAAAGGATCTCATATCTATGGGTCTATCTTCTAAATTCTGCTGATGATTAGATTATACCCTGACATTACGCCAATAATATCAGTTTATATATTTTTTTCTGCTCAGTAGCGATTGTGTCTTTCTCTTCCACTTGATTTGTGTGTATAGCATATTTAAGGTAGCAATGCAATATAAAAGCACTTATATGCTCATCTACTGAAGTGGGATTCTGGAACTGTGAATAAATTGAATAAAACAGCAAAATAACAACAACAACCTAACATCTTCATTAAACAAAAAAGAGATTACCTTAGATAAAGTTTGAATAATATGTACATACAGTACCGGTAAAAGTCTGGACCCATTACTATTTTTTATGTTTTTGAAAGAAGTTTATTATTATGCTCTACAAGCCTGCATTTATTTGATCAAAAATACAGAAAAAAAACAGGAATATTCAGCAAGGATGTGTTAAATATATAAAAAGTGATAGTGAAGACTTTTTTAAAACAACTTTTTAATAATCAAAAATCCTGAAAAAAAGTATCACAGGTTATAAAATAAATATTAAAGGAGAAGTTCACTTTTAAAATGAAAATTCTGTCATCATATACTCACCCTCATGTTGTTTCAAACCTGTATGAATTTCTTTCTTCTGCTGAACACAAAGGAAGATATTTAGAAGAATGTCAGTAACCAGACAGTTTCTGGTCTCATTGACTTCCATAGTATATTTTTTTCCTACTATGGAAGTCAATGGGACCCAAAAACTGTCTGGTTACTGACATTCTTCTAAATATCTTCCTTTGTGTTCAGCAGAAGAAATAAATTCATACAGGTCTGAAACAACATGAGGGTGATGATGACAGAATTTTCATTTTAAAAGTGAACTTCTCCTTTAAGCACCATTTCTAACATTTGATAATAAATCAGAATATTATAAAGTTTTCTGAAGGATCACGTGACACTAAATTCAGCTTTGCATCACAGAAATATAAAGTATAGTAAAATAGAAAACCATTATTTAAAATTTTAATAATATTTCACTATATTATTTTTCTGTATTTTTGATCAAATAAATCCAGGCTTGATGAGCATAAGAAACTTCTTTCAAAAACATTAAAAATAGTAATGTGTCCAAACTTATGTACTGTGTAAGTAAAAATATACTGCTTTTAAAATTAAATGTTGTATAAATAAAAAGGTTAGGAATTATATTTGTTTCAAGTGTTTTTTTATTGGGGGTGGGGGGCCTCCAACATGAATTTTGCCTAGGGCCTCCTAATGTCTAGAACCGGCCCTGATTGTGAGGACAAACAATAGGACCCAATGACTATGTAAATGTGGTAAAAAAAAAAATATATATATAACAGATTGTTTTTAAGGATGGTTAAATGTAACGTTGTAATTTTACAACAAGGGGTGTTACATTAAGAATGATTAAACATGGACTTACCTGCAAGTGATGCACGGGCATCATCTCGCAGTTTCTTTTTCTTTCTTTTCTCAGATCCTGACTCCTGCTGTCTTTTCGGGGCCATTTCCAAAAACGTTGCCTACTGTCTGACTGTCAAACTTCGTCAGGCGCCCGCGCGAACGCGTCCTTCGCATTCGCAAAGGCACCCGCTCGAACAACCGGCACGGACCATCCAACAACGGACCATCCAGTACCGCGGGGGGCGGTACTTTCTATACTAGAGCAATTAAATGATCTTGTTCCCCCTTTTTGTTACATATACATGGCTAAAATGTGCCTAATAATATTTCTATAGGCTAATGAAATAATATCGGCATTATAATTAATTTTTTTCATTAGGCTATTTTTGGTGCCCCCTCAGCACTTGGTGCCCTACGCACAGCGCGTGATGCGCGTGGTGGGAGCGGCGGCGCTGGGTGCGGTTATGGAGGGCCGTTACACCCAAGGTACTTGGAAGGACCATCATCTCTCATGGCATATTAATTGCTGGAGATGTTGGCCGTATTTTTTTGCCCTGAGGCACTTCCTTGTGGACCTCAGAGGCCATCATGTTCTTGTTAGGACAGACAATATGTCGGTGGTCTCTTATATCAACCGCCAAGGAGGTTTGAGATCTCGCCCTCTTTTGTAGACTGGCGCATCAGATTCTTCTTTGGTCCCAGGATAAATTTCTCTCTGTTAGATCCATTTATATTCCTGGGGTTGATAATTTGGGAGCAGACATCCTGTCGAGGCAGGGGCTGAGGCCCGGGGGATGGCGGCTCCACCCTGAAGTGGTTGAGCTTATATGGAGAGAGTTTGGCCGGGCGGAGGTTGACCTGTTCGCTTCTCATGAGAACTCTCATTGCCCGCTCTGGTACTCTCTCTCACATCCAGGCCGAGGTCACATCTGTACGCTTTTCCCCCGATCGCTCTGCTCCCTGGGGTTCTAGAAAGGGTCAGGAGGTATGGTGTGAGATTACTCCTTGTAGCTCCGTACTGGCTGGCCCGAATTTGGTTTTCGGACCTTATTAGTCTCTTGGAGAGTCCTCCATGGCAAATCCCTATTAGGAGAGATCTTCTCAGGCCGGTGGTACAATATTTCAACCTCGGCCGGAGTTATGGAGACTATGGGTCTGGCCCCTGAGGGGGACCAACCCATAAATAGGTTGCCCTTTCCACTGAGGTGGTCAGGTCATCCACTCTAGAACCCCACTCTACTAGGAACTAAAAATGTAAAGTTAGGGACGGCATTGAACCTAGTTAATTACTGCCCACTTGCTTCAGTACTGGTGTTCCATCCTGTTCTCTAACAGGATCTCCCGTTCATGCTTAGGGCCTCTGTGGCGGCCTCGGTGCCCTCCGCAAGCCTCTAAGGGTGGGCATATAGGGACATTCCCACTAAAACTCCATGTTCCTGTAGATTGGAGGATGAATCCTGTCATCCAGCCTATTGGCATCAGGCTGATGGGTTATCCCTGGCACCCATCATGTCCTGTGGGTGAAATACATGAGTATATATAAAAATCTATTGAGTCTGCTTCCTGCTCGTCTTACTCCCTGGAAGAGTGGTGGTGCTGCCCCCTCTTACTTGCTAGCATGGGAGCCACTCTACATTATTTTTGCCCCGGTACTGAGGTGCCTGTAGGCAATATCATGATTCTTCAGGTATTCCATCCTCCATCGCATGTGTCGGATGGTCAAGGTCTTAGCCTTGGAGGTTCCTATGTTAGGCCTCGGGCTGGGAGGAGTCAATCCATCTAGTGATGTATCAAGGGTTAGGAGCTATTCCCCTTTATCAATTAGACAGTTGGTTATCTGCAGAAACCACTCATATCTGAAGTACAAGGTGCGCTTTTGCCTTCACCTCTTATCTAATACTTTCTACTGTCTGGGGTTCCCCATCCATGAGGTTAGTCGAGCCTCCGGCTCCAGACCTCCCCTTCTTACACCAAATCTTATGACAAGCTAGTTGGATCTGCCCTCTACTCATTTCTATCGTCCGTGAGTGTGCCAGATGCTTTACACCAGGGCGTATTTCTCTCAGTGTGGCGGCGTGGGTATTCGTTCCCCAAAGCGTCGAGTACGATGCAGCGGGAGTTCCCTTACGAAAGGGAACTAATTCCATGCTTCCTAATGATATCTCCCAAGGGTAGCATGTACAGAGTAAAAAGCAACGGTCCTAGTACTGAGCCTTGTGGTACGCCATACTGAACTTGTGATCGATGAGACATCTCTTCATTAACTGCTACAAACTGATAACGGTCAGATAAGTATGATTTAAACCATGCTAATGCAATTCCACTAATACCAACACAATTTTCGAGTCTATTTAAAAGAATGTTGTGGTCAATAATATCAATTGCAGCACTAAGATCGAGTAACACTAATAGAGAGATACAACTACGATCGGATGATAAGAGCAAATCATTTGTAAATCTAATGAGAGCAGTCTCAGTACTATGGTACGGTCTAAATATTGACTGAAAATCCTTGCAGATATAATTTCTTTCTAAAAAGGAACATAGTTGTGAGGATAGCGCCTTTTCTAGTATCTTTGACAGAAAAGGTAGATTCGAGATAGGCCTGTAATTGACTAATTCTGTAGGATCAAGTTGCGTTTTTTTTAACAAGTGTTTTACAATCATAGCCAGCTTAAAAGTTGTTGGTACATATCCTATTGACAAAGATGAATGAATGATTTTAAGAAGAGGATCTATGACCTCTGGGAGCATCTCTTTCAGTAGCTTAGTGGGTATAGGGTCTAACATACATGTTGTCGATTTAGATGATTTAATGAGTTTAACGAATTCTTCCTCTTCTATAGCAATGAATGAATCAAATTTTTCAAAATTTTCCTTAGGGAGACTACAATGCACTGTGCAATACTGTAGTAGTCGGTTGCATAGTAATAATTTTCTCCATGAAGTTATCAATCTTATAAGTGAAGAAGTTCATAAAGTCATTACTGCTGTGCTGCTTGGAAACTTCTGGGCTTGAAGCTTTATTTTTCATTAGTTTAGCCACTGTTTCAAATAAATACCTAGGGTTTTGTTTATTTTCTTCTAATAGGGTTGAAAAATAAGCAGATATAGCAGCTTTTAAGGCCTCTCTGTATGCAATCAAGCTCTCTTTCCATTAAATGCGGAATACCTCTAGTTTTGTTTCTTCCAGTTGCGCTCCATTTTAAGGGCCCGAGTTCATCTCTTAAGGGCCCGAGTGTGCTCGTTGTACCATGGCATTGGACTATTTTCTTTAATCTTCTTTAAGCGCAACGGAGCAACTGTGTCTAAAATGCTGGAAAAGAGAGAGTTAAAAGTTTCTGTCGCAATATCGAGTTCTTCTAAGCTATCTGGGACGCTGAGATGATGAAACTGATCAGGAAGTTTATTAATAAAGCAATCTTTAGGGGCAAAAGTGATAGGTCTAACATATTTGTAACACGGAGTCGACTTTGCAGCCTTGGCTAAATGAATATTACACGAGACTAGATAATGATCTGAGATGTCATCGCTCTGCTGCAGAATTTCAACGGCATCAACACTGATTACGTGTGATAATATTAGATCTAGAGTATGATTACGACAATGAGTAGGTCCTGACACATGTTGTCTAACTCCAATAGAGTTAAGAATGTCTTTAAATGCCAATCCCAATGCATCTTTTTCGTTCTCTACATGTATATTAAAATCATCAACAATTATGACTTTATCTGCAACCAGTACTAACTCTGATAGAAAGTCAGCAAATTATTTGATGAAGTCTGTATGGTGCCCTGGTGGCCTGTAAACAGTAGCCAGCACAAATATCAAACGTGATTTATCATTTACACTATATATTGCTATATTAAGCACCAACACTTCAAAATAATTATATTTGAAACTAGACTTCTTAGTAATTCTAAAAATATTACTATAAATTACAGCAACACCTCCCCCTTTGCCTTTCAGACGAGGTTCATGTTTATAACAGTAATCTTGCGGGGTGGAATAAAGTAATGTAATCGTTTGGTTTTAGCCAGGTTTCTGTCAAACACAGCACATCTAGGTTATAATCTGTAATCATATCATTAACAATAAGTGCTTTTGAAGAAAGGGATCAAATATTTAGCAACGCAAGCTTTATCATTTGCTCATTTGTATTATATCTGTTTTTTATTTGTTGAACATCAATAAAAATGTACCCTTAGATGGGTTTGGACGTTTTTTGTATGTCCTAATTCTGGGAACAGACACAGTCTCTATATGATGATATCTAGGTGAAAGCTCTATGTGATGGGATTTATCTGACCTTGGTGACTTGAGACAGCTAGCAGACGGTCGGTTTAGCCAGTCTGTCTGCTTGCCCCATTTCATGCTTGAGCTCTAAGACAATGTGCCATATTACTAGAGAGAAGAGCAGCACCATCCCAGGAGGGATATCTCTTTTCAACAGGTCAGGTCAGCCCCAAAAACTTTTTCAATTGTCTATGAATTCTATATTATTTTGCGGACACCACTTAGACAACCAGCCATTGAGTGAGGACAATCTACTAAGTATCTCATCACTCCTGCGAACAGGAAGGGGGCCAGAGCAAATTACAGTGCCTGCATCGTACTTGCGAGTTCACACACCTTTTTAACATTAATTTTAGTGATCTCCGACTGGCGGAGTCGAACATGTGCCGAAGTGCAGACGAGAATAATAATCTTATAAAATTTACGATTAGCATTAGCCTTACACTTAAAAGGGTAACTAAGCATATGTTTATTACCAATGCACTTATAGTGCACTTTTTAGAAATATGTTAAAAGTATGCTTGTTTTTAGCATATTTCTTAAAAGTATAATTAAGCATATATTTATTACCAATGTACTTCTAGTGTACTTGTTAGAAATGTATTAAAAGTATTCTTGTGTTTAGCATATTTCTTAAAAGTATAATTAAGCATATATTTATTACCAATGTATTTCTAGTATAGGCCTACTTTCTTAGAAATATATTAAAATGCAATTCAATGTATTTTTAATGCACTTCAAATAAGCATTTTGGGAAAACAAATTAGGAGGTATACTTGAATTTCAAGTATATTTTTAATACATTTAATACCACGTCTTTTTCACCTAGGTAGATGTTATCTTTGCAAATCACCTTTTCAAATCACACAGTATAGAAAAGTTGTAAGGAAACTTATAGAAAAGGTGGTAAGAACAGATTGTTGTGGTGACTTAAATATTTGCAATAACATGTACAATATATCACAGTTGGCTATTGTCTTAGAATATCTGTGATGAAAAAAAAAACTGTTAGGATCCTTGTGTCCTTAGTGAAGTTTATTTCTGGCATTTCAGTTAAAAATAATTAACAATTTGTGGAGCTTGAGAAATCTCAAGATGAAAACAAGATAACCAATAAGACTTTACAAAGACTAAAGCATCTAAAGCTTCATAAACATAAATGTCTATTAATCAGTTAAATCAAGACAGTCATGAGACGCAGAGGTGTTTCAGACCATAAAGAAGCTCAATTATTAAAAATGACAACCTATCCATCTCTCCCCTCTGTCCATCTCTATCCCTCTAACCCATAAGGTAACAATCACTCATTCAACCTTCTATCTTTCTGTCAGAACACAGTCATTATAGCACACATCCTATCCACAATAACATCTCTAAAGAAAACTGTTTGGTATAGGAATAAATAAAGTATACATTATAATAAAAAACAAACAAATCCACATTAATTTGAATACAAGAGTAGCAGTAGTATTTATAGTATAGTGTCACATAAGAAAGCAGTAGAAAAAGCCATTCATTCAGACACAAATTAATCTTTACAAACTTAACAAGTAACTTTTGACAAAGAGCAGAGTTTGGGCAAAATTCATAATTTAAGAATTGGCGTCTTTTCAAGTCATTAGTGTAAGCTTTGAAATTAAAGTGGATACAGTCATGGATATTGAATTAGATTTTGAATGACAGAAAGAGAAACTGACTGAATTGCAATTCAAAGAAATTCCAAGTTTTACAACACAGCATAAATAACAGCATCATCAATTTAATCACTATTCTTCCACTATATACTTATGCTAATTTAATCTCTGATATGCATAACACATTCTCTAATTAGACATATTTCTCTAAACTAAATTACATTGTTTCCCCTCTAACCCAGGCTCACTAGAAATAAGTGCCTGTGTTGGCATTTTTGCTAAATGAAATAACTTACGGTCTATACTATACCCTCGATAGTGTTTAAAAAATGCATTTGCTGAAGCAACCATGTCATTTTAGTTTGCTCTTTTTATTGTGACCTGTGTTGTACTATGAAGCTGGTTATATGATATAGATGTCATAATGTATTTGGTTTTAAATAATGCACTATGGTAAAAGCGTTTTGAAATTTATAATACTGTTTATTAATAGATAATCTGCCCTCGTAATCATCATTTATGTGAAAAGGAGCAAAAGTTGTTGCCGTTTTACTGTTTCTATTGTTCATTTCAGCTGGAAACTAAAGTAAATTGTATGTAAGTATGTTGGAGTTTTGTAGGTAGAGGCACATATTTCTAAAAAGCCTAGGTCGTTCACTTCTGTAAAACAAATTTTTATTTTGCCACCCAGCATCAAAAAAATTCACCACACTGTTTTCAGATAATTAAAAAAAATAAAAAATAAATACTGGCCAAATTTGAATCTATTAATTCTGTAACCTATTGAGCTGTAACTACACACATGTTAATAAAGTGGTCTCAAACTCAGTTCCTGGAGACCATATAGCCCTGCAGAGTTTAGCTCCAAGTTTCTAGTAATCCTGCATACCTTGATTAGCTCCAGAAACTGAGTTTGAGACCTCTGTGTTAAAAAGCGATAAACGTGCAGACAATTAAATGGTCCATTAGTTGGCTTGATTAATTACATAGTCCAAAAAAGTAATTTGATGACATTTGATGAAATTACCAATTGCAGACAAATTTCAATAGGCGGCATTTCAAAATTGCCTTATTAATATCTTCTAGTGTTTCTAAAAAAATATTGGCGAAATTCTACTTCCTATCTCAAATTCCAATTCTGTATCCTGATTTCTCATTTCCTCCTTATAAGCCATTCTAAATTTAAATCTGAATGGGGCCCAACCTTGACAGGTTAGTACAGCATAGGTACATTTAAAAAACAGATAGCTCCGGTTCATGATGCTGATTGGTCATTAGCCGTGTTTTATATACGATAAAGCATGCCTATGATGCTTCATTGAACAGATTGGTGTTTTGGTACAATATCAATCAATCAATATACTGTCAAAACTGTTCCATGTATGATGTATTTCAGCAAAAATAACTATTTTCTGTTTCAGAAAGTTATACTTTCATTGAGTTATACTGTTGAATGGAATTTAGGCAAACTTGTGCTGTGTTGCGAACAGGTCTGGTTTAAATTAAAAGGTTGAAAACCAACTTTTTTTTAATGCTGAGAGATAAGTGTGTGAGAAAATATCTTATTGTGTTAAAAATAAATGACAGCGCATGTAAACAGTTCCTAGTTCCTTGTTTTTATTTGAGCTCCATTAGATGAGGCATTACATCTAGAAATATTTTCTTGCTTTTTCACTGTCACTGTCATTTAATGGCGGAAGGATGGAATTTAATGATTTTCCTTCCCAAAAAAATAATATAATATTTTCTTGGGGTGGTAATCGTTTAAAAAAAGCAATAAGGTAGCCTACTTAAGGTGTGCAGTATTTTGAATACAGTCACGGATGAAGGGGTTGCAGGCTCTCTGCTTCGCGTCATGCCTAACAGCGCCTTTCAGTCGTGACTGTTTTCACAATATCGCATGGCCTCTTGTAACCTTATTGCTTATACTGTGGGTTGAGTTAGAACAAGTTTTGATGGATGTTTAACTTTGGCCCACATTCTTAAGGCTCAGTCCATTATCAGTCATGGGGTATGAGGATGCATCTCTTTATATGTCAGATGGTGATGAAGGCCCCTTGGTTGCTGTTGGCTGATTCTGGCTCCACACAGCGGCCACGTCTTCGGGTCACCCGCCTCTTGCGGTGGAACTTGGCATAACAACGCAGACCTAAAGAATTTTACATTTATTCATTTAGCAGACTTTTTCATCCAAAATAACTTACACATAAATGTATTCTTTGATTGAATAATGAAGTCAAGGTGTTTTTAATTGAATCATGAGAAATCATTTCCAGGTCACATTTTACTATCACTACCTATCTATCACCTGATATCTGGCACTATCTGACACCTGATTTGCTTGTGCGAGTATTGCAAGAGTTTTTCTATGAAGAACCCTGCAAATCAGGACCTGCTGCAGCTGAGGCGAGGAGAAAACTGAGATCATGCGGCTCTCAGATGGAGCTTGCAGAGGAATTCAAGACAGGTATGGCTTTTTCTTCTTCTTCTGTAGCTGATGAGGGCGAGCTGCTGGATGAGGATGTGTTATGCTCACATCTTCTGCTCCTGGCTTCAAGCCAAGAAGAGCAGGATGTGGTTGTTGAGGACGATGATGTTTTTGAATCCTCACAGCCTGACCGCCCCACGTACGATGAGTTGCTATGTCTCACGCCACAGACAGATTAGATCTACCATAACAGCGTGAGAAAGGCGAGCTTGCTCTCAGCCGGTTAGACGAGCGATATCTATTCGTCCATAATCGCCCAGCTCTCGTAAGCCTTGTTTCTTCCCGATCTGCACCCTGAGGTGGAAAGATTGTGAAAGAAACCATATTCGGACTGCATTCATCCATTCCAGCATGCAAATTATGCGAGAGGGGATGCATGAGTATGGATATGAATCGACATTGAAGGCTCCCACTCTGCCAACCAAACCGCTGCCTGTGACATCATATTTGAATGACAGAGCGTACGTTACAGCGGGTCAGGCCAGGCTGTCCTGCACACAATGGTTGTGTTGCAGGCTTAGCAGGCCTATCTGCTGAAAGACCAGGACCATGGTCAGTTGCCACATGTCCAATTTATCTTCATGCAAAGCACAGTTTATAGTAATGGTTATTGAACACAACAGTTCACTGGACAGCTCTATTAACAGATAAACAAATGCATGGACACTGACTTAACCATTTCTCATAGTGTTTGGTCTCTATCTGTTCCATTCAATGCCTTTAATTATTTTTTAAAAAGAGGTTTGGTAAAGAAATGTGCATGTGCAAAATATAACACTGTTTTAATACTGTACTTTATAATATGCAAATGAGATCCACAGTAGGGTGAGCAACACCGTGGCTAATTCAGACACCATTGGCCAATCACAATCCAGGATTGGAAAGGCACCAGATTTCAATCTCCTCCTCATCAGAATGGGATAAATGTTCCCCTGGTAGACACACCCTTGTTCTGCATTTCCAACTCGATGGGAAAGGAGACACTAACAGACACACCATGTCTTGAGTTTCTTTTATATAGCTTTCAGCTGCACACTAGCTGCAAAAGGGCCCCGGCACTGAGGGACCTCACCTGACCCTTATGGCTCCTCCAGCAGCGCAGCCCACAAAGGACCTTTGCATCAGCAGACATTGCCTTTCCCACACACCCCAGTGGTGCAGCCAGCCTGCAAAGGACCCTGTGAAAATTCAACTGACCCAGCTGCCCAGTCCACTCTGTAAGGTCCCTCTTGGCTCAACTGAAGTTCAGCATCCTCCAGGCCAGCATGGCAATGACTACTGGATTGCAAATCTGCGCCCTTCCAGTGGAAGATGTCTCTACTGCCGGACTAAAAAATCACTATGTCATCTGTGACTTGAGTAGAAATCACAACACCATGGAGAGTCTTCTCTGGGTGAACCTGGCAGACATCGGGGAGACAGAGAGAAACTTTCTCCTTGATGCACCAGTTTCACCCTCTGAGCTCTTCGACACATCTGTTGAGACTGTGGTCAGGAATTTCAAATAGGCCAATATATCAATATATAAGACCTAGATATAAGACCTCTATACTCTAAAGAGGCCTGCCCTGTCTTGGCCTGAGGTCTGAGGTAAGCGTTTCCAATTGCGCTCCTCCGCCTCACAGGAGTAAAATGAAGAGAAGGCGAGATGTAAGAAAAAAGAAAACAGGATTTGAGGGAAGTAATCCAGAGCAGACACACCCAGCATTCTCGGGATGCAGAGACCAACATCTGCCTCCTTCCTTTTTTTTCCCTAAGTGTTGCTAGGTCTCCTCTTGTCCCCTGTGGTGACAGGCAGGATATATTTTTAATCCTTGGTCATATTCTTTGAATACCAGGCCCTAAGCTAAGCTGCCCAATGTAGCCAGGGTTTCTGGCCCCTAGGGAATAGAGTCACGACGACTGCAGGTACGTACCCCTAGGACAGGGAAATGTCAGCCATATGGCACTTATTCTTTCAGCATGGCGGAGTAGGTATTTGTTTCCAATTAGCGTCCTAGGATGCAGTGAGTTCCCATTCGAAAGGAAAAGTATTGGGTTATGAATGTAACCTTGGTTCCATGAGAATGGTAATGAGACACTGCGTCTCGTTGCCATGCTTCAGGCATGTCTGTCCACGTCTCCTTCAGAAAAAACGTGGATGACGTGTACTACAGGCGCCCTTTTATACTCTGGTCACACTAGTAGTGACATCATGGGCTGTCGCCGGTCAATGTTATTGTCGTGTTTTGACATGTGCTTCAGACACCGGTCATGCCAGAGGCATTTCACATTAGCATCCTAGGAGACAGTATCTCGTTCCCCTTCTCAGGGAACCAATGTTATATTCATAACCCGAGACGTTTTCTACAGAACTGTTTTATAGATGAACTTAACTAATTCCATAATTGATTAACTTTTCACAGTTGTTGAACTAAACTGAATTCAGTTCAGTACTGTATTGTCTAAAGAGCTACATTAATAAAAAGTGACTTGACTTGACGATGTAATGTATAAAATAGGTCATTTTACAATTTTGTATTTCTATGTTTTGATTTATTGGTGAAATATGACTTGGCCATATTCCTAATGGGTTTTGTGAGATCCCTTTTTATACTTTTTAGTATCTCTCTAGAATGTTAATTTGCCTCTAAGAAAACCAGAAAAGTCATACCCACCTTCCTCACACATGCAGTCATCATAACACTTGTTGTTTAGACCATGGTTGTGAGGTTTGCACTCATGTTCTCTGAGGTCACAACAAGAACCTGATCGTAGCACAATGAGATAAACCACAAAAGTAAACACTGGCAAGTATTTTCTAGTATGTTTTGCTAATGAATATCATATTAATTAAATAAAGTGCTGAAAACATTAAAATTGTGTAATCTACTCACCCTCATATAATTGTAAATTATACTGTGGAACACAGAAGGTGAATTTTTGAGGAAAACAAACTTTTTAACAGAGGGGCTATTATAGTCGTTTGTTCATAAATTTGGCGTATCCCAAAACCATAGTTGCAACAAACATTTGCGAACAACATTGCAAAGTTGTGTGATTAAAACTACAACTCATAACCTGTGTTTAATAGCATAGTTTCATAACGTGTGGCCTTAAAAAGATGATGCTCATGAGCAAAATAAGCAAGCTAACAAGCAGCAGATTCTATATATTTCATTTTGTTCTCAAATTATTCCACAATAGTCTTGGTGCCAACACTCCACATTCATGCACATCTCATGTGCTAGAAAAGCCATACTTCACAAACAAATAAATAAATAAATAAGTGATATCACCATCTACAGGGCATTGAAGGTACTATATCTTGTGCATTTTGCCTTTACTCACCCAAACTTGTCAACAAGGCTACTTTACACAAATGCATGAGCAGGTATTTGCTGAATGACAGGAGTTTCATATATGAGATGAGGACATGGCTGCAGCTGGGGATGTGGCCGAAACCAGCACGTCCGGTAACAGTAGGCTTTGACGAATGAGTAAAATTCGTAAGTATTGTTAAAATCAGATACTCTGACTTTTAAGTCGTATTGGAATTCGTTACGTGTAACTTGTAATGGAGTCATTTTCGCTGTAAGGTATCTGTACTTTTACTCAAGTATGGTTTTCAGGTACACTTTACACCTCTGAAAAAAAGAGTACCTTTTGTGTTCCACAGGGGGGGGGGTAAACATACTGGTTTGTAAAAACATGATGACAAGTAATAATAGCATTTGTCATGTTTGAGTGAGCTATTCATTTGATCAGTGCTTGTCACACCAGTTTTGAGGACCCCCCACCATGGAACATTTTGAATATCTCCCTCATCTAACATCTTATTCAACTCACCAGCTCATCAGTAGAGACTGCGAGAATTAAATTGGGTGTGTCTGACGTCGAAGACATTCAAATGTGCAGTGGTGGGTGGGGTCGTCCTCAGAACTGGTTTGAGAAGCACTGCCTTCAATAATGGTATTATTAAACAATTATAGGGGTGCACTGACCAGGAAGGCAGTCAAGATGATGGTCACATGGTTCAATGACTTCCGAATCAAGTGTTGTGTTCCCATTGCTCTTATTTTTGCTGCGGCGTTTATCTTTATAGGTGGAAACAGACACAGGCCTCCTATGAAATCCTTTATTCAGAAATCAGCTGTGAGTTTGCAAATTATTTAGGCACAGAGGTTTAAATATCTGGGAGAACTACCCAATCTTATAATCAAATATTTATCCTGATCGTTGAATATATCTTGGTCTTAACACTCCAAGAATAAAAAAAATAAAAACTACTGTTGGAAACAAATCTGATGGACAATCAAATAACTGTTATTGTTTAGACCTTGAGAATGTGCTTTCATACCTTTTCTTTTGTTGGATGGCCAAGTGTCTGCAGGCTTCATATCCTCATAATCAGTCCAGTCAAAGAGCGTCATGTCCAGAGTGGGCAACACCTCCCCTTGAACTTTCCCTCGACCAGATTTCTGAATAAGGCAGATTTAAAACATGGTTTTAAACAGGTTTATTCTGGTTGATCAAATTGGCATCACTTTCTAGCAAGGTGCTAATTCAAAACCTGTCATATGACAACTTTGCATTCATTTGCATTACAGGACAACTATGGAAAGAAAACTAGGCATATATTATTCATTGGACCAAAACCCTGCATATATAGTAAAAGGATGTTATGTTACTTCATCTTCTATAATTAAAGATCTAGGTGTTACATTAGGCAGCAAATTGTTTTTTTTTTGAAAATAATACTTTCCATTTTACCAAAACTTCTTCTTCCACCTTATGCCAAACTATGGAAAGAGTTATCTGTTTTTGATGCAGAAAAGCTAGTTCATGCATTTTTGACCTCAAGACTAGATTATTGTAATGCACTACAAGCTGGCTGCCCTGAATCCTCCATAAACAAGCTTAAGACTCTAAACTGGCTAACTGTTAAACTAAATGGCTTAGCTCATTTGAATTTAACCAATCTTCCATCACACTACAACACGATATCAAAGCCCACTAAAGAAGGTAGAGCTTATTTGCATTTAGCTCCTAAGTTCTGGCATAGTCTGAGGATGGTCTGAGAACCTCTTTAGTTGGGTTAATAGAGACTGCACAAGTTCCATTTTGGGTTTAGCCTTACTTGCGAAAACTTGATGACATCAACTATGGATGACTTACCAGACTGGCAAATTATATCATAATCATCACAATTCACAAGCTGAAATCATCACCTTAATGCACTGAAGGTGAGCACCATTCTTTCTGTTTAACTAAATACATGACTTGTATTTTCTTAGAGCTGTATATTATTGTCATATGGACAGTGAAGGATGGGCTTCCACAGATGAGTCAGGTTCCATTTAATATTTTTCTCCAATACCTCTCCACCAGTGGAGTTTTTTTTTTCTTGACACAAGCTTGACACGTTTCCATC
This sequence comes from Leuciscus leuciscus, assembly GCF_965113295.1. NCBI lineage: Eukaryota > Metazoa > Chordata > Actinopteri > Cypriniformes > Leuciscidae > Leuciscus > Leuciscus leuciscus. The sequence goes on along the minus strand of NC_138747.1, from coordinate 22,990,856 downwards.
CAAAGTTGCGAAATTAAACTTAAAATTTGGAATATCACATATGCGAATAAAGCACCCTTTCCATCATATGTGTTCAAGAGAATAAAACCTTCACTAGCTGGGAAACTGGCGGAAAGTATCATTAAAAAAAAAAAAAAATTTGCCTGTGACAAGAGAAGCCTGTGAAACTATTTCCTACATAATTATAAATAAATAGAAAAACCTACATTATAAATACCCCAAAGAATGGCTGCTTATGTGGGGTTAAAGAGATTAAAGGAAATGCAATGCTAGATTCCCTACTTATTTGAACCCAAATACATTGTAACATTGAAACATGCATTTTCCATAAAGCTGCTTTGAAACAATATGTATTATGAAAGCACTATACAAACAAACGTTTTACTTAAATAAATACTTTAGTGTAGCAAATTAGCTCAAGGGAAATATGAATTATTAATAATAACTCATTATAATTAATTATAAATATTTAGATCAGTTAATAGAATTAACTTAATGTAGCAGAATTAATATTATGATCAATTAACCTGTTCGCCCTGCGAACACTCAGTGTTAATTGTTTATTAATTCTAAGAAATGTTTATTTCCGGGGTATGGGAAAAGTGCAGATTAAATATAAAAAATGTCCTTGACAGTAAATATCCAATTTTTTCACATAGACAAGGTCACAGGTTTAGCGTCATTAGTCCGCGCAGATGACAGTTCCAGATATAGTATCTCCAATAAAGATTGTAGCCAATGCTTTGTAGAAAAGTCATGAGAAGGTTTCCAGCATTGAAAAAGTAGCTTCTTTGCAGCACCCCTGGCAGCTAGCCAAAATTCCTGTACCTTCTTACTTAGAGGAAATTGAGAATTGTCATTCAACAATAAAATGACAGGATCTTTGGGAAAACGAATAGAGAAGCCTTGTACAAAATATTAAGCACCATATTCCAGAATTTTTGCACATCTGGAAAGTCCCAAAGCATATGTATCAAAGTGTCCACGCATCTAGGTCCACAAAAATTACAACTACGAATGGGGTGGTAGACCCTTAGCATATTGTACACGTGTGGTTAGATATGCCCTTTGAATAGCTTGTGGTTTGAAAAATTGGTGGTTAGGGGTCGTGGATGCATGGAATGGATTATCCCACACTGGATCCCATTCGATGTGTTCAAATCCAATAACCAAGCTCTAGCTTTTGGGAAATTATCTGTATTAAGATTTAAAAAGCAAAGATAAAAATAAGAAACAGTTCCAGTGCTTGTTGCATTGGAAATCCAATTCACCACCGGGGGAGTTTGAAGATTTGTGCCCCAAGATACCTTATGGGCCTTTAACACAGCACGTAATTTTAAATATAAAAATAAAGTATAATGAGAAATATTGAATCTTTTAATTAAGTCTCGAAAACCCATGATTGATTCCTCTCCTTTTATGTCATTTTACATTGGAATACATAATATAATGAGCACTTCCTGTGTGAAAGTGCTCATTATATTGAGCACTTTCACGAAATAGCACGTAATAACCTAGAATACTGTCTAACACTTGATGGCTTCTCTGTCAAGTCCTCATCGTCGGTTAGCAGCCTGGGTGTGCTCTTTGATACCAATCTTTCATTTGAAAGTCACGTGTCTAGTATCTGTAAAACCGCATTTTTTCATCTTAAAAATATACCTAGATTATGTCATATGCTCTCAATGAAAAATGCAGAACAATTAGTTAATGCTCTCATGACATCAAGGCTAGATTATTGTAATGCTATTATGGGTGGTTGCCCTGCACGCTTAATAAACAAACTACAGCTGGTCCAAAATGCAGCAGCTAGAGTTCTTACCAGAACCAGGAAGTATGACCATATTAGCCCTTTTCTGTCAACACTCTATTGGCTCCCTATTAAACATTGTATACATTTGAAAATATTGCTGACTACTTACAAAGTACTAAATGGTTTAGCTCCCCGGTACTTGAGTGAGCTCTTAACGTATTATAGTCCTTCACGTCTATTGCGATCTCAAAACTCTGGCCAGTTGATAATACCTAGAATATCAAAATCGACTGCTGGCGGTAGATCCTTTTCCTATTTAGCACCTTAAAGGTCCCATGACATGCTACTTTTTGTAGGCTTTAATATAGGCCTAAGTGGTCCCTAGTACTGTATCTGAAATCTCTTTCCAAAAATTCAGCCTCGGTGCAGAATTATAGTCACTACAAGCCAGTCCCAGAATGAGCTTCCTTCAGACGGGCCGTTTCGGTGTCTGTAGCTTTAAATGCTAATGAGGAGGAGAAAGGCAGCGCAAGGTGGAGGGTGGGTGTGGCCTTGACCATCTTGCGGCAACGTACCATGCATGTTTACGTTGGTTATATTGCAATGGCACGAAGACACGCAGTCGTTCATTTCTAGTTTAGAGAAGACTGTAATGTGGCTTATTTTTTAATGACAAAGTTCTCCATGTCCTCATATATTGAAGTCATGCTACACAACCAATGATTTACTCCTCAAGAGTTAACTCTACTCAACACCTGCATATGTGTATATATATATATATATATATATATATATATATATATATATATATATATAATATATATATATATATATATAATATATATATATATATATATATATATATAATATATATATATATATATATATATATATATATAATATATATATATATATAATATATATATATATATATATATATATATATATATATATAAAATTCACGGTTTGGTTCGAAACGATACACTTGTGTCACGGTTCGGTTCGTTTTTGATACAGCAAAAAGAAAGAAATGGCAGAGAAATTTCCTTGATTTAATTTTTTTTATTCTTTTTTTAATTAAAACTAACATCATAAAGTATTTTATTTTTTTACTTTGAGCAATTCTGGAGCTATAATTGACTCTTCTTAGGAGCATATAAAACAAAACATCTCCTTGGAAAAAATGAAATGTAATATTGTAGTAATTATAAACAGGTTTATTTTAGTTCAGATTAACATTTGAGGGCAGCAATTGTATTCATAATGTCAAAATAAAACCGACGTAATGTTACTTGCAGGCATTATAGCCAACTATTCCTGCCAAACTTCCATGTCTGCAGTTAGTTTTACTACAGTAAATCCATGGTGAATGTTGCTGATCTGTGGACACTGGATAGTTCATTCATGGCACAATGTTTCTTCCTGGTTTCCATGTCAGCGCTGTTTGATCCGTTAATAACGGAGAAATGTGTATGTTTCTCACTAGATCTTGCAGCGATGTTATTACTTCTGTGGCGAATTCAAATGCTTTCTTTACTGGATCTCTTATTAGCGCTGTGTAGTAACAGTGTCGCTTGATCAAGATCGGCTCGCGCTGCACTGGTCCAAACTGATAAACGGTCCTTCAACCACACAATAACGAGCAGTTCTCTTACGAGAGGTTCTCTCGTACTTGGGTAAGTATCTTACGCTAGGGGAAAACCTCTTTTCCTCGAGATATTGAAGCCAAAAATTATCCTTAATTTTGCAATAATGTAAAACGCATTGCAGCAGCATGCAGACATGGGCGAGACAGCTCGCGCGCCCATTGGCTGCTCTGCGGCAACTGCACCAGCCTATCGATAGAGGCCCCTCATGACGTCAGAACCAATGAGGGTGCTTCGCGCCCATTACGTCATGTACCGCCGAAAGCGGGTGGGGCTAGGGCTATAAATACGGCCCAGAGAGGCTGGTTTGGTCAGTTTTTCATCTCTTCAGCGAGCCTACGCATCGCTGGATCCTGAGAGGAAGCCGCGCCGTCTGATTCAAGCACTCAGCGGGATTAGTTCTGCATCTGAAGCTGCCGGTCGACAACTTGCCGCCTTCAGTCGCCGTTCCTGCTCACGCTTTCCGGCGTACATATCCTTTTCTCTGCTACTGTGTTTTGTGTATATGTGTGTTTGCCGCCGCGACACACACTCTCATTGCACTAAAAGAGCCGGGCGTCTTTTTCAAGACGCCCCTTTCCTGAGGACGCGCAGCTCTCGCGCTCGCTGACGGCGACTGCCCTCACTGCGAACTAGTTACTGCCTATGGTGACTCTGCGGACTCACCTGGCATCCTTCTCCGAGACTGCTCCTCCGCAGTTCCCTGAAAAGGCGACTGCAGATGTGTATTTTTGCAGCCAACGAGTGCGTTGTACAACCCGCTCGCCTGCACCCAAGCACCGTTTCTATGGTTTCCGTGCGTCACTGGCGAAAGGAGAAAAGAGAGTTTTCCTAGTCCAGCTGCGGCTGGACCTACCTCCATTCTCACACATTTCTCTGGAAATGTCAATATTGCAGTGGACGAGCCTATTGTAATACACGCACGCCTGCAAACAAACGCCAGCATGTTGACGCTCTCTGTTTCTATGGCAACTTCTCGCTCATTCAGTTCCAGTAAATGCGACTGTTCCAGTGTATTCTGCAGTAAACAAGTCGGCGACACAGCCCGCTGCCTGCACACAAACGCCGCTTTTATGGCTACCCAGATAAATCTCATAAGAGTGTATTTTCTGGTGTTTCGGGCACGGCCGATGGTGTTATGAGTGTAGACAAAATGCCCACTGCCCAGTGCTCATTCTTACACAGAAACACAGCCCGTCACACAGGGCTCGCGCACATGAAATCGACCCAGATCGATTGCGCATTAAATGTGGTAAATGTGCCCACTGCCCAGTGCCCACAAACACTACGTTCTGCATGTCTCAAGGTTTCTGTAAAACGAAACCAACATGCATTCGCTCTGCTCAGGCGGACAATGCTCTCAGTGTTGTAAATGTGCTCGCTATCCCACGCCCACATTCACACATAGACATGACAGGTCTTACGGGACTCGCCCAGCCCTCCCCCTCTCGGTTGACCACCGCAGAGGAGTCGAGCGCGGGCAATCTGCCCGCTGTTATCAGCGCGCCCCCTGCCTCAAATGTCATAAGCGCGACGCTTATGTTGCAGCACACTGAAGCCCCTCTGTCGCTGAGCGACCAGAGCGCGCTTCGCATTCAACCCCTAGCCATTCGTGCAAACGCATGGGCAAGGCTACCCGGGGTTTCGAAGTGGGTGCTAGACATTATAGAAAGAGGCTATTCGCTACAGTTCGGTCGACGCCCGCAACGCAAAGCGGCGCGAATCGATACTACGGTGAAAAAGGAAGTAGCACACCTACTTCGAGCCGAAATAGCGAAGTTACTGAGCAAAGGGGCTATAGAACCCTTATCACAAGCTCAGAGCGAAGGGGGCATGTACAGCAGATATTTTCTGGTACCCAAAAAAGACGGGGGTCTCAGACCCATTCTAGATCTAAGACGACTAAACAAAGCACTTCTGAAACGACGGTTCAGAATGCTCACGACCAAGAAAATCCTCTCGCAAATTTGCCAAGGGGACTGGTTCATGTCGATAGATCTGAAAAACGCTTATTTTCAAATACAAATAGCGTCACGTCACAGGCGATTTTTGAGATTCGCCTTCGAGGGTCAGGCATATCAGTACACAGTCCTGCCATTTGGCCTATCCCTGGCACCTCGCGCATCCACGATGTGCATGGATGCAGCGCTCGCACCCCTCAGGCTCCGAGGCATACGAGTGCTGAATTATTTGGACGATTGGCTGGTTCTAGCTCGATCACAGTCGGAGCTCATAGAACACAGGACCATATTACTCGATCACCTCGAGAATTTACACAGTCAGCCGGATCCGGGCCGTATCCAGACCAGATGGAGGACCTGCACCCTGCACCTGCAACTAGACTCTCCCCTGTGAAGGCCTCATCCACACGACAGCCATCGGCACTGATCCTCAACAAACCCATCTCCATACCGGCGTGACTCTGATCTTCAACCAGATCCAACTCCAATCCAGTTTCAGATAATATTCTGATTGTTCCAAACCAATCTGACTTCTTACCTATAATGCTGCCTGAATCATAATCATACACTGTTTGTTCATTGGCCAGAGGAGAACTGCCCCCCTGACTAAGCCTGGGTTCTCCGAAGGTTTTTTTTTTTCCATTCTGCCACCTGATGCAGTTTTGGTTCCTTGCCACTGTCGCCTTTTTCCACCTTTGTTGCCATTGGCTTGGCTTGCTTAGTTGGGGACATTAAATTTAACATTTAATTTAATATTCAACAATAATATTGATCTGCCTGCATTGACACTATTAAATAAGAACTGAACTGAGCTGGACGATGACATCACGGTTTACTCCAGAGCGGCAATATATAAATTAACTAAATTAATAACTTTTTTAAAACAAAAATGAAACATCACTGAACTTACTTAATCTGGACTGTGATGCTATTTTCTTCTGGAAACAAACTTTTTTGCATTATTTTCCTGTTATCTCTGTAGAGCTGCTTTGAAACAATCTGTATTGTAAAAAGTGCTATATAAATAAATGTGACTTGACTTGTTTTTGCCTCTGTCAATATGCGGGAAACCATTTTGTGCATAGCCTCCTATTGTGCTTCGATTGCATGGCTAACAATTGAGGCTACGTCGTAGCGTGAGGTCCTCGAGCGTTTTTTGAGGCTCCAGTTGATTTTTGCTGATGTTGTCTTGATGAGAGAGAAACAGTTGGAGTCAGAGGATTTTTGGTGAATTGAAAGACAAGGCTGCAGCCTGGCACAAACTTAGGGGTGCTTTAAAAAAATCTAGCTCAGCATCATCTTCGCATCAGAATTTTTCAGAATCGGGAAAACCCGGGTGATCTTGTGATCAGTGATTTTTTAAAGTGTGAAGATCTCACACCCTTTGGAGGTGACTGAGCCAATAAGAAGTTGTGGAAACTTTATGACTCTTTGGTGTTTGGGGCATTTGCATATGTAATTTGATTGGGTGTTTAAGATAAGAACCTTCAAGATTCTTATAATACGACTGTGTCACAGAGTTAGCTATATGTAATGTAAATAAACAAATAGGGAATGAAAATTGGAGTTCATAGATACTAAACATGCTACACATTCTACATGGTACTCAATTCTGTGACATTAATCCAAAAGAGTTTGAATTAATATATAGCCCAAACCCTATAAAAGGAAAATCATGAGATGGGAAAGTTGAATACATGTTTATACATGTATATTTCTCAATTGGTTATATATAGAATAGGATTAAAAGGGTTTATTTGTCCTTTTTAAATGAGAATTAAGTGAGAGTCACAACTCTCTGTAAATTCCTTTTAACAGTTATTCTTATCAGTCTTCCGGTGTCCTGTAACCAGTGAAGGATTACAAATTTAAGAATCTATTTCAGATATGCTTCCTTACATAACATCACAGTGAAGAATACTGATTTTAGCATTTGAGGTTTTAATTTAGATTCCAATATAAACTGAGAAAGTTTAGCAGCTGTTAGGATGATTATATCAAGAGATTTCCTGCCAGTCCTGTTTCTCTAAATGAGTCAATTCCTGAGACTCTCACCCTCACCCTTTGTCCTTATGCATTTCCTGACCAGTAAGCTCAATGTACAGCTGTGCTTTTGTCTCTATGATAATGTTAATGTATGGGCGATCTAGTCAGGCTGATTGGATCACTGTTATGCTGATGAGATCAGAGCTGCGGAAATTCTGGTAACGAGCTGACGCCTATATTGTATTTGCATACTTTGTAAAAGGAAGGTCTCCACCCCCAAAAGTCCCTCCTCCTAAAATGCCTATAAGATACCATGTAAAGTTACTTTAGATTAGATAATGTTGGAAGTACTGCAGCCACGTACAGCGGAGTTCTCAATAAAGAATAACTTCTGTTGAACGCGATCCCAACTGTCTCCTGGTCTCTGCTTCGATAAAAGAAAACTTTCCAACACCAGACACCTGGTTCTGCCTGTGTGTTAGCTTCATTTGGGATGCTAATTGCAGTTTTCAGAAGATGGTTCACACATAGAACTCCTTGTTGGGATATTGGGTTTGCCAGATTTTTCATTAAATATAAAGAATAATTTGTGTGTGTCTGATTGGTCCAGATGCTACATTAGCCAAAAATTAAAGTTCTTATTTATTTACCAATTTGCTCTGTTATTTCTCCATGGAACACAAAGGAGATATTATGTATAATATTTAGTTATTTTCCATACAATGACAGTTCCAAAAAACACCACAAAAGCTAAATAAAAGTAATACAAATATGTTGAGAATTTTCACAGACAATTTTTATAACTTTACCAGACCCGGAAATCCCAATTTTAAAATTCCAAACGGTTTTCCATTGACTGATTGACTGGAGAGAAGGACAGAGAGAATCTAACCAGAGTAATTACTGACTTCTGCTCAGAGCCTCAGACTGTGTTTGTGTGTGTGCTAAAATGTTTTATTTATTTTGGATCACATCTGGAAACTGGATCATTTATGAAATGCCATCAATATACCACATTCTCTCAGTTTTCATCTGAGTGCAAACTTTATTCCTTTATTAAATACCTTATAATTAAACTATATGGAGTCATATAGATAAATGGATAAATATAGATTGATTTACTCAAAGAATGGCAGTTAGATTAAGTGCATACTGAAGATCTGTCTTTTTATTTCTTTATATGGGGCTGTTACTAATCGAAGGCTAATTAGAACTGTCTGTGGTACTTCAAATCATTGAACTGAGATCTACAACAACATTTGAGTAACAGCCGGAGGTTTGTGTGTTACAGTCTCAAATCTTAAAGGACACAAGCTTGTCTGTGTAGCCACAGTAGACAGCTCAGCATGTTCATATTGCCTACCATTGGCACAGTGCCCTTTATTATTATATAGCTTACAATGCGATACTTGTTTAAGTTTTTCTTTTTTTTTCTTGACTCTGTAAGTTAGTGGCTAAAGTTTATTAAGCAGATCAATGTTGGGATCAGGGTAAAACAAAAAATATATATATGTTTTTCCCACCAACCAACTGGTGAATGCCCAAGTTTACCTGCCATTTGTAATCCATTATAGCCCAGTTTATGTTAAATACAATATTAGAGCCAGTTTTTGGAGTTAGACAATGTGAAGATAAAGTGAACCTACAGTGTTTTGTGTTTAATGCATGTGACCATTTATCAAACCATGCCATAGTTTCAAAGGTTTCACATACACTTGCACAATTTTCAGGGCTTTTTTTTCTCTGAAATGCTCTTGCGCAATGTACATGAGTGGCATTGTGCTGCTGAAAATCTGAACAAACAGCTTCGCATACATGCAAATCGTCAGTTCTTGTTCTGTCTGTTCATCAAGATGCAATAAAATGTGTTTTTCAAGTGTGTCTGTTGCTTGCATCTAAACAAAAGCATTTCTTGTCAGATTTCTGAGATGTCTCACAAGTCTCATACAGTCACTTAGATGAGCAAAATTACATGCCATTGCCTTCATCTGATTGTTGCCAGGGGGTAACATCCTGGTTGGGATCTTTTGGAATAATGTATAGAGCAGCAGGTGCTACCAGCCTGATCTTATGAATTGCGTCTCTATAGCACGCATTGTTTTTACTTGCATATGATAAATAAACTGCACAATAAATACAATGCATGCTATTTAGACGCATTATATGAGATCGGGTTGGTGCTACACACAGAAACAGAAGAAGGTTTGACTTTAACATATTTTGCTCTTCTGGTGTTTATAAAAGTAAATAGTATCTATCTGGTCTCTATTACTTCACTGTGACTTTTTTTTTTAAATACACTGAACTCTTATCTTAAAAGATCCTAAAAGTCTCCTAAAGATATGATCTATTTAAGATTTAAGTTTGGAAACTAGCGACTTCTGTTGACATAATGGGCCCTTATTTTAACGATAAAAGCGCATGGTCTAAAGCGCACAGCGCAAGTGCACTTAGGGCGTGTCCGAATCCACTTTTGCTAGTTTAACGACGGGAAAAATGGTTGGCGCACCTGGCGCATGGTCTAAAAGGGTTGTCCCTATTCTCTTAATGAGTAATGGGTGTGTTTTGGGCATAATGTGCATAAAAACAATCAAAGTCTCATCTCCCATTCCATTTAAAAGCCAGTTGCGCTCGCGTCATGGCAAATTTGCTACTTACAAGGCGGAATTTGCAAGCGAAAGACTGAATGCTTCTGCAGAGAGGAAACGGATCTGCTCGTGTGCGAGGTTAAAGCGCGCAAGCAGACCATCTACGGGACAAGCCGGATTCCACCATATCTAACATATGCACACAATAATAATCGTTTACATTTTAATCCTTTTTTAATATTTAGCATATTTGTGTGCTGCTGCATGACCCTGTGTGTGAAATAAGCAGAGTGTAAGCGCGTTGTGCACCCGCCTATAGGCGCATATTAATAATGCGTCCTTTAAATAACAAAAAAAATACTGCGCCATTGACTATAGACCAGGGCCCGTATTCATAAAGAATCTTAATGCAAAGAGTAGCTCCTAGTGACACAATTCTAAGAAAATTCTTAGAAATGTGGGCGTTTACTCTTAAAATTGAAGAAAAAATCCTAGTAAAGAAAAAAGTAATTCAGAAAGCATCTTAACCCTTAAAAGAGGTCTTAAGGTCAAAATTGTTAGGAGCACGGACGAGGACTTTTAAGAGGCTTAAGAGTTTCTTTAGCAGAGGAGAAAATGGCAGAAAGACGAAGAGGGAGAAGAAATGTGTTGCAGACAATGAATAACAGTGAGTTAATAAAACGCTATAGATTAGATCGTGCAGGGATTATGTTTGTGACTGATCTTATTAGAGACACGCTAACATCTCCGACACAGCACAGAAATGCCATAGCGCCAGAAATGAAAGTAATCACTACATTACGATATTTGGCAGCTGGGAAAATTCCATGTTTGATACATTAAAACCAACATTCAAACCACCACTTAAATAGCATGCCAGCAATCAGTGGAAAATAATTGGAAAGAGTGGAACAATTTGTATCATTCTAAGCCAAGCAAATACCGTATAGGAAATTAACAGCATGCATGATACATTATTACCATACCATGGTAAATAAAAATAAAAAGGATTTATATACACATATATAATGTGTGTGTGAGTGTGTGTGTGTGAGAACGGTCAAATAGGAAAAATTACGCATGTAATTTCAAAGTGAAGGCTTAGAATAGACCCTATACTTAAAATCACTTTTTTTTTTTTCTTCTTGGACAACCAACCAATCACAGTCTTCAAAAGATTGTGTCATACATAGCAACGGGGTCAACCCCGCCTCCTCACTAAGATGAAAGTTTTTGTCTTTTCCTTACTCAGAGTTGCTCTCAGATCGGTCCCGAATTGCTCTTAAGCTAAGACTCCTACGTAAAAGTTTTTAAGCTAAATTAAGAGTTTTCTGAGAGGATTCTTAGAATCTTTATGAATACGGGCCCAGGTTTGTGTTGGTCAATGGCGCAGTATTTTTTTTTTGTTGCATTTCAGTTGCCTCAAAATAGCAATGCGCCAACAATGCGCCCGAACACACCTCGTTTTCAGACCAGCAAGCCCATGGGCGCACAGATGGGCGCAAATGCATTTGCTATTTCAACAACGTGGCGCAGGACGTGAAAATGATAACGGCGTCGGGCTGAAACTAGCACAAAAAAAACTGCATTGTGCCGAGTGTATGATAGGGCCCAGAATGTTCACCAGAAACAGCTTATGCTGAAATTGGCCATCATAATGGCTCACCCACAGATGCTAATGTCAGCTAAGCCCTGATCTCTTTGTATCACATTCGCCAGCTTTCATTTTCTTTTCTGCATTATTTTATCAAAAACATGATGATTTACTGTCTTGTAAGCATTTGTATTTCCATGAGGAAATGCAAATCTAGTTTTTATTAATATCAGTACCCAGGCCTAGTGATGCCTCTCAAGGGAATTTAAATAAATACAGGGAGTGGTAAAAAGATATCTAGGGAGAAGAACGGAGCAGAACAGATGGCTGTGAGAAAGAGGAGCAGGAGGATGGGCGAGCGACATCTCACCCCTCACTCGCTCTGTTGACAGCTCCCATCCTCCACCTCCTCCCTAGTGCAAAGCGAGCTGGGTAATTTTACTTGTGTACAATCCAGCCCCAGGCGGCACTCTGTAATAAGCACGGCACAGAAGCACAGGTAAATAAATCTGTGTGATGAAGCACCACACACCACAAGGATGACAAGTAAATCCACTACTGGCTCCAAACAGCATTTCAGTATCTATATCTGCCATGATGCGCAGTTCAAATGAAGATGTTCATTTTGGGATCCAACAACAAAATGACAGAGTGGAAAAAGACTCAAATGTCCAAGCAGCTACATTTTTAACAATAAAATAAGGATGCCGGTGAGGTGTTTAACCAAGATCTTGAAAAAAAAAGTCAATCTGCTCTGTCTTTTTCCCCCAAACAATGCAAAAACGCTTCAGCAAATTTTGTAGGCAATCCTCAGTGTATATGAGAGGAATAACAGCATCTTAGAAAACTAAACACTCTGAACAACACAACAGACCTTCGTATTCAAGGACGCTTCTGCTCGCCAGGGTACCTGGGGTTTGGTGGAGGCTGGGGGCAGTGTTGGGGGATGCTCGTCGATTGCCGTGGTTACCAGAATGGGGGAGAGACGGGAAGGAGCTTCAGTGAGTGGAGCATTGTCGTAATTAGGAGGGGAGGTATAAAGATCCTCAAATGCATTCATGTCCTTCAACAAGGAGTCTAATTCTGGTTCAGGGTCATAGAGATCCCCTAAGAGAAAAAGAGAGAGAAACTATGGTTGGTTTTTAATCAAATTAGCATTTAAAGTCCAGACCTGGCAATTTTCAGAAATTTTCTTTTCTACTCCATTTAGGGCCATTTGGACACCTCAGGACTTTATTGTTTAATATAATTAATTTACATAAACTACCAGTCAAAAGTTTAGAATAATTATGATTTTTAAAAATGTTTTTGAAATAGTCTCTTATGCTCAGCAAGGGTGCATTCATTTTAACAGTAATGTTGATGAAATATTTTACAACTTAAAATAACTATTGTCTATTTATAGTATATTTATAATATATATATATAAACTCTGTCATCGAGAGAGCATTTTTAACATTTAATTCTGTGATGATGTCAAAGCTGAATTTTCAGCATCATTACTCCAGTCTTCAGTGTCACATGATCCTTCTGAAATCATTCTAATATGCTGAGTTGGTGCTCAAGAAACATTCCTTATTATTATCATTGTTGAGAACAGTTTTTGTTGCTTAATATTTTTGTCAAAACTGTGATACACTACCAAAAAGTTTTGGGAAGAGTAAGATAAAAAAATAAAAAAAATGCTTTTATTCAGCAAAGATGCATTAAATTGATCAAAAGAGACAGTAAAAACATTTATAATGTTACAAAATATTTAAATTTCAAATATCTATATTCAAAAATTATAATTTTTTTATTTATTTTTATTTTCTAAAATATCCTGCATGGAAAAAAATGTATTATTGTTTTCACAAAAATATGAAGCCTTTTCTGATGTGACACTGATCAACAAAGATCAACAAAGGACAAAAAAAGTATTTTAAATGCACATTTTCACACATTATATTTCATTAACAAGATGTTAAATTTAAGTTGACGGAAACTCTTCCATCCTCTGCAGCAGTCAAGTCATTCTCCATTCAGCATCTTCAAACAGCATGTTGCATTAGGCTATGACAGTGAGCACAAGAAAAACTTTCTTAATGATGCAACAATTTTATGCATAATCTGAACATAAAGGTCTGTGCTTTTGTTTAAAAGGACAGTATTTTACTGAAGTTTTTTTGTGATTCTGAATTGTATGGTACTCGCTATTGTATGTCTGTTAGATGAGAGCGTTAGTAGTGGACTGAATAAATCATGTCATTCATACTCACAGTAACTACAGTTTAAATCCCTGATGAACAAGGCTCAGTAAAATGTTGAATAGATGCAATACCTTAGGTGTTGCACACATACAATATCTCTAATCTTTGTGTTCTAAACTTTTTTAAATTATTGGAGCTAAGATCGTCCATGACTCAAAAAAATGATGTTGCTTTAAAGCACATCATCATGTGCTCGGAATGGGTATAAGTGCTCACCCTCAAGTTGTTCCAAACCTGTATGAATTTCTTTCTGCTGAACACAAAAGAGTGGAGGTGGGCAGCTGTTGACCTCAACTGGGGATATCGTCAGACAGTAGAAGGAATACTTCGAGGATCTCCTCAATCCCACCGACACGTCTTCCATTGAGGAAGCAGAGGCCGAGGGCTTGGAGGTGGACTCGTCCATCACCCAAGCTGAAGTCACAGAGGTAGTTAAGAAAAAGCTCCTCGGTGGCAAGGCACCGGGGGTGGATGAGATCCGCCCTGAGTACCTCAAGTCTCTGGATGTTGTGGGGCTGTCTTGGCTTACATGCCTCTGCAGCATCGCGTGGCGGTCGGGGACAGTACCTCTGGACTAGCAGACCGGAGAGTGTGTTCCAACTACAGGGGGATCACACTCCTTAGCCTCCCCGGGAAAGTCTATGCCAGGGTACTGTAAAGAAGAATTCGGCCGATAGTGGAACCTCGGATTCAGGAGGAACAGTGTGGTTTTTGTCCCGGTCGTGGAACACTGGACCAGTTCTATACCCTCTCCAGGGTGCTGGAGGGTTCATGGGAGTTTGCCCAACCAATCCAGATGTGTTTTGTGGATTTGGAGAAGGCATTCAACTGTGTCCCTCACGGCGTCCTGTGGAGGGTGCTCTGGGATTATGGGGTGCGGGGCCCTCTGCTAAGGGCCGTCCGGTCCCTGTACGACCAGAGCAGGAGCTTGGTTCGTATTGCCGGCAGTGAGTCAGACTTGTTCCCGGTGCATGTTGGACTCCGGCAGGGCTGTCCTTTGTCACCGGTTCTGTTCATAATTTTTATGGACATAATTTCTAGGCGCAGCCTAGCCTGGGTTTCCCCATGCTGCCTTGAGCGCAGCGCGATTTTATTCACGCTGCTAGTCAGCATGGATTCCATGGACCAGATTTTCGCCTCAGCTAGGGAACCAATCACAGAACGGGGAGGGAGCAGCAAGACGATGACGACATCTATGCGACACACCGAAACAGTTTGTTTATATCTATGGATCCAACATGACAGACGTAAAAATATATGCATATTTTTAGGAACACATCTACAAAAATATGCCTGTATTTCAAGTTGATAAAATAATTTAAAATCCACATCAGTTTATTTGTGCCGACGCGCCACGCCCTCCCAGGATCTATAACGTTACCTAGGCTACTTTCACTTTTAAAAATTCATCATAACCGCGCGCGCGATCTGCTTGCAGTCGTCGAGATGGATGCTGAGGAGTTGAAGAAAAGAATAGCTAGTGGAGATTGTAAAGTTGTCGACAATACGTCATCAAAAATCAAGTCCAGTGTGTGGGAGAAATTTGGAGTTATCTGAAGAAAATATTGTGAAAGGCTTTGCTGCAAACATTTTCGTTTTGGATAGCCGCAAATGTGGAACTTCATCCTTGAGGAAGCACGCAGAAACTGTGGTAACAAAGCAGTTCTATCGAACGGTATTTTTCATATTTAACACTGTTAAGTATGTGTGGTGTGCAGGGCGTGTTTGAACCCAAAATGGTCAGATGTAGGCTAGACGAAATTGCGTGGCATATAGTGTTGGAGCCGCGACTGTTCGATTGGTAAAATGTTATAAGGCTACTCAGTTTTGTGGTAACGTTAGCCATGTTCTTCATGTATCGGCCTTTTGACAGCTTCAGCTGAAGTTGTCCTTGTGTTAATTGTCGTGTAATAACTTCTGTATGACCTGGCAATAAACATTTTTGTAAGTGTGTCTATAATGTGATAGTCTAAACTGATTTTATTTCGGGTGTCGGTTCTATTTTAAGCGGGTCGGGTGCAGATTTTAATTAGTGCTGCTGTCGGAAAACGGGTCGGGTGCGGTTTTAAGCACTGCGGGTACGGGCGGGTGCGGATTTACAAAATCCGACCCGTGCAGGACTCTGGTGTACACATAAATCTCTGACCCATCGTCGTCTTCTTCGTTGAATATCTGTCGCTCTACATACATCATCTGGTATAATTGAAACGATTGGCTATGAGCTACGTACAGGCGCATTTGATAGAAATTTGTAGCGCCCAATAAACGGCTCTGGGCATTCGTAAACCACGCCTCAAATACGAGAAAATGAACATGTGGTTCCCAGACCACGTCTCAAAGAGAAAGTGGTCTGACGTTAGCCAGGCTAGGCGCAGCCAGGGGCTGGACAGTGAACGGTTTGGGGACCACAAAATTTAGTCTCTGCTTTTTGCAGATGCTGTTGTCGTGTCGGCCTCATCAGACCATAACCTTCAACGTGCACTGGGACGCTTTGCAGCCGAGTGTGAAGCGGCTGGGATGAGAATCAGCACCTCCAAGTCCGAGGCCATGGTTCTCAGTCGGAAAATGGGTGGCTTGGCCACTTCAGGTTGGTGGAGAGTTCCTGCCTCAAGTGGAGGAGTTCAAGTATCTTGGAGTCTTGTTCACGAGTGAGGAAAGGATAGAACGGGAGATTGACAGACGGATCGGTGCAGCTTTTGCAATAACTGCTGCCCCCGTGACCCGGCCCCGGATAAGCGGAAGAAGATGGATGGATGGATGGATGGATGGATGGATGGATGGATGGATGGATGGATGAACACAAAAGAAGATTTTTTGAAGTTTGTCATTAACCAACAATTGTTTTTCCATACTGTGGAAGTCAATAGCTTCTTTCGCTCTGGGTAGTTCTAGGAACTCAGTTCTAGGAACTAGCAACCAGGGTGATTTCCAGAGAACTAAATGTTCCTCTTTTATTTTCACGGCACGGTGGACATTTATTTTGACAGCACTGAGAACGTCAGAGCCTCCGAAGAAGAAGAAGAAGAAGAAGAACGTCAGAGCCTGAGCACACAGTGCTCACATTCTCCGTCTTCATCCGTTTACGATCTGTCTAACAGTCCTGTCTAATACGTTATTAGATATAACTGTTATACAAGAAATTCGTTTTTTTCGTGTGGTTGATGTCCAATGACGCTAGCTGAGCAGAAATACATAATAATGTTTCGCTAGTCCCCTCAAAGTTGCATTGGATTTTCTCCTTAGTGTAAATGTTGAGAGATCCATCTATCACTGTTTTCCATGTTCGTAGAGTTAGTTTCTGGAGTAAATACATAGGCTATATTCTGTGCGTACACGTCTTTTTTTTAAATGTCGGGTGCTGGTGATTCACATACGTTCAGCCAATCAGCGTACACTTCTATCACTGGTAGTTCCTATAGTGCTGGGTTAGACCCTACTCTGAAGTATGAGCTAATTTAGTTGCCCCAAAAGGTGTTTCCAGAACTAAAATCGTTCCTAGTTTCTGCGGTGCGAACACGCCAAAAAGCGGGTAGCCTACTTCCACCATTAGTTCTAGTAACTATGAAAAGGTTCCTCCAGTGCGAAAGCCCCAAATGTTTGGTTACCCATATTCTTCTAAATATCTTATTTTGTGTTCAGCAGAAGAAATAAATTCATACAGGTTTGGAACAACTTGAGGGTGAGTAAATTATGCCAGAATTTTCATTTTGGGTGAACTAACCATTTAATATATATTAGTATTGTAACTTGTAAGGTAAAATAAAAATGTCTGTCTTCATTTTTTGTAGTTAGCTTTAAATAATAATATATTTTATTATTCAAATAAATAAAAAAAGAAAACTGTGAATATAAAAGTGAACACAGACACTATCATAACTAAAAAAGAGCCTTCTCCTTTTTTTCTCTCTGTTCAATCTGATCACTAAAATAAGTTTTAGTTGGTTCTTGTAAAGATTGAAGCCAGTTGTGAACACCCAATGCAACTATTGCCATTGAGAGTGGTTTCTTTGTTCTTTTGCCTGGATGTTTACAAAATTATTTTAAAAAGAAAGATACAACATCAGAACCATGAACATGCGAGTATGTTGTTAAATTATTATATACATTTAATTTTTTTTTTTTTAATTAAGAAAATATTTTTTATGTCAAAGAGGATTGGCTGATAAAAAATGTTTGGGAATCCCTGCCACGGAGAAAAGAAAATCATACAAGTCTGAAGCAATATGTGACTGAGCAAATGTCAACAGAATTGTCCTTTTTGGTAACACTTTATTTCAATAGTCCACTTTAGACATTCTCATCTTCATCCCTTACATCGTCTCCTCTCTTGCTTTGCTTCTGCTTGTCCTTGGTCCTTCTTATATTTTTGTTATCCATGTAACCCTGTCTATATACCTTGTTTGTTTACTGTTTTAGTTTTTCTTTCAATGTAAACCAATTAACTGTAAAGCGTCTTTGAGTGTCATGAAAAGCGCTATAAAAAATAAATGTATTATTATTATTATTATAATAACTATAAGTAACTTTGCAACTACATGTCAACAAACTCTCATTAGAGTATTAGTAGACTGTTAGTAGACTGTTTGCTTAATATCTGCCAACATTTTATTCTGATGGTCCCCCTACAGACTATAAGTAACTTGGCAACTGCAAATCAACTTATTCTACTAACCCGAACCCTAACACCTAACCATAACCTAACAGTCTACTAATACTCTATTGAGAGTTAGTTGACATATAGTTGCAAAGTTACTTATAGTTAGTAGAATCTCTAAACTGGTCAATCGAAATAAAGTGGAACCTCATTTTTCTGTGAACAATATCTTTAACCTTTCTTTGTAGAATGTAAAATCTTAATAAGATTTCAGAATGTTCAGAAAATCTTTATTACCTTTAGTGCGACCTTTGTCTCTTTTGCCTCCCTGCTTTCTGTGCTCAGCCAGATGCCCATGGCCACGTCTTCTGCCTTTATGATTGAACTCTCCCTCTGGTGGATGATTTCCTCGCCGCATATGAGCAGGACCCCTGACTTCATCGTGAACCTCCACCCTCATACTGTCTCCAGGCCCCATCTCCAGCTTTACAGGGCTCAGGCCCTCTAGACTTGTCCCATCATCCTCCGGTCGGTCCACAGGCCTTCGAGAGAGCAGCCCAGCATTATCACTCTCTTTGCGTGACCAGTGTCTTTTTCGCTGGCTGTCGCCCAGAAGACCCATGTCAGGGTCTGGCTTGGAGTCAGTGGTGGAGGTGGAAGACCTGGTCATACTCTGTTTGGCATTTTCAGATGGGATCTCAGAGCTGTGCGAGGTGTGGGACAGTGTGATAAGGAGTAGGGCAAAGAGATGACACAAGCCCGGAGCTGCCATCTTCAAACACAGCGCCACCTGCTGGTTAGGGCACAATCAGGTCAGCTGATAGAAAACCAACAGATACATGTATATTTGCACTTTAAATAGATTTGAGTGTACACATCTTAATTATTACATATAATGAATCATTAATTCCTAAATATCATTAACTATTGGGAGGGGAGGTCGCACCACATGACGTGTAGAACTAACACTGACTTGTCATAAAGTCATCAAATTATCTGATATTGTAAGAGACTAATGGACCCTTTTCAAATGCATGACACGTTTCCGCAGTAAAGCTGGAGATCATAAATCTATCAACAATTTTAATATTTTCATTTTTAAAAAGTTGAATATACATTTATTACTCTATACTTTGTGCTTTATTACCTTTGCATAAAATCACTGAAAACAGGTTAAAAGTCCTTGCACTTTGATGCAAAAAACGCAGAAAATCGAACCCGATCCAAAAATTTCGGACGAGAACTTCGTACTCAGTGTGCAAGAACCTTAACGCTGCTGAATGAATGTATTTAATGTAACATTTGAGGGAGAGACAGAAAATTTGACATCTTTCTCTCTTCTGAAAAATGTTATCTCTCAATATTTTTCCTCTTTTAGAAAGTCATAGAAATGTTATCGTAGAGTTTGCTATTGGGAAAATGAGAACGCAAAGAAATATTTATATATTTGTTGTAATTTCTTTTCACCACAAAAAATATCATTATTATAATTTAATCATTATTTATCATAATTATAATTTGAATGAATAAATAGATTAATCATCATCATGTTGTTAACACACTTACAGACTACTCATTATATCCAATTAGACTGACAGACCACTTATAACATCCAACAATGTTTGTGTACAAGAATCCAGCCTTGGATGTTATGGCCAATATCCCCATTATAATAATGCTTATTATAACTTATCTTAGTTAGCCAAGCTTAAATTCATCAAAACTGGGGGAAAAAAGACAAATTTTTAGGGAAAAAACATTTGACTAACACATTGGCTAGAAGTTAAAATCAGGACATCTCAAACCAGAGCATCATAGTACACCCACAAACATACTTACATATTTAAATAATAGCCTTGCTTTGCTTTGCTTTGACATGAAATAAACAAGAGCTCAAAGGCAACCTAAATGTGTTGAGAAAACTTGCCAGACTAAATATCAGGTTTGGATTCCCACTAGGCCAAGAATAAGAGGATCCAAAGGAAGAATCTTTCCTCAGGTGGCATATCAAAGTCAAGCTTATGAGGAGGTTCTTACCATGCACCACACCATGCAAATCAGTGGCATGGGTCTTACTTTGATCATCCGAGGTCTCCTCTCATCCTCAGATTTTCCCCTTAGTAAATCTGGCCCCTTCACTCTGTATTTTGTCCCTGAGAGCTGCTCACGTTGCCTCAAACAGCAGGCATCTATCCCTGCATTTAAGACTGATACACATATGCTAACTTTACACCTAAGATGTCTTTATATTTCTGATTATTTGTCATATTTGAAATGATAGAGTAAGGTTATTCTTATGATGGATTCAAGTCATGTCGGAATGATTTAAGAATGTCACCAATAATTACTCGTGGGAAACTCTGGAAGTAAAGTTTGCATGCATTTTGTGCATTGTTGATGAGGAATAGCAATGAAGCTTACCAGAAAATACCATTCATTTAACCGGTTATGTGGTATCAGGCTTGTGCGATCAAACCACTTTTTTTTCTAGTGATAACAAAACTTCCTGCCTTTATTAGCAAGTGAAAAGAAGAGCACGAAATATGAAATTGCCCAAAAAGACAATTTTATTCCAAACAAAAATCACTTGATGCTAAAGATTCCACAAGTAAGACTACGTATTTAGGCCAATTCAATTTCACATTCAATGTAGAAATTGAGAAGATATATACTAGAAATGTGCCCATAGCCCTTATTTGAAAGGCATGGTTAATGACTCCAACGGATTGTAAATAATAATAATAGAAAAAAAAGTTGCTATATAGATGCAGTCACAACCAAATACACTGCATGCTGATTTCATAAGGGCTGCACTGAAAAGGTAGCTACACGTGTAGAAATATGCAAGTAAATCCTCATTTGTTAAAGGGATAGTTCACTTTGAAATTAAATTTTGGTATGTTTTAGCTTACCTCAAGGGCATCCAAGATGTAGGTGTCTTTGTTTCCGCAGTAGTTTCAATTTTGATATTTTTTAGGTCAAACCGTTCTTGTCTGTCAGTCGTATAATTCAGGTCTATGGTCACCACCTCAAAGAGCATGCACAGAGAAGTCCAAATTAAACAATTCCCCATCGTAAGTACACATTGATGTTCTAAGCTTACTGTCTCCTCTCCACCAGTAAGCTGGTGTGTGGTGGGCGTTCTGGCGCAATATGGCTGCCGTCGCATCATCCAAGTGGATGCTGCACATTGGTGGTGGTTGAGGAGATTCACCCCTTCTATGTAAAGCGCTTTGAGTGCCGAGAAAAGCGCTATATAAATGTAATGAATTATTATTATTATTATTATTATTATTATTAGACACGAAACGAGCGGTTTGTGTGAGAAAACGAACAGTATTTATATCGTTTTTACCTCTTGTACACAACCACATCCAAGTGATCTGCTTGTGCAGACTAAGCCAGAACGCACGCACACACACACCAGGAAGCGCGTGCGCCCTCAGATCACTTGGACGTGGTTGTGTACAAGAGGTAAAAACTATATAAATACTGTTCATTTTCTCACACAAACCGCTCGTTTCATGTCTTAGGACATCAATGTGTACTTACGATGTGGAATTGTTTAATTTGGACTTCTCTGTGCATGCTCTTTGAGGTGGTGACCATAGACCTGCATTATATGACTGACAGACAAGAACGGTTTGACCTAAAAATATCAAAATTGAAACTACAGCGGAAACAAAGACACCTACATCTTGGATGCCCTTGAGGTAAGCTAAAACATACCAAAACTGAATTTCAAAGTGAACTATCCCTTTAAGATGTACATATTAAGATATCCTCATTAGGCAGCCATTTTACAGTTTTGTCACCAGATCCATTTTACCTGGCACAAATGTTTTTTTTGTGGTACATTAATGAATTCAATTATACGGATAATTAAACGACGATTGGAGATTTTGGTGGCAGAGAGGTGGATCAAACAGCAGCCATTTAACTATTTATAAACATAAACAAAGAAGGTAATCTAAATCACAAGAGTAGAAATATGTAACTTGTATTTGTAACTTGTAATGTAGTTTGGCCATCTGCATGAAGACAATACTGAATCAAGGGCTGAAACAAACACAGGTCCTAAATATACAGGAAATAACAAGCCACTAAACTAGAAACAGGTGTACAGCACAATCAGTTACTATGGAAACAAATTAGTGACTAGAACAAAGGAAACCAGAAGGAAACACAGGAAACAAGAATATACAAGCACAAAGTCCATGGAACACAAACTGAAACTAAACGTAACACATAGGTCTCGCCAGGTGTTTTTTCTTTATTTTTATTTTTGAAAACGTGGAGGGAACATGCACAAATGACACTTACCCTATCACCCTATTAATTTCTTTATATGTGAAAGTTTTGAGAAAATTAAAGTACACCCATTATTCATTTGGGCTGGCTGAATATATAAAGATCCCAATCTGTACAGCATTCCATATAGTACATATTAAAGAAAAAAGCTCCAAAAATGTTTTGCCGCTTATGCATATACAACTATCATTGGAGGACATTGCTCTTCATTGCCTTGGTGACTGGAGAGCACATTAAGAAGACTTAGATTGCAGCTCCATCTCACACCATTATTGCCTTTTAATTGGTATCTCAGTGCTTTGATTTAGGTAATGAATCAAGCTCAATGAAATAAAGCAGAATTTAATGAGAGTCTGGTACAACTGGCGGTAATGAGAAGAGTTTAATATACCATGGTTTATATAACAATATGCAATACAAAATTTGTTTATAAAACACATTTAAAAACAACCGAGGCTGACCAAAGTGCTGCACTGAAAAGAATAAAACTAAGAAAATAGAAAAATAAAACTACCAAAATTAAAAAGCACACAACAATAGTAAAACAATAATCCAACCTATGATCAAGGAGTATTGAAAGCAAGAAAATAAAAGCGCGATGGCCTTAAAGCCTGGATCTAGGCATGATGAGTAAGCAGAGATCACTGGATCTCAGAGTTCTAGAAGGAGTGTAAAGACGGAGCAGATCAGTCAGGTACTGAGGGGCCAAATTATTAAGTGCGTTATAAACATATAGTAGCATTTTAAAATCAATTCTTTATTTGACAGGTAGCCAGTGCAGTGCAGATAAAATAGGAGTTACTGGCTCAAACGTAAGTGTGTGCAGTACACATGTTTATGTTTATGTTTAAGTACAAAACGTCCCAAGTACCGTCAAGTTTTGTTTACCACAGACCTAATTTTACTCAGAAATTGGAAAAAAAAAAGAAGAAGAAAAAAACCCACTATAAAAACCCATAGGAAAATCTTGAGAGAACCGCTGGCAAATTAACCCTCCGGGTTTTGACGTCACAGCTGCAGCACTCTACTGTGTTAGAAAATACCAACTACACTAAACCCTTCCCTAAACTTAACCGACAGTGTTAACAAAATAGCCTGGATGCCAGCCGAACTTAGCCCCGCCCACAACATTTTTTGGTCGGGAAGTTCAGTCTGGACTCGTTCCGTTGAGGAGCTATTATGCCCGAACAAAAATTGTTCGGACCAATCAAATTGTCAGGGCGGGCTTTATACGATGATGGACAGATGAGCAACGTAACGTAATCATCCACGTCACCAACGAGCGCTTGGGTTGAATTCGTTTACAACACAGATGACTGCCGCTGGAGAATTGTTATTTCACGAGTTCACACTTACAAATAAGTCAGATAGAATAAATGCATATTTGGCGTGCTGTCCGAGGAGAGGGCGGGCTCGGTATTCGGCCCGAACCCAAAGTGCTCCCCCCGTATTCCAGGCTGTGGAAGAACAGGCCGAGAGTGAGTGGAGGGATGCTGAAAACTGTCATGGAATGTTAGGTGAGTTGACAAAGTGAATAAATATATGCTTTCTCTCATGCTGATAGTGTAGACCAGACGGTCATTGTTTGATGACAAGTTGATTGGATTGATTATTTGAACGTGCTCCTCTCGAACTTTGTTTATAAAACATTATGTGTAGATTCCGCCATTGCGTCTGTTATAGAAGATATCGACAGCGCATTCATTTTAAAAGAGGAACAGAGAACCACGATCAAGGCATTTGTCGATCGGAAGCATGAATGAAAAACATACATCACTTACTCCGTTGCTCTGATTGGTTATAGGTCTATCCAATTGAGTGCAGAGGCATTTTCCTTCCTGGTTCGGTTGAAACACGCCCCATAATCAAAGCTCAATGGAGCAGTATCAGACTCACATTCTGACTAGAATCTGAGTATGACGACGTCAGGCTATTAACAAAAGCAAATTTAAGATAAAAATGTATTTGCTGAAGCAATCATGCCATTTTCGCTTGCTTCCACAAGTCCTTGAGCTCTTTTATCAGACTTGTGTTTCAAGTCTGATAAAGGTGAGAAGGTGAGCTTCTGAACATGTTTACTATGTCAGAAAAGCCATATGGAGCTAATTATGTAATGGAAAAGATGTTGATGTTTTACTGCCGCTGCGGTGAATTGTACTTTATGTATTGGTATGCGTTTGGTATTTTACAAAAAAATATAGGTAATTGCATGTCTTTCCAATGAGCCTATATTGCATAAAAACTTACTTTACTCTTACTTTAACGTGTCACCCTGGGGTGCTTGGTGACCTTCTGGAATATTACATGTCATGCTCTTGGATTTCTTTTTAAATTCGCTACATTCTTTGGAAATAGTTTTGATTTTTATTGGAAAACTTTTTCTTTAATCACCTTGAACAAAACTGAAAAACATTAACAAGATATAATCAATAATATTGTCATGATTCCTGTCTTGTGTTCCCCTTGTCTTGTATGGACTTTTATGTTTTGTAGTCCTTTGTAGTTTTTCTTGTTGATTAGTTCATGATTGTTCCCAGGTGTGTCTTGTTCGCCAATCTCCACTTGAGTGTATATATACCCAAGTGTTTCTCATGTTCTTTGTCTGGTGTTGTCCTTCTATGGATGTTTTGTTTGCGCTTGCCGTCAGTTTTGTTTGCGCGCTTGCCGTCAGTTTTGTTTGCGCGCTTGCCGTCAGTTTTGTTTGCGCGCTTGCCGTCAGTTTTGTTTGCACGCTTGCCGTCAGTTTTGTTTGCGCGCTTGCCGTCAGTTTTGTTTGCGCGCTTGCCATCAGTTTTGTTTGCGCTTGCCGTCAGTTTTGTTTGCGCTTGCCGTCAGTTTTGTTTGCGCTTGCCCGTGTCTGCATTTACCAGTTTTGCCTGGATTTACTTTTATTATGTTTGTTTGAATAAATGTTTGCTGCATCTGGATCCCACTCTTGTTCCTCTGAAACAGCCACCGTTATAAATATATTCAATAATTTTATAAATTCTCATTGCTACATAAATCTACAACATTTTAAAAAAACATTACAATTATCACAGAATAAACTTTGCGTTGCTGTCCGCAATCGCGTCAAGGATCAGCCAAATTTCCACGTGCATCATAAATCAGTTGTTAAGAAAAGTGCTGAGCAGAATTTTTGTGCCATCTAGTGGTTTTATAAGATAATAAAATCAAATGCGCCTTTTACCCTGGTGCGCCTTTTGCCCCCCGTTGTACACTACACAAGAATGGTCCAATGGCTTTATGCATAAACATTGTATTTGAATTATGGCGGCAACCCCAATTTAGAATTTGATGTGCATCTCTGAGACTTTCTTCAATGTGGGAAAGGGGTAGTTCATCAACCTGGCACCCCGCTCAGGCAGCCATTCTGCTCTGCTAAGACAGCGGCATATGATAAATCAATAAGGAAGGGGTATTGATCTTGTGTGGGTCGATAGTTGGACCAGCATTATCAGCCAGAGATGCACAAATGCACCTCACACCCTGCAGAGATAGTTGTGTAGGGTTGCTAGCCAGGGGACTTTATTGTGGGCTATTTAAGAACTCGTCTACAAAGGCTAAGTGAAGGAAATTGCATATGAGGCTGGGTAGCAAATCTCCTGCCAGAAAAAGGAGTTGCAGGCGCTTCATTTGGGAATACACACGGACTGTTTTGGACTTTATCAGTCAGTTGTACACACTGTGTGCTTTTCACAGCCGGAGAGGGTTTGGAGCGACTGCTGAGCTTTAGTTTTCACACAATTGCTAGTCTCTATTCAGTATGAGCGCTCCCCCGTAGAATTTTTAGTATGACAAATGTGTTCGTTGGTAGTTCATTAGTCTCTCATTCACCACACAAAAACAACATTGAAGATAACTAAAGAAATGAACAGCAATCGAACATATAGAAAAAAGAAGAAAAAAATTTCAGTAAGCTGCTCAGATTCCTGAAAGGGCCTTACAAATGTATAGTCTGGGTGATGTGAGTTCATGCTGATCCAATACAAAAACTGCCCACTGTCATGGGACCAACAGGTGGACCTCTGAGGGGGCTGAAGGATGAAATTAAGTCTTGAGATGTGGGGGTCGTGACTCGTGCACCCTGCGGGGCTTGATAGGACCTCACCCACGAAGACCACACATCAATTAAATAGGAGCCATGGTAAACATACACAACACCTGGCATGATATGGCAAAGGCCCAGTGCTCAGCCTTAAGGTAAGATGCTGACCGTGAGATGACAAGAGAGGAGAGATGTTGAGGGGGTGGGGAATCTTATGTATCCAATGCATGATTTATAAAGTTGCTGGGCTGTGCAAAATCAATAATACAGCCACTGGCTGTAAAAATGTTGCCTATTTGTTCTACACACAATTGCTATGTGATTTCTAGATTTCTAAAAGAACTTGATCAAAACAATATCCAATTTGTATACCAGTTCTCAATTCTAAATTGGACTTTGACAGTAAGAAACGGTTATTCGGTACTAATAATTACTGCAGATTTACACATTTTCTGAACAAAATGGCAGATGCCTCACTGTATGTTACCCTAGAGTGCTGTTTCTATGTTGTTGCTAAGGTGTTCTTAGTAGCTTATACCATGCTGTTTTGTAGTTGCTAAAGGTGTTATGATAGTTTCTTAGCATGTTTTGGGTATTTCAGGGTGGTTGCCACATTGCCAATTGGTCCACCCAGAAATCTCTATAATATTCTGAGTCCTAAAACTGGGCCGGGGTCCCTCCCTCTATGTAAGTATACAGGATTTTTTTCCCCACGCATTAGTCTGCTAGGCATAAGAGTATGTCTGATCACTTAGAAAAGTAGATATTTGTCTACACCCCCCACCCCCACCCCGCTCACAAACACACACACACACACAAAACCTTATCCCCAAAGCTAAACATAACCACTTTTTTAAAACAAAATAAAATAAATTACAATGCTGTCAATATGTCAATACTGTACGTGTCTATAGAGTTAGGGTTAAGGGATCGAATATACAGTTTGTATAAAGTATAAAAATTATTTCTATGGAAAGTCCCCATAAAACATGGATACCCAGTGTGTGTGTGTGTGTGTTTATTGTATTTGTAAATATTTTAAGGAACACTTAATACTAATGCAATTAATGTCCAATAAAGATTTGTTTAAAGCACTTTTTCAGGTTTTCCGTGGCCTAATCTAAAGTGACCTAAGCCCCCGTGTCAACAAGCTTCCCCCTAAATTTGGAATTGTATAGCATAAAAAAAAATCTTAAACTGGGTTCAATGTGCAGTTTTTGCTGTGGCAGTAGTGATGAAAATAAAAGACTAAATAATTGTGCCGCCATATCCTTTTAAACCCTGAGAAGAAAAAATAACTCGACGACCAATGCAGAGAAGCGAAGCCGTATGAAGAGTATGCGGCGCGCGAGTAGTAGTGAATGATCGTTCATCATGAATGATTTGTCACTCTGTCTGCACTAGCTCAAAGATCTTCTATCATACAAACGGACCCAGCTTTTCGTGTCCACACCAATCTGTCAGTAGCCAGCTTTCTGACAGATAGGCAGCAGCTAGTGAGACTGGGGAAACTCAGTCTGCATAGGAGACAGACAGGAGGTCATACAACTGTCTGGTGCAGTCATTACAACCTGTAGCTGAACACGCTCAAGACTGTGGAGATGTGAGTGGACTTTTTAGGAGGGACACCCCATCACTCCCCCTCCTCAAGATCACGAGCAGCACTGTGGCAGCAGTGGAGTCATTCAGGTTCCTGGGCACCACCATCTCTCAGGACCTGAAGTGGGACAATCACATTGACTCCATTGTGAAAAAGGCCCAGCAGAGATTGTACTTCCTTCGCCAGCTGAGGAAGTTCAACCTTCCATAGCAGCTGCTGACACAGTTCTACTCAGCCGTCATGGAGTCTGTCCTGTGTTCGTCTATAACTGTCTGGTTTGTTCAGCTACCAAATCTAGACATCAGGAGACTACAACGGACTGTACAGACTGCTGAGAGAATTATTGGTGCCCACCCTCCATGACCTGTACTCTTCCAGAGTGAGGAAAGGGGCAGGTGAAATAATCACAGACTCCACTCACCCTGGACACCACCTGTTTGAACTGTTGCCGTCCGGACGGCACCTCAGATCACAAAGGACTAGAACATCTAGGCACAGGAACAGTTTCTTCCCACAGGCTATTTCCTTCTTGAACAGTTAAATGCCTTAGAAATGCAATACCCTACTTTTTTGTGCAATTTCCTTGTAAATTCATTTAGTCCTATTTATTCATATTATTATCCACAATACTGTAAATAATAATAATAATAATAATAATTTTCTAGGTACTCAAAGCGCTTTACATGGAAGGGGGGAATCTACTCAACCACCACCAATGTGCAGCATCCACCTGGATGATGCGACGGCAGCCATATTGCGCCAGAACGCCCACCACACACCAGCTTACTGGTGGAGAGGAGACAGTGATGAAGCCAATCAGTATATGGGGATGATTAGGAGGCCATGATGGACCGAGGCCAAGGGGCAAATTTAGCCAGGATGCCGGGGTACACCCCTACTCTTTTTCGAAGGACATCCTGGGATTTTTAATGACCACAGAGAGTCAGGACCTCGGTTTAACGTCTCATCCGAAGGACGGAAATATGTACATTATCTGAATAATCTCTATAATTTGGGTCAAATATGGACCAACCTAACCGTTGGGTTAAAATATTTATTTAAAAAATGTAACCCAATGGCTGGGTTTGTCCATATTTGACCCACATTTGGCTTGAAACAACCTAGCATTTTTTAGAGTGTGTAAATGTTTATTCTGACTAACCCTGTGTCTTTATACTTTTTTTATATTTGTTATTCTTGAATGTTATTATGTGTCTTGTTATATTTACTGTATATGTGTGTACTAGAAGCTTAAATAGCCTACCAAAGTAAATTCCTTGTTTGTGCAAGCACATTTGGTAATAAAGCTCTGATTCTGATTCTGTAGAGGCATGTTTTCCAATGAACCTGTGTTGATTGTTATGGTGGTCATGAGTACATTAAAAAAAATAGTGGTACTTTAAGTTTCAAAGCTTGAAGCAGATTGGTAAATTAAAATTATATAAATTAATGAAATATATGGTTGTAAATATACAGGATATATATATATGTATGTGTGTGTGTAATAACACACCTGTTCTCAAAATGCTGCAGAATTTGAGATGTTGTCCAAGTTGGAGTTAAATGTTCAAATCACTAACCCTAGTATGACCAATAATAATAGTGATATTTAATAATTATAGTGATGGTGTGAGTTGATGAAAAGCTAATAATTCATTCAATCATAAAAACTCAAACTATTAAAATAAAACACTAAAAAAGATTAAATATTATACTTGTTTACCTGCATGTCATGTGACCATCAACCGACATCAGAAAATCTTGACCATGTGAATATGTTGTTAAATTACTACAAATAAATATTGCGGTCAATATAAGGTATTCGGCTGACAAAAACGTTTGGGAATCCCTGGCTTGGGGAAACGAATATATTCAATAGTCAAATTTGTCATCAGCAGGGTTATTATAGTTAACAAAAAAAACCTACTAAAAATAGCAAAAACACACAAAAATTTGTTTTAAAAAATATTCTAAAAATGGATAAAAAACATTGAATAAAAACTAATCAAACAATATGTATGTAACTATCATAGTGTCTAAATTATACTAAAATAGCACTGGTCATCAACCAAAATAATTATTCCAGTATATCTTGAATATGTTAATATTTTTAATAATCTATCTGACTGAAATAATCAAATATATGTCCTATGGAAAAGCATTCCAGTAACCTAGTCCTCTGCAGTAACACAAGAAACAAATCACAAACACATGCTTCAATGTCAGATACATTCATATGAGATACAAGACATAGAAGTATAGCCACAACAAACAGAGATCTCAGTGGATTCATGCAGTAGTACTTCAGTAGTCTGTAGAGCAACGGCAGGCAGTTTAGATTATATAAGATATTCAGCAAAGGGTCACAGCATGGAGCCTGGGATGGTGCTGGAAATTCAGTGAAAGACAACGAGACCCAGAACCAGAAAGAGAATGAAAGAAAAACAGAAAGAAAAAAAGCAAGGGGGGTGGAGTAACCACAGAGGATATGTGTGAGCACAACATGGTGTTCAGATCCTACCACTGTGTGAATAACTGATAAAAGCCTCCACAAGCGACTTGGATGATATTGTGCAAAAGTTTGAAAGGAATGTGAAGCTCACTAATGAACTCAGTGACATTTCAAGAGGAGGGAGAGAGCTTCCACTGTGAGGTCTTCAACATCTCCTCCTGCTGAGATCTGGGGCTCCATAAGCCATCTGCTGCACCCCTGCTACCCAAAGCAGGAGAAAAAAAAGCTTTTCAAAGAGATGAAAGGTTAAAGCTTTTTCTCTATACTTCCTCAACTGGAAGATCTAAGAAAGTTACAACTTTTTGAGAGTTGTCTGATACTGAATGAGGTGGATATAGACCACATACGGGACACAGAGAATATTTTCTGAGTCGTTACTAGCTAATTCTAATTGGTTTCTATTCTGGGAAGTATATGTAGGTCTACCTCAGTTAGGGTTTGCTTGAGTTTGTGTGTGGATTGGGTCATGTTTGATGTGTAGAAGCAGTTGGTGTGACTCTAAATGACATGAGGGGATGCTGCCTATGCCAGATTCACACCCACAGGTTTTCACACCCACTAAATCTCCCAGACCGTGAAGACAAGAATAGTCATCAAGAAAGGGTGGCACTTTTGAAGAGCCTCAATAATATTCTGCAACAAAACTAGTGAGCTTTCTTGCTGTCTACTACCTACATAGGTAGCATCCCCAGTGAAATGGAGCCTCAAGTGACGGATTTGGAATGCAATAGCCAGCTATGTCTGTCTTAGAAACAGTGCTCCTCAGGCAGAGAACATTATATATATATATATATATATATATATATATATATATATATATATATATATATATATATTATCAAGTCTCACATGTTATTTGCCTGAGGAGCACTGTGAATGACCAAGACACAAGAAAATCACAGCACCATTTCTAAGCTTTGCAACTCTGCAAATATGACTATACAGCGTGCGTGAAATTCCAGCATTTATTGATGCCAGAAAACAGTGCATCTACAACATTGTCCAGAAGTCTGAGAATCAAGTTTTTGTGGTTGTAAAACTTAAGATATAAAAACTAGCAGCTGTGGTTGCCAGGTTGTTGTTACAAGTATTGCAGGACAGCATTTTTTCACTATTATGCAGTTCCTAAATTAATATGCCATTCAATTATATAATGTTAATATAATATTTGAGCTATTCAAATCTGTCTTACCATAAAATGGACTGATAATAATAACCTAGTAGAAGACCACATGATTACAAAGTTTATATATATATATACTGTTCTTTGTATTGATGTATTGATTTAGTATCAATACGGAAGTGACAGGGGCTGATACTGTACCAAAGCCAAAATTGTATAATAAAACCCAAAGCCACAGTCTATAATAAAACCAATAATATCCCTGTAACAGTGATGTCATAAGTACAATTTCATACTTCATGCAGGAAAAGAGTATTGCTTTATTACATAGTTTATTTTAAATTATTGTCAGATATTTTGCTGCAGGTCTGTATAAGCACATGATATGTGACTAAGATCAAGATAATAATAAATAAAAAAAAGTGCTTAGCTTTGCAAATTGCATCCTTCCAATCTTGCACTGAGAATCTGAAATAAGGTTGACAGAAACCTTAAGATTTCACACCCAGCCTCCTAAAATTAAAAAAAAAATCAAACAAAAGAATGCTTCAAAAGAGGGAAATAAACGCATCTACAAAATGAGAGCAGCCATCCCTTAACAAACAGTTTCAGCAATTTCACACCTCACATTGTTCGTTTTGGCAGCTCTAAAAGTGTCAAGGATACAAAGCGCGTAACAACAGGCTAAGTGTTAAAATTGCCATAAAGAGAATCCATCTGGTGCCAAGAGAGCTCAGGAAAAGTGAGAGAGTGATATCACAACTGGCTCCCTGCAATGTGTCCCGTTATCTTCTAGCTAAGCATCCTGGCAGAATGCTCCTTCTCCTCACAGCAGGGAAAACTCCTTCATCCTGTCCCAAAAAACAGACAGATGCACAAGCACACACACTCTGCAGTCTTTATTGGCAAGTTGTGAGGCGTGAAGACAACAAAAAGAAGGCAACGTGGAGAACCACGCCATTTGATCAACCATAAAACTAGTCTACATGGAAACATCTCTGTTGAATCAAAGTAGCTTCTGTATAAGATAAGTGGGAGAGAGGGACAGTGTCTCATTTGTTAAGCTATAGACCAGCTGTCTCCAGTGTCCAACAAAGACTAATTCCCAGTTAGCCAGCAGGACATTGACGCTGGAGAACAAATCACACAAAGGTCTTTATTGATCTGCTTTGGGGTCTCTTAATTGCTGAAGCGATTGGAAGTGTTTTAGGGATGGCCTACATTTGGAGCATCTGTTCTATCTTAACAATCACACTCTAGCTAGAATCAGCAGAAGGTCATTAGTATTGATGAGTTCTTTGATATTCAGTCAGCATTGTACAGTCGATGTCTTGATACCACTGAATGGCATGACATGATCAATATGTGTGATCGTTTAAAACATTTATTGATTAGAAGTGTGGTTCTGTAAGAAGAACGCACATTTGGAGCACACAATTACCAAGCAATATTGAAGCCATTAAAGTAAAAAAAAAAATAATAATTGTTCCAAACAACGGCAGCAAGAGAATGACCACAAAGAAACAAGACGATCATGCTTTTCAGCACCATTTCTAAGCTTTGCAACTCTGCAAATATGACTATACAGCACACATGAAATTGATGCCAGCAAACAATGCATCTAAACTTGTCCAGAAGTCAAAGAATCACGTTTTTTGTGGTTGTAAAACTTAAGATATAAAAACTGGCAGCTGCGGTTTCCAGGTTGTTGTTAAAAGTATTACAGGACATCATTTTTGTCACTATAAATGTTGCAGTTCCTAAATGTATATGTCATTCATTTATATCATGTTAATATAATACTTGAGCTATTCAGATCTGTTGATAATAATAACACAGTAGAAGACCACATGATTACAAAGTTTCTAAATTTATTTCAGCAACTGTTGCCATGAAGGCAACTAAATTAATAATTATAAAAAACATAATCAATATTGACTTGTTAAACAGAAATTTTCTGAAAATGTAATTCATGTTAACTTATTTAAATTTTTATTTTTTACAAAAGTTTACAGTAAAATTACGTACTTTTTTTATCAATTTACTATTCAACAATTAATACGGTTTTACTATATAATTTTACCTTCTTTTTCATTTTTGTTTTAATTTGATTACTTATTTTCATTATCTGCTACATTAAGATGGATCAAGTTTGTATAATGATGTGTGCAAAAAAGAGCTAGATCCTTATTTGGAGTCTAATTAAAATTCACATGTAATTGCATGCTTTCAAACTCAGCTGCCCACTCAAATCAAGTCACACAATTACTGTTTTTGTGGCATTCATGTTTTTATTTGTAGCTAAAGCGCTTTGAGCTCTGGAAAGGCGCTATAAAATAAACATTATTATTATTATTATTACAATTATGAACATAAAGATATGATCAAGCTTGGGGTCTCACAGTTGCGCACACACAGACGCACTTTCTTACATATTATATTCATTATCTTTAAAATAAATAAATCTATAAAATACACAAGTAAAATAGAAAATAAAATAGTACGCAAATTAAATAGCTAAATTGAAAATAAACATATTTGCTCTTAAAAAAGAAGAGAAGGCGATTGTATAGGGTGTATCCTGATTAGAAAAACGTGAAAATGCTGATCCTGGTTAGTTTTAAAACAAAACTGTTCTCCATACCATCTTTCTGACAAACATCATTTTGCGATTTGAAAATAATACAAACGGGGAAAACAGAGAACATACTGACAATTAGAATAATAAGAATAGAAAAGAGGCAAAAGTTGTGTCTTTTTTGGTCTAATAGTAAATAATTAATGAACCCCCGAGCGAAATGCACACTAAAAAGCTTCACATGTTTCCATCAAAAGATTTGACAAAATCAAATATTCGATATGGCATTCTTTAAAGCATAAGAATGAGTATAAGAGCAGGACTCTTACCGTGTATTAATCCGTTGAAAGGGAGCTGAGTGAAGAAGCAAATCATAGATGAACTGGCTCGGGCTCTGATTGTCGAGCGCGCTCCCTGATGCGCGCCGCTGGGAAGGCTGATGTCAGTGATGATGAGAGAAAATCACCGAACAAGTTCACCACATATTTATCCCTCAGGAAAAACGAAGAAAATTAAGCAGAATTTCTCACAAACAGGCTTCCCTTACATATCTCCTCAGAAAAGCCCTCATAAATGGTAACACGGCAGTCATTTATAATTTTTTCTTTCTTTTTTTATCAGGCATAGTTATAAATGTGTCTCCTTTAAAATGTATATCTGGAAGTAAAATTATGTAATTTGGCATAAATTAAAGAGAAAATAATAACACGGCGAGAAAGTAAAATACAGTGGGGAGAACAAGTATTTGATACACTGCCGATTTTGCAGGTTTTCCTACTTACAAAGCATGTAGAGGTCTGTAATTTTTATCATAGGTACACTTCAACTGTGAGAGACGGATTCTAAAACAAAAATCCAGAAAATCACATTGTATGATTTTTAAATAATTAATTTGCATTTTATTGCATGACATAAGTATTTGATCACCTACCAACCAGTAAGAATTCTGGCTCTTACAGACCTGTTCGTTTTTCTTTAAGAAGCCCTCCTGTTCTCCACTCATTACCTGTATTAACTGCACCCGTTTGAACTCGTTACCTGTATAAAAGACACCTGTCCACACACTCAATCAAACAGACTCCAACCTCTCCACAATGGCCAAGACCAGAGAGCTGTGTAAGGACATCAGGGATAAAATTGTAGACATGCACAAGGCTGGGATGGGCTACAGGACAATAGGCAAGCAGCTTGGTGAGAAGGCAACAACTGTTGGCACAATTATTAGAAAATGGAAGAAGTTCAAGATGACGGTCAATCTCCTTCGGTCTGGGGCACCATGCAAGATCTCACCTCGTGAGGCATCAATAATCATGAGGAAGGTGAGGGATCAGCCCAGAACTACAGGACCTGGTCAATGACCTGAAGAGAGATGGAACCACAGTCTCAAAGAAAACCATTAGTAACACACTACGCCGTCATGGATTAAAATCCTACAGCGCACGCAAGGTCCCCCTGCTCAAGCCAGTGCATGTCCAGGCCTGTCTGAAGTTTGCCAGTGACCATCTGGATGATCCAGAGGAGGAATGGGAGAAGGTCATGTGGTCTGATGAGACAAAAAATAGAGCTTTTTGGTCTAAACTCCACTCGCCGTGTTTGGAGGAAGAAGAAGGATGAGTACAACCCCAAGAACACCATCCCAACCGTGAAGCATGGAGGTGGAAACATCATTCTTTGGGGATGCTTTTCTGCAAAGGGGACAGGATGACTGCACCGTATGAGGGAGGATGGATGGGGCCATGTATCGCGAGATCTTGGCCAACAACGTCCTTCCCTCAGTAAGAGCAATGAAGATGGGTCGTGGCTGGGTCTTCCAACTAAGGAGTGATCTCAAGGTCCTGGAGTGGCCTAGCCAGTCTCCAGACCTGAACCCAATAGAAAATCTTTGGAGGGAGCTGAAAGTCTGTATTGCCCAGCGACAGCCCCGAAACCTGAAGGATCTGGAGAAGGTCTGTATGTAGGAGTGGGCCAAAATCCCTGCTGCAGTGTGTGCAAACCTGGTCAAGAACTACAGGAAACGTATGATCTCTGTAATTGCAAACAAAGGTTTCTGTACCAAATATTAAGTTCTGCTTTTCTGATGTATCAAATACTTATGTCATGCAATAAAATGCAAATTAATTACTTAAAAATCATACAATGTGATTTGATGGATTTTTGTTTTTGATTCCGTCACTCACAGTGGAAGAGTACTTATGATAAAAAATGACAGACTTCTCCATGCTTTGTAAGTGGGAAAACCTGCAAAATCGGCAGTGTATCAAATACTTGTTTCTCCCCACTGTATGTAGGTATAGGCTAGCTAGTACAGCCTCCTTCCTGTCCAAACATTCTGCTAAAACAGCTTCATATGGTATAGCATTCTTATTCATCTCAAAAGCATTTGACTGGCAAAAAAAAAAAAAAAAAAACTTCTAGTACACTATTTGAAACCTGCCATCTTACTCATGGCAGCTCAGTTCTGATGCCAGGTTGTTTTCAGCCAATCACCTCAGCTGTTAATGATATAGCTACTGTTGTGCTGTAGTAAAATTACATCACGACAAGACTGGTTTACTTATACATCACAAGAACATGCAGTCTTAAGCCCTATAATAGCTATACTAATATAATGCAATATTTGATTGCAGGAAAAAAATCCAAATTCACGTCTAATTCTGAACGATTACATTCTTTTCTTTTTGAATACATCAATATACTTGTTTTTGCTGTCTGTTATTGATCACACTTTTAAAAGATGGAGTGATAAAGGCATTGTTTGTTTTTCTTTTAATTGATAATTATTTTGCTACTTTCAATGACCTTATATCCTAATATAATTTGGCTTATTCAGGCTGTGGCAAGCAGGGCGAGGCTGGTGGCGTGTTTGATAATGAGCGTCACCTGCGCTGCACTGGTCTCTTATCTCTCACGGAGGAGCACGACCAGGCCTGGGCTGTGTTTCCCAAAAGCATCGTAAGCCTAAGTTGGTCGTGGAGACCACTGGTGGCAATTGTTCTATGATCAATTTAGGCTTACGTTGCTTTTGAGAAACGTGGACCTGGAAAGTTATGTTATGTTATGTTATGTTATGTTATGTTATGTTATGTTATGTTGCTCGCTAGATTCTGATTAAGTTTGTAGAGTGCGTGAGCATGTTTGCATTTATGTACAGTACTATGGTTGTGTGTGCATGCATGTAGGTATACTTATATATGTATATTTATATGTTTTGCATGTATGCACTTTCTTTTTTAATTATTATTATTATATACATTTCATTTGATTATTATTATTATTATAGATACTGCAGTTTCTTGTTAATCCTCCTGATGGGGTTTATGGGTGGGGGGAGGTTACCTAATGTTCGTCTAGTTTTTGTCTGAATTCACCTGAATACACATAGGCTACATCAGAGAGGAAAAATACCACTTTTGCACGTTCAGACCATTTATCACTGAAGTATAGTGTTTTTTGTTTTGTTTTTTTCCATTTAAAGTTTAATAGCTCTCCTTATGGCCCGATCTCTGTTAAAGTTTGCATGCTTCTTCAGAATCATAAAGCGAATATGCTCACCTAATTTTGGGAAGTTCTACGTAGAGCATTTTTCAGTCATTTAAATGTAATTTATAAATGTAAAAAATGTTTTTTTTCCACCTTTATAACAGTTAAAGTGCCACCTCCTAGGATCGGGCCAAAAACTGACTAGTTCGCAAAGTATTAGTTAAAAAAAATATATAATAATCAAAGATTCCCGAAAATGTTGCCCCTAATAATAATAATAATTTGTTACATTTATATAGTGCTTTTCTCAGCACTCAAAGCGCTTTACATATGGAAGGGGAAATACTGCGCCCAGAACACCACACACCAGCTTATTGGTGAAGAGCAGACAGAGTGGTTAAGTCAATCAGTATTCATATAGGGATGATTATGAGGCCATATGATGATGGACAGAGGCCAATGGGCAAATTTGGCCAGGATGCTATAGGGTTACACCCTACTCTTTTTCAAGACCCTTTTTTAACGTCTCATCCGAAGGATGGTGCTTTTTTTGACAGTAGCCTATGGTGTCCCCATCACTATACTGGGGCGTATGGACCCACTCAGACCACAGGGTGAGCGCCCCCTGCTGTCCTCACTAACACCTCTTCCAGCAGCAACCTAGGAGGTCTCACATCCAGTTACTGACCAGGCTCAACTCTTAACCAAGCTTTAGTGGGCAACCGGTCTTGGTCTACAGGGTGATAGCTGCTTAACTCTGTCTGAGATATTCATGATTCTCTTCACCAAGCCCGAGTTCCAGCTGAAGAAAAGCAGCCCCAAAGCATGATGCTGCCACCAGCATGCTTCACTGTGTTGGGGAGTACTTAACTACAAGTAGAGACACTACTAACTTAACTACATTTTTCAGTAGCTTGGCAGTCTCAGTTGCTTTTTAAACAGTGTTGCTTTTCCAGTAGCTAACTACTTTTTGCAGCAAGTAGCGGTGTAGCGCGAGCAAAAGCTACATTGCGTTTTGTCAAGCCTGCGATGCATTGAAGCAG
Organism: Leuciscus leuciscus; assembly: GCF_965113295.1. Taxonomy (NCBI): domain Eukaryota; kingdom Metazoa; phylum Chordata; class Actinopteri; order Cypriniformes; family Leuciscidae; genus Leuciscus; species Leuciscus leuciscus. Next base: position 22,951,790 of record NC_138747.1, on the reverse strand, counting down.
CGCAGCTTCTTCTTCTTACTCCGCCATTTTGGCATTGGTATCAATAGCATGATCGATAGTGGTCGATCGATAATTTAAAACCAGACTGTTTAAACCTTATAATTTCAACATGTTGGACAGCTGCTTGTGCGCCTGGATGCCAGAACAGGCGGAGGAAAGCAAAGGGGAAATCATTTTATCGTATTCCTAAGGATCCTGATAGACGACTGAAATGGTTCACTGCAATAAAACATGCTAACCAACACAACAAAACAGAAAGATGGGAGCCATCAAGCAATGTATTTCGCTTGTGCAGTGAACACTTCATATCAGGTATGTTCTTCCTAATGTAACTTGGTTAGCTAACATGTTTAAAATGGTTTCTGACGATTGTAATGCCATTACGTTTAAGTTTCCAACCCTCTATTAAATGCAGTGAATCACTCGCATATGCAACTAAATCTCCACTCTGGGCGACTAAATAATGTCTATCATTAGCCATTAGCTAATAAATTCTTCGATTTTACACGCCAGTGTGTGTGTTGGAGGCTAAGAAACGTATTAGTTTAGCATAGATATATTTTCACTCGCTGAATACTCTGACTGAGCACTGGCGAGATTATCTCTCCGTCAAGCTGATTTATTTAACTGATAGTGATCACTAGTTGGTATTCTTTTCTGTTAACTAAAGTTCATTGCTGAATTGAGGTATGTTAAATAATTAACTTATTGTTGTTTAGCAATGATGCAACATTTATTTATAAACGATTAGCTAAGGGTAGATATCAATTCATTTCTATATGTCAATAGATGGTTCTATTATTTATCTGTCTGTCTTTAGCTTTCGTGAGATGGCCTCCCTGTTTGCTCCTTGCATTAAAACATACTCCACATGGTTTCTGGAGCAACATTATAGTAGATATTGGAACTTGTTTTTTTGGTGTGAACACACAAAAGACACATTTATAATACGCATATGTATGTACAATAACAATGTATCTCTCTCTCTCTCTCTCTCTCTCTAAGTAAAGAGTTGAACTGCACACTCACTCACATATTTTTATTATTTCCGACATCATACATGATAAAACCCACATTAAAAACTTTGGTCCCATATGGTTTGAATGTACTGTAGATTTTGGTTTGAGTTGTGTCTTATAAATGAGATGATCTTATTATCTAATTTATATCTTAATATACATTTTTCTTAAAATAGCTTACTGGTCTGGACTCAAATTTATGTGCACTTAATGTGAGTTTTATCACTCTGATCGCACACCTCTCATAAAGGTGTGTGTTTGCTTTAGCTACTTAGGGTAATGAAAATCTCTCTCTCTCTCTCTCTCTCTCTCTCTCTCTCTCTCTCTCTCTAAACTTGTATAAACTCTAAACACCCATCTCTTTTTCTTTCTTTTTTTTACTGCATTTCAAACCAATAGCGTGTCTAGTAAATAAACGGCTTACAGAGACATACATGGACATGTTTTTAATGTCCTTTTCAATTTTCAGTCCATCATCAGTGGCCAAAAGAAATCAAAGTGGCTTGACACTTTTTCCAAGTGTTCCACCAAGACAGTGCCTGTGCTGTTGTACATTCAAGATCAGGAGCAAATTGATGCATTCCTCACTCACTTGACATCAATTCTGGACAGCACACCCACACACACCCACAGTGACAAGATCAAGTTCACTATGGATGTCCTTTTTCCAGAGGTAGGTCTTGTGTGTTAGCTGTGCTCTGCATCGTGTCAGATTCAAATTTTTACGTGTCACGTGTTTAATGTCAAATAGTTTATCCATAATGTGAGACCATTGCTCTAAAAATAATCGTTTTTGTGTTTAATATAGAAAAGGCACTTTTGATTTTGTTGTAAAAAAACTAAACATGCAAAATGATGCTTGGCTTATTTGGGGTGTGATCAATCTCAGTTCTTTCTCTGGTGGTCCATCATCTGTGCCCTGGCTTTTGTGGGACATTTGTACATCTTGGAGGCTGAGGAGAAATTTCTGCGAAGACCTGTCATTGACATAAGGTACAGTAAGGATACTATAAAAGGAAAAAAAATGGTCAAACATGATATCATGCCATTATTTACAAAAAAAAATAAAAATCTACCACTATCCAACTTTTGCTTCTTTAAAAAAAAAATATTTTAATCAGTGAGCGGGAGCACTTTGACAGGAGAATAGAAAAACAGTTAAAGAAGAGTGGCAAGCCATAGGGGAGTCATCTACAGAAGTCATCCTAATTCATTAATGGTGTTAATAACTTTTTTTGTGAACAACAATATTGTCTCTTTCTTCTAAATGGCCCTTGGAATTTTAGAAAAGGGATCAATTGTGTTTGTCTTCATAATATGCTAGGACACTGTTCTGTTTCAGTAGTGCCAATGGTGACCAATAGTGAATACAGCAGATATTTAATCGAGGATCCATATGATTACACGGTATGTCTAATGGTCTAAATATGGTTAATATCTAAATGTAAATTTATATAAATTCACAACAAGATATATCACTCATTCTCCTGTATATAATAACCTACGGTGAATAGCCTATAACTATTCTACAGTAGGTCATATATCATTACTTTGTCCATTTGATCCAACTGTGTGTAGTATTTTTTATTTTATTTTTATTCACAAAAACAAATAGTCTGCTGTAGGCTGAGTGAAGAGAGTGAAGCCCAACTGAATATCTACAGATATTTTGACTTTGACAAATAGTCTGAGATATTTGAGTATTGTGTGTAATAAAACAATAAAATCGTTCAAAAAGAATCTAAAGTAGTTTCAATGTATAGCTACTTTTTGATAGTAACTTGTAGTGTAACTAACAACTTTTCCAGAAGTGTAGCTTGACTGTAGTTTAACGACTTTAACTTACAAGTAGCTTGTAGCTTGTCAAACTACAGTTTCAGAGTAGCTTCCTCGACACTGGTATGGCATTATTTTGCTTATATTTCTGGCCTAAACCTGTTCAATCTTAGTTTCATCAGACCATAGCACATATTTCCACATAGTTTTGGGAGACCGGATATATGCTTTAGCAATGTTTAGCCGGGCTTGGATTTATTTTAATTTTTATGTTGCTATAGGCCTCTTTACAGCCTCCCTGACCTGATGACCTTCTTCACTGTGCTCCATGGTATATCTAATGTTTTGAAATGTTGTTGTTGTTGTAGCCCTCTCTTGAGAGATACCTTTCAATAGTGAGATCCTATCGACACTTTGTAAGCTCTGTATGGGCCATGGCTCTCGCATGCAACAAAAATAGATGTCAGAAAAGAAGAGCTGAGATTTATTTAGTTAATCAGAGTAACTTCAAGTGAAGAAAGGTGTATTTCACATGAGTTTGATTAGTTTATTCTGAACACAGCCACATATGCAAACTGTAAAAGGGTGTGCACATTTATGCAGTTATTAATTTAAGTGTTTATTTTTTTTATCTTTTTGCTCTGAAATGTGTCACTTTGGTTTTCAGATGTTTAATGTTTAATTAAAGTTGCAAAAGTTCTGATATGTTTTATCTTTATTTAATTTTTTTACAACACAAAAAACAGCTTGTTTTAACAGGGGTGTATACAGTTTATATACTACCGTTCAAAAGTTTGGGGTCAGTAAGATTTGTTAATGTTTTTAAAAGAAGTATCTTCTGCTCACCAAGGCTGCATTTATAAAAAAAACAAAAAAAAAACAGTAATATTGTGAAACATTATGACAATTTAAAATGACTGTTTTCTATTTTAATATATTTTAAACTGTAATTTATTCCTGCGATCAAAGCTGAATTTTCAGCATCATTACTCCAGTCTTCAGTGTCACATGATCCTTCAGAAATCATTCTAATATGATGATTTGATGCTCAAGAAACATTCATTATTATTATCAATCTTGAAAACAGTTTAGAAAGTTCAAAAGAACAGCATTTATTTAAAATAGAATATTTTCTAACATTATAAATGTCTTTACTGTAACTTCTGATCAATTTAACTCATCCTTGATGAATAAAAGTATTGATTTATTTTATTTATTTCCCCCAAAAATAAAATTACAATTCTTACTGACCCCAAACTTTTGAACGGTAGTGTTTAATGTTACAAAAGCTTTAGATTTCAGATAAATGCTGTTCTTTTGAACTTTCTATTCATCATAGCATCATGAAATAAAAATGTAAATAACTGTTTTCAACATTGATGATAATCATAAATGTTTCTTGAGCATCAAATCATCATACTAGAATGATTTCTGAAGGATCATGTGACACTGGAGACTAGAGTAATGATGCTGAAAATTCAGCTTTGATCACAGGAATAAATTACACTTTACTGTACATTCACATAGAAAACAGCTGTTTTAAATTGGAATAATATTTCACAATATTACTGTTTTTGTTTGTATTTTTTATCAAATAAATGCAGCCTTGGTGAGCAGAAGATACTTCTTTTAAAAACATAAAAAATCTTACTGACCCCAAAGTTTTGAACGGTAGTGTATATATACACAGTATGTATGTATGTATGTATGCATGTATGTATATAACCAGGCTGAGCCTGGTTAGTACCTGGATGGGAGACCTCCTGAGAAAACCATTTTGCTGCTGGAAGAGGCGTTAGTGAGGCCAGCAGGGGGTGCTCACCCTGTGGTCTGTGTGGGTCCTATAGTATAGTGATGGGGACACTATGCTGTCAAAAAGCACCGTCATTTGGATGAGACATAAAACCGAGGTCCTGACTCTCAGTGGTCATTAAAAATCCCATGGCACTTCTCGTAAAAGAGTAGGGGTGTAACCCCGATGCCCTGGCCACATTCCACCCATTGGCCCTTGCCAATCATGGTCTACTAATAATCCCCATCCCCTGAATTGGCTCTATCACTCTCTCTCCTCTCCACTTATAGCTGATGCGTGGTGAGCACACTGGCGCCGTTGTACTGTGGCTGCAGTCGCATCATCCAAGTGGATGCTGCACACTGGTGGTGGTTGAGGAGAGACCATATTATGATTGTAAAGCGCTTTGGGTGTACAGTATATGAAAGCGCTTTATAAATGCTTGCTTGCTTCCTTCCTTCCTAGTTTCTGTATGATGGTTACCAAGCTAAAATAAATATTACTCAGCTGGCCATGTGATTCATAAGGCAGTCCAGGGCTGCGTTTCCCAAAAGCATCATGAGCTAAGTTGATCGTAGAGACCATTGGTGGCAACAGTTCTATGATCTACTTAGGCTTATGATGCTCTTGGGAAACGCTGCCTGGTCAAGAGGTTGAGATTTTGACTGTTAGCTTTGGTCCAGCAACCCCCTGGTGGTAGATGTTGTAATTACACAGTTTGGAAACATAAAAGGATTACATAAAAAATTTGATTTTTTTTTATACTGGCAGCCATTCAAACATATTTGATATCAATGGATATAATCCTGCTCTTTTCTCACAGTATATCAGTTTCATTTAGAAATACATCACATTTTAAGTAAAATCTGTTGTGAACACTTTCATGTTGATTCAAAAGATCTATCTATCTAATCTAATCTATAAAACTGGTAAAGTCCTTGGTGACAGGTCAATACTAAAGCAAATACAGAGATTAAAGGGACCCAAGCTGAGTGAAGACAGTGTAAAATATATTTGACATAGAATTACATGTGATTGTCAAGTGAGTATTAATTTTCTGAAATCTTGAGAATGCATCAAGATAAAGGCAAATAAACAGTACATTTTATGTACAAGTTTACATTATATTTACACTTGATTTTACAATATTTCACAAAATGTACGCATTACTAAAGTAAGTTAGCCTTTGGCCAGATGATAAACGAGGACTGTACAAACAGCTTTAGTCTGAGAGAGATTCTTGTTTTCACAACGTCCATGATGAGCATATTTTGAAAGCTACCGCCCGACTGATTGACTCCTGAACGTCACATTCTAAACCATCAGTCCTAAACCTTTAGTCAGAATGATGGCGTAAACACTGTGCTTAAAATACATTATAGCTTGCCAATTTGTGAGCAATTTATGACACATTTTGGTTTTTGGGGGCCACACACACATTTAAATAATGCAAAAACACAAGATAAATTATACATTGAGAGAACCGAACAATCAATCAGAATGATAAAAAAAAACAATCGATGTGATTCTTACTCTGTAACATATCCCTGAAATATTGTGCTTTAACATTTAGTGCCCACAAACTAATGATTGTGTTATAGATTATCTTAAAATGGACTTTTTCTCTTTCGCTTACACACAAACTCGGTCTCTCTCTCCCATCCAGAAAGAGCTGTGATAGCGAGGCAATGCTGTGCTGTACAACCCTGAAATGGATTTTATATTACAAAGATTTCCACAGATGGTAGAAAGCGAGAGCTGCATCAGATTTGAGGATAAATGCAGTACATTATAATGATGCAATATCTGAAGCAGGCTCTGTTCCATGTCATTTTTTCCTACTCCTGATAAATTAAAGAAAAAGAAAAAAGAGAGGGACAAAGAATCCTGAAAGTCTACCACATTAGCATTTGCCTTTATCAAGAAAGGTATTTGTATAGGACTAATTATAAAAAAAAAAAAAAAACTGACACCTAGTGTTACACAACTCAGAAAAGGTATTTTGTCTATTTATATCTGAGTTTGTTAAAATAGTTACACCATTTTATCTATCGCAATCAGACAGTGGGAGAAAATATCTGAATTCATAAAGTTACTCAGTTTTGTCAAAACCCAAGCATGCTATTTTGGGCAGGAAGCTTTTGTTATTCACTTTAGTTGGGTCGCCACTATTAATGTATTAAAATAACAGAAAATCATTGTCACTCCAAAATGTTGTCATGGGAACAGAGGAGAAAGCCATTAAGAGACAATGCCAGCTGGATGAGATATGATTCAGTATGGCAGCAAACAAAAGCAATGAGTGAAATAATTAGAAACACACCAGTTACATTTGAAACCAGATTGCTTGTCAAAAATAGGAAATACACAAAATGCGTCATCTAAATAAGTCTGCAATGAAATAAAAAAGCCAATATTCTTTGTGATTTTTATCTATGTTTTAAAAGAAAGACCCATTTTTAATTACCAGGCTTATACATTTAAATACATTGTTAAAGCCAACAGGATTAGGGCTAATTCAAAACTTCATAAAATTTTATATTTGTCATTGCAATCCATCCTGAATCCAATGGAGAATCATTCAGCAACAGAAATCTGGTCTGAGAACAATAAAACTCAATCTCATCAAAAGAAAAAGCCCCTACAGCTGTCATCCAATTATTATGAGGGAGGCTACAGCAGACGTGCACATTCAATTTCAGAGCAGGCACACACGACCACCCCTTTATTATTGATTTGGATTTTTTTTTTTTTTTTTTTTTATGAAGCAAAAGAAAACCCTGAAATACAATCATTACGTCAATTTCATGAAGAAACACAGAGGACCAAGTAGTGCTCTTTCCTTCCGGAACTAGCCATTTCACCTCTAAAAACCTCTTTAGTTTCCCTAATGTTGCCCTTAAGATTTTGGAGGGACCTCGTACTTGAAAACTACACTGAAGATCTTGCCTCCAAGACGCTCGGCCAGCCAGGAGTTCTTTATGACGGCTAGTTTAAGGCTCTCGCAGCTGAGCATGGCGTAGTAGTTAGTGTGGATAGCCCGACCCATACCTTCAATGATCACCAGATCTGTGCCACGCTCCCTGACGACTGTGGCCAGGACTTTGTCCAGGCGACTGAAGAATGAAAAATAAAGGGAAATGACATTGTTTTAAGCAGAGGGAAGTCTGATACACTCCAACAAATAGGCCTATGGGGGAAAACTTATTATACCTCAGGTCTAAACAAGGAGAACTAGAACCATTCTGCACCAAAGCAAGTCTGTCCTCTTTGAGTGCAGCCCTGAAAAAAGGAAAAATGGAAACATGGTCAATCTGCTGTTACCATGTTATAGCAATATGGTGTATAGAATAATGGTGTAACAGTTCACAATATTTAAATAAAAAACTATCACAATATAATAAGCTTCAACCTTTTAAAGCCTACTGTATTAATTTGATTCACAACATTCTAAGGCCTCTAAATTATCAACATGATCAGAACTTTGCTGAAAAACCTATTGTACAGTATTACTTTTTTAGCAAGTAAACTTATATTTTATGCAAGTAGTCTAGTATACTGTTATAAAATCTCAATTTTTATGAGCTCCATAATCTCACGTCATACTATATGACCCATAAAAGCCTGATATATCAGATATTAATAAATATATATACACTACCAGTCAAAAGTTTTAGATCTGTAATATTTTTAATGTTTTTAAAAGAAGTATCTTCTGCTCACCAAGGCTGCATTTATTTGATTAAAAATACAAACAAAAACAGTCATATTGTGAAATATTATTACAATTTAAGACAGCTGTTTTCTATGTGAATACATACTTAAAGGGGTGGTTAAGGATTTTGGACATCGGACCTCATTTCCAAGTTAGCCTGGGTGTTATTTATCAGTGGAGACGGTTTTCAAAATTTTTCATCCAGTCCTTCCAGTTGCATAGTTCGCCGGTGCTAGGCTAGCACGAGTCAACGGTATCTGCTAGCCTGCCATTAAAAACAGTTTTACCCACTCCACAGTACACCAAAACCATAACGCCAGACTATCGATGTAAATGTCTGTTGAGAGAATGTTAGAACTCAAACTACTCTTGCATCTCAATGATCGCATTACATTTAAAGGAACTAGTTTCTCAGCAGCGGTGAAATTTTACTTTGCTCCGGTTAGTGATAAGTGTCAGCGGCAGGTAAATACACTTGCGTGATTGTCATGTGGACTGGCTCTCTCGGTTGCCTAGGTAACTTAATATCACTCCGCCGCTGCCGTAGACTGTGCTAATAAATACGGGGAACAAAGTATAACTATTGCAATGCGATGAAAGGGTAGTTTGATTTCTAACATTATTCTCTCAACAGACATTTACATCGATAGTCTGGAGTTATAATTTGCTTTTGGTGTACTGTGGAGTGGGTAAAACTGTTTTTAATGGCAGGCTAGCAGATACCGTTGACTCGCGCTAGCCTAGCACCGGCGAACTGGACTGGATGAAAAATGTTGAAAACTGTCTCCACTGATAAATAACACCCAGGCTAACTTGGAAATGAGGTCCGATGTCCAAAATCCTGAACCACCCCTTTAAGTGTAATTTATTCCTGTGATCAAAGCTGAATTTTCAGCATCATTACTCCAGTCTTCAGTGTCACATGATCCTTCAGAAATCATTCTAATATGATGATTTGATGCTCAAGAAACATTTATGATTATTATCAATGTTGAAAACAGTTTTTTACATTTTTATTTCATGATGCTATGATGAATAGAAAGTTCAAAAGAACAGCATTTATCTGAAATGGAAAGCTTTTGTAACATTAAATACTACCCTTCAAAAGTTTGGGGTCAGTAAGAATTTTTATTTTATTTTGGGGGGAAATCAATACTTTTATTCATCAAGGATGAGCTAAACTGATAAAAAGTTACAGTAAAGACATTTATAATGTTAGAAAATATTCTATTTTAAATAAATGCTGTTCTTTTGAACTTTCTATTCATCAAAGAATTTTGGAAAAAAAATGTACACAACTGTTTTCAACATTGAAAATAATAATGAATGTTTTTTGAGCATAAAATCAGCATATTAGAATGATTTCTGAAGGATCATGTGACACTGAAGACTGGAGTAATGATGTTGAAAATTCAGCTTTCATCTGAGGAATAAATTACATTTTAAAATATATTAAAATAGAAAACAGTCATTTTAAATTGTCATATTATTTCACAAAAATACTGTTCTTTTTATTGTTTTTTATCAAATAAATGCAGCCTTGGTGAGCAGAAGATACTTCTTTTAAAAACATAAAAAATCTTACCGATCTAAAACTTTTGACCAGTAGAGTGTGTGTGTGTGTGTGTGTGTGTATATGTATGTATATATATATATATATATATATATATACATACATACATACACACTGTATATCAGATAGACAGACAGACAGATAGATAGCACCACACTGTAAAATTAATGATACAACTGTACATTTATATTATTTTTATATTTTTTCAGTTAAAAACTAATAATTTAACATTTGATATATAACATCTCTGTTATTATATTATTATACAGGCAATTTTTTTTCTATGATATTGCAGCAAACATACTCCATTTTTGGAGATTGAAAAAACAAAAACAAATGAGGTATGCTTAGTTCTGTAAAATGTGTTTGAATGTGCTATTTGGTAGGGAAAATTTTTTTCCAAAAAATATAATCCAAGGCACAATTCAAATGGTTAAGCCTTTTTACAAAGCCTATTAAACTAGCTATTTCATAGTAAAAAACATTTATATATTAAAAAATAAAACAAACAATGGGCATCTTTAGTGCTTATAAACTGGTTTGTCACAAATTAGCTCTATGACGAGTGACTTGAGACAGAGTGCACAAACTCGTTCTATTGATGTGCACAAAGACTGACTGCCATCTCATGTTACATTATCTACACAAATGATTAAAACATTTTTTGTAAACCTTTTCACCGCTGGTAATAAGTGATAATAACTCACTGAATGACAGGGTCCATGGCGGCTATTCTCTCAGTCAGGATCTGCAGCTCACTGTTAGTGACATCATTTAGAGCAGGGCTTGAGTTACTGGCAAGCACAACCTAAAAGCCAACATACTCAGATGTGTAACTAAAACTCAAAGAACACATTGAGAAGAGCCAACAATAAAAAATTTCTTCTGAGACATATTGTTGTTAACTTACCTCTGTGCCTCTGATGAGGAGTTCTCTAATGAAAGGGAAAACCCCAAGAATAATGTCTATTCCACTATTATCTACGAAAAACAATGCACATTTATGAGGAGGACCCTGTAAAAGAAAGCCAGCAGGCACAGTGTTCAATCAAGACCGGGAAGACTTCATAGATTGTTTAAATATTACATTTTCAAATATGCATTTAAAAAAGACATGACATAATTTTATTTCTGTTTTCTCGCTCTCCTTTGTACATCAACAATGAACAGGGTTGCCAGGTCTTCGTAACAAAACTAACCACAATGGCCAATCAAAAATAGCCTAAAAGTAGCCAAATGACCATACACCAAATATCAAAACTAAAAATATGCCATTCTCATATCTAAAATACATATTTTTCAGTCACTGTTATGCAAATTATTTTGATTAAGATTAGTTTAAGGGTTTTAAGGGTTCTGATTGTATTCTGTTTCATGCGTTTATAATTTGTATGCTGCAAGTTTTATTTAATGCTTTTTTTTTTTGATACTGTATGCTCAATGTTTTATTGTACAGCACTTTGGTGCAATTCTGTTGCTTTTAAATGTGCTATAGAAATAAATTTGGACAAATTGAAAACCACAATGTCATAGTGATCATAATGAGCTCAAAGGCTCACTACTGTGTTCCTCCTTCACAAAAAAATAATATCTAGCCCAGTTTCATCATTGGTAGACTATAAAATATTTCAACACAAGCATTTCAGCCAAACGTAATAACTGCAGTATGTCATAACTTTAACCCGTGGGGTGGAGGTGGGGGTTGGGAGGGGTCAACTCAATGGCCAATCAGAGGTGTTTAAGTTAGCACTGAATAAAAAGGCCGGCGTTGAGCGGTGAATGTATTCTGGGTTCTGCACGCTCGCAAATCCTCTCATTATTACAAAGTGTAGAAAATATGTAAATAAGACATTCATTGTGAAACTTTCAGAACTTTGTAGAACTTTGTGAAATCGCAATGAGCTAAGGAGTGATAGCTTTTTAGTGAATATAAAGCGACTGCTCTTTTGCACGCATGCCCACATACAGTATGCCTGCTTTTCTGTTAAAACGAACAGTGGTTTGTGAACGTAGATGCTTTAATAACAAATAATTTATTGGGAGCGTTTATGCTGGGATGTGTAGGTTGTGCGGTGGCACGCAAATTGAAACTATTACAAGGAAATGTATGCGTTTTTTTAAGGTGAAGTCATTGTTCATTTTGTAATATCTTTCAGCATTTTGTGAGGAAAGTTTTAATTCATATAAGTAATAATACAAAAAAACTATTAAGTCAATAAACTGGTTTCCCGACCAGTTATCTCACTTTAGCTGGTATTGACAAGATCCATTATAAGTCAACATCTAATACAGATTATTCTAAATGAGGGGGTGTGTGCCCACAGCAGGTTATTGACATGCTTTATTTCATTTATTGTTAAAATAAAATTAATGTATTGTCTAAAAAAAATTATAAAAACCTTTGTAGAACAACTTAACATAATACATATTGGATTTGTAATAATCCACATCATAAAAATGTCCTGCTTTTAAATACTTTACATTTATTTATAATGCCCCAGGGAGCATGTGTACATTTAGAATACATTTTAGCTTGATTTTAGATTTTAGATTAGATTTTAAATGAGACCCAATGTCCTGTTGTGTTTTTTTTTTTTTTTTTTTTTTTTTTTACGGATAAGTGCTTATTAAAATAGAAGAGATACTATCATATTGCTCCTTGTTTGAACAGTGTATGAGTGCAGCTAACCATAAAGTTTAAAGTTCAATTACTTAAAGTCATTGTTGATTTAAGATCTGACCTTCATTCTCTCAATCCATTGATTGTAGGCATCCACAAGCCATGGCCTTTCTGGGAATATAAAATGTTCAGTATATAGAAAACTTTAAGGTATCAAAATACATACATACTGGTGAAAAGTTTGAAATTTTTGTAAAGTTTTTTTATTTGTATTTATTTGATCAAAAACAGTAGAAACAGTAATATCGTGAAATATGATTACAATGTAAAACAACAGTTTTCTACTTTAATATATATATATATTAAATTCTATTCTATTCTATTTAATATATTTTAATATAATTATTCCTGTGATGGCAAAGATGAATTTTCATCAGTCATTACTCCAGTCTTCAGTGTCACATGATCCTTCAGAAATCATTCTAATATGCTGATTTAGTGCTCAATTGTTAATTATTATTAGTGCTCAATTATTAAAAATGGGTCTTATTATTATCAATGTTGAAAACAGTTTTATATTTATGTGGAAACCGTGATACATTTTTTTCAGGATTCTTGAATGAATAGAATTTAATAGGACAGCATTTATTTGAAAGAGAAAGGTTTATCATAATGAATTTCTTTATCGTCACTTTTGATCAATTTAATGCGTCCTTACAGAAAAAAAAAGTATTAACTTCTTTCTTCTTCTTTTTAAAGTAAAGAAAGAAAGAAAATAACAGCACAACTGTTTTCAACACTGAAAATAAGAAATGTTTCTTTACCAAATCAGTATATTAGAATGATTACTGAAAGGCCATGTGACACTGAAGACTGGTCATGATTTTTCATGCATTGAAAATATTTTGGCGGATGCTAAAATGAATCTGTCCCACCAAATATTTATTTGATAATTTAATGTGGTGATACCTGCCGCTCTGCTGTACCTTTACCTGATAGCAGACTGCTTTAAAATACTCCAGTAAGTGTTCTTTTGAGCATG